>NC_051272.1:37803952-38146452 GCF_015220745.1 Sebastes umbrosus | reverse complement strand
GCGAAATGTGTTGCCACGGTTTTGCACTCGGAGGCTCACGCTACTTCAGTCTTGGAAAGGGAGGAGTGAGCGGAGGGGTACTCGGTTGGTTGCAATCTGCAACCACACCACTAGATGCCACCAAAGCCTACACACTGTACCTTTTTTAAGTATTTGAAATCCAGCATTGCTTTCATCCACGTTTACTAGCTTGCAGTCTTCTTCTGCCTTCGCTTGTGTGTTACCGTCACCTGTTGATCAGTGGCTAGTGACACCATTGGCAGGACTGTGTATTGTATCACTTGTTGTGCACGAGATAAACAAAGCAGGGACCCACTCATAGAAAAACGTCTCCATAGCACTACTAGAGGTCTATAACTCTGGAGGGAACCTTTAAGCAACATCTCTCCAAACAGATGTTGGTATCCCTTGTTTGTGTTGTGAGTTGAGATATACAGTCTGATTCTGTGTCCTGAATTTTTGTTCCCTTGCAGGCAGAAACCAAATTCTACAATGGCTTATTGTACTATGGAGAGGGAGGTAAACAGTTTGCTATTACTAATCACTTTTATTCTAGGTTTGCCCTCAGTGGTACACAAAAATAATATGTGCATTTGTGTTACAGTGTCTGACACCAGCGTTGTTGAAGGCGAGTCCCAGATTCAAATGGGCAGATTTATCTCATTCCTTCAGGTAGGCAATGAGTACTTTCTGTGGTAACATACTGTAGTTTATTGAAATCACAGAACCATTGATAGTTTCTCTCTTTGCTCTTTGATAGGAACTGTCCTGTTTTGTGTCAAGATGTTATGAAGTGGTGGTCAACATTGTTCATCAGCTGGCTGCCCTCTACAACAGCAACAAGTAAGATCCTTCAACTGAAGCAAGTAACGTTACACAGTGAATGTAGTGTTCTGGTTGGATTGGCTCGAATACCCACGTTGTGAAAAGAGCCTTTGTGCACTTCACATGAAGACAAAACAACAACTTACAGACTGCATTTCTCGTTCAAGTACGTGCATGTTTGACTCTGTTACAATGTAAAACAAAATGTACAAAAGCATTTCTCCTCTCATATCTCAGGAGTGCAACAAAAATCATTGAGTCGTCGGGTGTCCATTTCCAGGTGGGTTTTAAGATTTGGTTAGTTTTATTCATGTCTTCAATCTCTGGTCTTTATCTAATCTATCTAAATCGTCTGTTTTGTGTTCCATCTGCAGATAGTGTACGAACACCTCGGGGAGTTGTTAGTGGTTCTGCTCACACTCGATGAGATCATGGAAAATCACGGCACACTAAAAGATCACTGGAAGATGTATAAAAGGTTAATGCAGACACACACACACACACACACACACACACACACACACACACACACACACACACACACACACACATGGCTATTGCAACCAGTGAGATAAAAGAAAAGCTAAATTCCATTTTGTTGGTACTGAAGACAACAACCATCTGTTAAAATGTGAAACTATCTGGATGAGCATGAAGGACAGCTCTCAGTGGTTTATAAAAGTGGTGTAGAAGCCAGAGTGTGTATCTAGCCTGTGTTGTTTATTTATTTTTAAGCTGCACACGTTCTTTTGGTTAGTATTGTGTCCGGTAATGGGCACAGTGGTGTGGTTTTTTACTTTATTTACCTGTGCATTTGGACGGCGGGATTTAGACAATAAGGGTGAGTTCAGCTCAGACATTATCTGTTGAGTAACTGTAGTACTACTACTATCAATCAAAAAGCAGCTAAGAGGCTAAAGCAGGCCCTTTGCTGTGACTCGTTTCAAGAAATCCATAAGTCCAGATGTGTTTTATGGTATTTATTAAATGAAAAGAATGACGAGCAATAACTTAGGCTAACTGGAATAACTAAAGTAGGTGACGTGACGTGACGTGACAGCAAAGAGCCTACTTTAACCTCTTACCGTTTTTTGATTGATAGCAGTCGCTACAATTGGATTGAAACCAGTCGTGATGTGATGCAAGCAAAGTCTGTTTTATTTCAGTATAACATGATGTCTGACAAATTGTTGTTTTCAGCTGAACAAAAATATATGTACGTTAATTTGATCTAGAAAAAGATATTTTGTATTAACCCTACATTTTCTGCATTCATACCTAATTTCATCTATTTAAACCAGATAGTAGTGTATGATCTATTTCAACAATCTGTATAGGCTATATATATTTCTGTAATTGCATCCTCTTATTGTAGGTTGTTGAAATCTGTGCACCATAACCCTGGGAAGTTTTCCATCCCTGAAGAGAAGCTGAAACCATTCGAGAAGCTCCTGCTCAAGCTTGAGGGACAGATGCTGGATGGCATGATACTGCAGGTGACGTCACTTCTTTCAAGCCTTTATTATGTTGTAGAATTTGTTTTCTGAAGATCAAGCGTTTGCTCAAAAGTCAGTGTTTCTAGTTTGGTGCTAATATGCAAACAGAGATCAATTTCTCGACTGTAAGCATAGGTTATTTTAAGACAGAATACTTGAGAGTTCATGTCCTCTGAGCACCATTAACCTCATGATGTTTACAACTGTGTGACAGGCCTGTGTGGAGCAGAGATTCGATGATCCCGGGGAAGGAGTAGCTGTTGCCAAAAACAGTGCCTTTGCCGAGGAATTCGCCTTCAACATTCGCACCATTTTCACCAATGTCGAGTCCAAAAATTGGTCAGTTCTCTCCTCAGGATCGACTGGTTCACTCCCTCCTGCAACTTCAAGTGATTTATGACTGTGTGTCCGCATTGTTTTCAGGTGAACCTTCAGAGATTGACCAGAGAGATAAATATGCTGGAGTCTGTGGTCTCTTTGTGCTTCACTTTCACATCTTCAGGAGTGTCGACAAAAAGTTCTACAAGGCGCTGCTGGACGTCTGTAAAAAGGTAGATCGGTGTTCTTGGCATGCCTCTGTTCTCCATCTGTGACGGCCCTCCCTTGTCTCTATTTATTTTAATTTTTTTTGATAACCTCCTGACAGTGGAAACATCTCAATCACGTGTGTCTGTGTCTGCCTCTTCCTCCAGGTTCCAGCTGTCACTCTTACTGCAAACATCATCTGGTTTCCTGACACTTTCCTCATCGCTAAGGTCCCAGCCGCAGCTAAACTAATGGATAAGAAGAGTCTCCAGGCCATCAGAGCACAGAGAGACACCTACCTGCAGCAAAGAGCTCAGACACTAACAAAGTCAGTGGGGCCAAAGATCAGTCACATTTATTTAGTTTCATTTGTAGATTTGTAGAATGTGATTGTTTCTATTGTTTCTGTTGTTTCTTCTCTTCAGGGATGTTCAGTCCTACTACGTGTTCGTAACATCCTGGATGATGAAGATGGAGTCCATTTTGTCCAAGGAGCATAAAAGTGACAAGTTGGCAGAAGACCTGAACAGCAGGTGTAATGTGTTCGTACAGGTAAGGACTGACAGCATTATCCCCTAACGAGGCTCCGCAGGACAACAGACCAGGACATGGGACTACAAAGACTAGCTCATCATCACATGGCATTCACATTTTTCCAATATGTCTTCAAATCCAGGTGTAAATGCACCTTCAGATGTATTGATTAACCTCAAAAAAACAGGCAACTTTGCTATGTGTTGCAAATGCAACACACACAATAAGTTCCTATAGTTACATGCGACCCCTCCTCCCCCAGGTTTCCCCTCAAACCATGTCTTGCGCTCTCATTGGCTGTAGCTCGTGGCCGGAATCCCCGACAGGTCCAGATATTTAGCATGCTAGATATCTATAATGTATCTGCGAGGCTCGCGTCTTTGAGCAGTTCACACATGACGCTCGAGTGCCGATGTGCGAGCGGCGAGCTAACGCCGATTTGCCACTGATCTTGAGCTTTTGTCGAGGAGCTCCAAAAAACGTTGTGGAGAAGAAAATCCGGACTAAAGCCGTGTAATGTGAACTAGGCATAAGTGAGCTTTCTGTATGAATCATGTCAAGATAAACTGACCGCATAAGATTATGTAAAAAGTGGTGTGCCTTTAATACAAGTTTGTTGAACTTCTTTACTAACAGTTCCCTGTGTGTTTTTCCTGTTCCTCACAGGGCATCCTGTATGCATACAGCATCAGCACCATTATCAAAACCACCATGAACATGTACATGTCCATGCAGCGGCCCATGACCAAGACCTCTGTCAAAGCTCTGTGTCGACTGGTTGAATTGCTCAAGGTGTGTGTGTGTGTGTGTGTTGTGTGTGTGTGTGTGTGTGTGTGTGTGTGTGTGTGTGTGTGTGTGTGTGTGTGTGTGTGTGTGTGTGTGTGTGTGTGTGTGTGTGTGTGTGTGTGTGTGTGTGTGTGTGTGTGTGTGTGTGTGTGTGTGTGTGTGTTCGCGCTTTTGAATGTTTCCAGGCTTTTCACCAGTGTGTGGTCTGTTTGAGTAAAACTAATAAGGTCATGTGACGTGTCTCCCCTCAGGCCGTGGAGCACACGTTTCACAGGCGGTCCATGGTTGTAGCAGACTCTGTTTCTCACATCACTCAGCAGCTGCAGTCACAGGCCCTCAACGCCATCGGCAACGCCAAGGTGAATACAAATGCACAAATAATAAATCACATTATTGGTATTTACAGGAGGAGTTTATGGAGTTTTTCTAATTACAGGTCTAACTTCATTTCATATGTTTTTATTCCCTGAAGAAAAGGGTGATCTCTGACAAGAAGTATAGCGAGCAGCGGCTGGATGTGCTGTCGTCTTTGGTGCTGTCAGAAAATGCTCTGAGTGGACCCAGCACGAAGGAGCGACGCCTGGTGGTGTCTCTGGCACTGTGTGTCGGCACTCAGCTGGTACGTTGGGAGAAGTTGATGGGATACAAACACTTCTGTTTGCTTTTATTTCATTTGATTCTTAGCTTGAAATCTCTCGCCGCCTTGTAGAAAACGTTCAAAGATGAGGAGCTGCTTCCACTGCAGCTCGTGTTGAAGAAGCTGGATCTGATTAGTGAGCTGAGCGAGAGGTGAGATTTTACTTCTTTTGATCAAGTTGATCAAAATTTCAAGTGCAAATTTTCAAAGTCGGCACACGACACGATCTTTTTTCGCTGCGCCTTCCAAGAGCTGGCAAAGTGATTTAACCCTCGGGGCAGTGAAGACAATTCCCAGAAGTTGAGATACTGCTGCTGCTTGGTGTGGAGCCAGTGTGACAGACAGCTTTCAACATGTCGTGTAACATACAGCCAGTTGTTGTGCTGTGATGTCTCATAGGCAAAGAGCTTGCACAGTAGTTTTGAGAACCAAACACTTTATATAACCAAATCCTTAAGATGCCTAAATCTCAAATACCCATTCATCCCTTTGGCAGACGACTGTCATCAATTATCTGTTGAGACAAACATCATCTGACACTTGGATGCTAATGTTGGACCTCGTCAGAACTGTGTATAAATTCTTCGCACAAAATCCTGTCATGTAAGCAGTTTGATGTTTTCTTTGACCTACTTCGGGCATATGACTGTTTTCCTGAATTCCTCAGGGTCAAGCTGCAGTGTGACTGTAGTTTCCTTTACTGGCATCGAGCTGTGTTTCCCATTTACCTTGATGATGTGTACGACAACGCCGTGGACGCAGCGCGAATACACGTAAGCAGAATGGACTGTCCACACGCACGGTTTCTTTGAGATGTTACATGGGTTTGTAACATCACAAAGGATTCACGCCAATTTAGGGGAAATCTACATTGCTGAATGAATTTTGGAAGTTGGGGTTTACTGCTTTACCAGACACGTGGAAGACTGAATATAGATAGATAGATATACTTTATTGTCATTGTCATTGAAAACAACGAAAAACAGTTTAGCAGCTCTTTGCAGTGAAAAACAAACATTAAAACATTCAGTCACAAGTAGAACAATAAATAAGTGGATCATCATAAAGTGCAAATTATGGTTCAGCAGCTAGTGTCCTCAGCCTTTGGGGGGGGGGGGGGGGGGGGGGGGGGGAAGGGGGGGGGGGGGGGGGGGGGGGGGGGCTACACACTTGACAGCCTGTGGGTAAAAGCTGTTTCGTAGTCTGTTTGTGTGTGTTTATATGAATATCTGCTTATTCATATAAACTGTTTGTTTATAGCTTGCCTTTAAATGTTACCTGTTTGTCTTCTGCTTGTGTCTGATTGGCTGCTCCGGTGCTCTGCCTTCCTGGGTGACGTCTGTGATTGGCTGGAGCAGTACATGTTTAGTGCACTGAGGGACAGCGTGCCGTCCATGTTGCACGCCAAACACATGGAATCATGTGACCAGCTACTGGAGAGCTACGACAAGGAGATCATGGACGTGTTCAACGAGGTGAGAACAGATGAAATGAGGATGTTAGAGGAAATGTACAGTATGGTGTACAAGTGTGGGGACGTTCGATTTAAATCATTTTATACAAATTAAACAAATTACCAGAGTTGCAGTCACATACTGTTAGATTCTTCATGTTACTCTACGCCCCTGTCTCAGGAGGCATATACTTGAACCAGTTCTCCCTTCAAAGGGTCTGATTCTCGTCTACACTGGGCTGACCCAGGTAATAACTAAGCAGCCAAAAACTGTTTAAACTGGTAGTGAGGAGATTCGCCTAGCTTCTCACGGCCCACATCCAGACGCCAACCCCGCTGCAGCTGCTAAACAGGCTGTAACGTAATCGCTTGGGGCAACCTGGTACTGTCAGTTTATGTCCACTAAAAAGTGCTTGTTGTTGCCACTGACAGTCTCAGATTGTTATAATAAGCGTCTGACAACATTATGGAGAGGACCTTACAGAGAAATAACTGTTGTAACTAGTTTGAAACCGTAAGTGAGAGTGGAGAGAGGAGTGCCGCGGGACGCCGGTGTTGTCACAGTTTGTTGTGTTGGAGTTCAGATAATGTGGCTCATTGTTATCGAAAAGATTTTCACTGTCATGGCTGAGTATTTAGCTGATTTCGACAATGTGGATGTGACAAGACTTCTCCGAGAGAGACACACAATAACAAACAGAAGTGAAAGGTGTGTTTCATTTCTCTGTAGGGTCCTTTCCATAATGTCAGAGACAACGATCTGAGCCTGTCAGTACCCTTAACAAGCACTTTTAGTGGACGTAAGCTCGTTCAGCGGCTGGCAGCTGCTGTGCTCTCCCTCAATACTGGACCTATTTAAATAAACTGTTAGACACTCAGACATAAAAACATGGGAAAATATGTGCAGGTTTAAAAATACAGAAGTCACTCTTTAACCTTGCTGTACATTTGTGCATCTTGTTCTTGTTCTATCTCTTTAGCACCTGCTGGACAAGCTGTGTAAGGAGATTGAGAAGGACCTGCGTCTCTCTGTTCACACCCACCTGAAGCTGGACGACAGGAACCCTTTCAAAGTCGGCATGAAGGACCTGGCCCACTTCTTCTCCCTCAAACCCATCCGATTCTTCAACCGCTTCATCCTTATCAAAGGTGATGGAAAACTGTGTCCACACACACACACACACACACACACACACACACTTTCTTTGCAATTTTAATAGCATCTACTGCACTCATTAGAACGAAACAAACAAAGCTCAAACGGAGCGTTTCAGACAGAGGTTGAAAAGACTCCTCGATCTCTGTGTCAGAAAAACTCCTTTTCTCTGTCTTCCTCTCGGGAGTCGCCGTGAATCACCGTAGAGCTCCACTGATCAACAGGCTCATTCACATGCAGAAACATTCATGAGGTGCTTTGCATCGACCAGTTATGGCTGAATGTGGGCGTGTAGAATATGAGGCGGATCCATGTGCGCACATTTCCAGTTGGACTGTGACTTATAAAGGGAACATTGCCTGCAGCTGTGCATACGCACAGTTTTATAAGTCTGATATATATTTTTTTTGGCACACGCCATTTTCGGCTTTTGTGCGCACGTACATTTTTAGTATGGATCCTACGCACTGTTTTATAAATGAGACCCCTGATCGTGTCAGTGTAAGAACGTGTGCTGTGTAATACTCACACCTGCTGGACAACTATAAGATGGTGCTGAGGGTTTAACTTCTTTGTCACGTCCTTGCAGCCTATGTGACCCACTACCTGGATAAAACTTTCTACAACCTAACCACTGTCGCTCTGCATGACTGGGCCACCTACAGTGAGATGAGGAACCTCGCCACGCAGCGCTATGGACTCACGATGACTGAGGCGCACCTGCCAAGCCAGACCCTGGAGCAGGTCTGTGTGGTTACACCGTATACGTCATGACAGAGGTGGAGTTTTTCATTTAAAGAAGTATAGGTTGATTATAACTGGAGCCCCACCCGGTGTGTTCTCATCAGGGTTTGGACGTCCTGGAGATCATGAGGAACATTCACGTTTTTGTCTCGCGCTACCTTTATAACCTCAACAACCAGGTAAGACAGGAAGCCTCCATATTCACCTTCTATCTCTTGAACCAAGCAGTTTTTACAGTGTGTGACAGTTTTTGCTTTCCAACAGATCTTCATAGAGAAGGCCAGCAACAACAAGCACTTGAACACCATCAACATCCGTCACATCGCCAACTCCATTCGGACCCATGGCACAGGCATTATGAACACCACGGTGAGCTTACAGGGAAGGCAGTGGCGTGTGTTTTAGTCCGTCTCTCAGATCTGGGTGCATCGAGGGCTTTTAGCCTCACCTGTTGCACATCTCCTCTCTTCTTTCATCAGGTGAATTTCACCTACCAGTTCCTGCGGAAGAAGTTTTACATCTTCAGTCAGTTTATGTACGACGAACACATCAAGTCCAGACTCATCAAGGACATCCGCTTCTTCAGAGAAACAAAGGACCAGTCTGATCAGAAGGTAGAGACAGGCTCAGTGTCAGTCCAAATTCATTCATTTTATCACACCAGTTACACAAACTAAGCACAATGGACAGATGGTGAATATTGGAGGGGTGGAACTTTTCAGAAAATGTTCTGTTTTAGTTTGGTCAGATAGTTGCAACACCAGTTGAGCCCCGACTGGTGAGAGCTGGAAAGCTGGCGTTAAATCAGCCTCGGGAACGGGGCTTCTCTACATTTTCTGTTCTTGGAACCAGTTAGCTGTCTAATCCTCCTGAAGTTTCTGTTTTAGAAATACTGCGTTATCATATCACCATGCACAGTAACTTGGCTCCCTGCCACCAGCTCTTATGTTGTCCATGATTGTGTTGTAGTATCCATTTGAGCGAGCGGAGAAGTTTAACCGCGGCATCAGGAAACTGGGCATTACTCCTGACGGACAG
This sequence comes from Sebastes umbrosus, assembly GCF_015220745.1. Classification (NCBI taxonomy): domain Eukaryota; kingdom Metazoa; phylum Chordata; class Actinopteri; order Perciformes; family Sebastidae; genus Sebastes; species Sebastes umbrosus. Next base: position 38,137,258 of record NC_051272.1, on the reverse strand, counting down.
AGCTACCTGGACCAGTTCAGACAGCTCATCAGCCAGATTGGTGAGAAAAACAACGTATTCCGTAAATGTTGATCTGCTCTTGGCATATCATCTTCAGAAATTCAACTGCAGGTGCAGACAGACGTAAGCCAACATCAATTTGACCCCGTTTTTCTTTCAGGTAACGCCATGGGCTATGTGCGTATGATTCGCTCTGGGGGACTCCACTGTTGCAGCAGCGCTATCAGGTAAAAGAAAGTTGTTTGAGTGCAGCTAACCTGCTCAGGAGCAGGTTATGTTCCAGATAAGAGATCAACTCGTATGAAAGCATCTCCTACTGACCAATCAGAGCTTTGTGTGTAGATCGTATGATAATATCACACACATATGAAGAAGTTTAAATCATAATCCAGACTAAAAACAACACCGTTAAACCTGACAAATGCAGGAAGGACAGCTGGCTGTATGCTGAGGGTGTTTACCGCTTTGATTTATATTTTTTGATTTATCTTTTTTAACTTGCTCTTGAGTCCGTTTCACACCGCCAGAGAGGGGGGCGCAGGTGAAAGAAGGTTCAAATAGTCTTAGACGCCACATTTAATACAGGGTAAAAATAAGTGTAATCCATTCATCTATTACACTCTTAAACGCTATTTATATTTAGACGAGTATATCTGACTTTTGAGTGTTCCATTAAATTAATAACTGTTAATTTACGCATTCACACATCTGGAGTTTTTTCTTTTATCAGCCGTCCTTCCTTCCTGCATTTGGCAGCTTCAGCTGTGTTACTTTTAGTCTGATTAAGTGTTTAACGTCTTCGTATTTGTCCAATATAGTTTACTCTTCCTTTGTTAAATGTGCTGCTCTGCCTGTCTGTTGACTTGTTCATGTCTATGATTGGTCAGATGCTGCAAACACCTCCCCGTTTATGTGCACGCGCTCATAATGAGATTGGAAAACCCTGGGTTGATTTACCGAGTTGATAACCAGCTTCGTAGTACAGTTTAGCGAGATCTCGTTTGTTAGAGTTAGTGAAGCCAGATAACGAGAAGATACCCCGGAGAATGTTGAACTGTCTTCGTAGTACAGGCCTCCGGTTATGTTCCATATAAGAGATCAACTCGTATAAAAGCACCTCCTACTGACCAATCAGAGCTCAGTGAGCGGATCATATGGTAATATTACACAAATACAAAGAAGTTACAGTCATAATCAGACTAAAAACAAGACAGTTTAAACTGACAGATGCAGGAAGGACAGCTGGATTTATGCTGTGGGTGTTTACCGCTTTGAATTATGTTTTTATATTTATTTTATTTACTTGATCTTGAGTCTGTTTCACACCGCCGGAGACGGGACGCAGCTGAAAGAAGGCTGAAATGGCATTAAACAAAGTTGTGGCGTGTATGACGATAATATGATAAGAGTAATGGAGTTATTCAGTATACTCTGAAAGCTATCTATACATCACTGCTCCATTTATACGACTATATCTGACTTTTGACTTGTTCCCTTAAATTAATAAGTCTGTTAATTCACGCATTCACACATCGGGAGTTTTTTCTTTTGCCAGCTGTTCTTCCTGCATTTGGCAGCTTCAACTGTTACTGTTAGTCTGGACTGTGTGTTTAACTTCTTCGTATTTGTCGAATATAATAGTTTACTCTTTGTTTGTATAACATGCCGCTCTGCTGACAGTAGACTTGTCCACGTCTGTGATTGGCTTATATGCTGCAAACTCCTCCCCTTTAATGTGAACACGCTCACAGCCAGATGGAGAAACCCTGGGTTGATTTACTGAGTTGATAACCAGCGTCGTAGGAGCGCTTAGCGGATCTCGGTTGTTAGGGTTAGTTAAGCCAGATAAGGAGAAGATACCCTGGGTATGTTGAACTGTAGTACAGACCTCTGGGCAGAGCTACTGGAGAGGGAAACGTGACAAGAGCACAGGGAACACATACAGCCGTAACATTCACTGAAGTGTTTTCTGTCATATCTCACCTGTATGTTTTTGGGTCATCTCCAGGTTCGTGCCAGACCTGGAGGATATAGTCAACTTTGAGGAGCTGGTGAAGGAGGAGGGACTGTCAGAGGAGACCCAGAAAGCTGCCAGGTAGGGCATTTGAAAACCCTGCACTTCCATGTCTCCAAAATACACTGCTCATTAAAATGAAGGGAACACTTAATCATCCCAGTATAACATCGTCATCAGTTAAACTTCAGGGATATCAATCTGTACATTTAGGGAGCACAAGTGATTGTGAATCACTTTCAGCTGCTTTGGTGCAAATGAAAGTGACAACAGGTGAATGGAGAGGCAACAGCAAGACAACGCCCCCTAAAGGGAATGGTTCTGCATTTGGTGGCCACAAACAGCTGCTCTCTCCTCATCCTTCCTGACTGATTCTTCTCTAGTTCTGTGTTCTGCTAGTGTCCTCTTCACTACTTGTAGCATTAGGCGGTACCTGCAGCCCTTATCAGGTTGCATAGGTGGTCCAGCTCCTCCAGGAAGACATCCATACGTGCGGTCGCAAGAAGGTTTGCTGTGTCTCCCAGCAGAGTCTCAAGAGCACGGAGGAGAAGGGCATCGACCCAGCAGCAGGACCGCTATCTGCTCCTTTGTGTGAGGAGGAACAGGAGGAGCTCTGCCACAGCCCTACAGAATGACCTCCAGCAGGCTAATGGTGTGCATGTGACCAAACTGTCAGAAACAGACTCCATGAGGGAGGCATGAGGACCCGACGTCCTCTAGTGGGACCTGTGCTCACAGCCCAGCACCGTGCAGCCCGATTGGCATTCAACAGATAACACCAGAATTGGCAGGTCCACCATTGGTGCTCCATTCTCTTCACAGATGAGAGCAGGTTCACACTGAGCACATGTGACCGGCGTGAAAGAGTCTGAAGACGCCGTGGTGAACGTTATGCTGCCTGTAACGTCATCCAGCATGACCGGTTTGGTGGTGGGTCAGTGATGGTCTGGGGAGGCATACTGTATCCTTGGAGGATCACACAGACCTCCATGTCATAGCCAACGGTACCCTGACTGCTGTTAGGTACAGGGATGAAATCCTCAGAGCGATTGTCAGACCTTACGCTGGTGCAGTGGGCCCTGGGTTCCTCCTGGTGCAGCGGGCCCTGGGTTCCTCCCTGTGCAGGACGATGCCCAGCCTCATGTGGCCAGAGTGTGTAGGAGTTTCCTGGATGACCAAGACATCGATGCTGTTCACTGGCCCTCACGTTCCCCTGACCTAAATCTAATTGAGCACCTATGGGACGTTATGTATCGGTGCATCCAACGCCGCCAAGTACCGCCACAGACTGTCCAGGAGCTCACTGATGCCCTGATCCAGGTCTGGGAGGAGATCCCCCAGGACGCCATCCGCCGACTCATCAGGAGCATGCCCAGACGTTGTCGGGAGTGCATACAGACACGCGGGGGCCGTACACACTACTGAGTCCCATGATGAGTTGGATCAGCCTGTGATTTCAATAGTTTACTTTGATTTTGGATGTGATTTTGAATCCAGCCCTCAGTGGGTTGATGATTTTGGTTTCCGTTGACTGTTGTTTCATCATTTTGTTCTCAACAGGTTATACAATGGACATCAGTAAAGATTTTCCACTTGAATAATTCGTTCATCAAGAGATCTGATGTGTGATTTAAGTGTTCCCTTCATTTTTTTGAGCAGTGTATAATTTGCATGTCAGTCTTTGTGAAGCATGCACTTGTGTTTTCTGTAGATCTAAAAAAAAAAAAAAGAAATTGGGGTGTTTGTGGGTTAATTTAAATCTGCAGCGTCGGCTCCAGTAGATTCAGTTTTGGTTTAATATTTCTGTCATGCACACAAACAGCTGTGCTTCAGTTGTGTCTACGGCACAGACTGTATAGAAGTGGACGTAGTCACCGTGATGTCACCCATTGGTTTGTGGACTACAGTTTTGAAGCCTCAAGTTGGGCATTTTGAGAGAGGGAGGAGCTAAGTACAACCGAATGCTGAATAAGTCATTTTCAGGCCACCAAAAAGGTTCTAATTAACTTTGATGAAGTGAAAACACTGTGAAAGGGTTAAAGTTGTAAGAAGAAAACACAGACAATCACAAGGTATCCCCGCCCTAAAGCATCCCCTGCTTTATGGTCTGACTCTAAATGGGACCATAATGTACTAAATGAACATCATGCTGTATTGAAGAAGACTTGAAACTAGAGATTAAGACCATAAACTCATGTTTACAATGTTTACTGAGGTAATAAATCAAGAGAGAAGTAGGCTCATTTTCTATCAGACTCCTATCCAACCAGAGGAGTCGCCCCCTGCTGGCTGCTAGACAGAATGCACGTTTAAGGCATTTCAACATTGGCTTCACTTTTCAGACCAGGAGGTAGCTCACTGGTCTGTGGTCAAATAATTCTGATATTTTCAGTGTATTTCCATTTTTACACCTGTAGAGGGCACCACAGCTACAAAGATGTAAAGGAACCATCACCTGTTGTTTCCACAGTTCTTCAGTGTTGTGTGTCGTTTTCAGTGTCCTAGATTCAGTGTTGGGAGATCTGACCAGCAACTCTGCCGAGGGGACGGAGTACTTCAAGATGCTGGTGGCGGTGTTTGCTCCAGAGTTTCGCAGTGCCAAGAATATGCACCTGAGGAACTTCTACATGATCGTACCCCCACTGGTCAGTGTCAAGACCTTTCATTTGGCTGTGTTCCAAACCGCCTACTATATACTACTGACGAACGCAGTATGCAGTATACAATACATACTACATACTACTGACAAACGCAGTATGCAGTATACAATACATACTACATACTACTGACAAACACAGTATGCAGTATACAATACATACGACATACTACTGACAAACGCAGTATGCAGTATACAATACATACTACTGACGAACGCAGTATGCAGTATACAATACATACTACATACTACTGACAAACGCAGTATACAATACATACTACATACTACTGACGAACGCAGTATGCAGTATACAATACATACTACATACTACTGACAAACGCAGTATGCAGTATACAATACATACCACTGATGAACGCAGTATGCAGTATACAATACATACTACATACTACTGACGAACGCAGTATGCAGTATACAATACATACTACTGATGAACGCAGTATGCAGTATACAATACATACTACTGACGAACGCAGTATGCAGTATACAATACATACGACATACTACTGACGAACGCAGTATGCAGTATACAATACATACGACATACTACTGACGAACGCAGTATGCAGTATACAATACATACTACATACTACTGACGAACGCAGTATGCAGTATACAATACATACTACATACTACTGATGAACGCAGTATGCAGTATACAATACATACTACATACTACTGATGAACGCAGTATGCAGTATACAATACATACTACTGATGAACGCAGTATACAATACATACTACTGATGAACGCAGTATACAATACATACTACTGATGAACGCAGTATGCAGTATACAATACATACTACATACTACTAGGGGTGTTACAATTCACTCAGCTCACGAAACGATAAACGATATTGGGTTCACGATCTCGATACGATACAATATTATAACAATAATTTTAACAGAACTTGAATGATGAAAATATAGGACTGAAAAAGTAGCCTTTTATTCAAAAGACACAAAATGCAAAACAATGCTGTTGTTTGCCCTATAGTTCCATTTTGTATGGTATCAGTCCTGTCCTCTGTCCTCTTGTCCTCCATCAGTCAGTATCAGTCCTTCCTCCTGTCCTCTGCTGATGTCACTCATCAGGTAACGTTAGGGCTGGTAGGGGGGGCTGCTTTGTCTCAGCCAGCTGATCAGTTTACCAGTAGGATACATGACAAACTAACCTAAACAGTTGGACTACACAGCCTACTGCCAGCTTTAGTCATTTAAAGTCATTCACAACTCAACTAAATAACTTACACGTGTTTACAGTTAGCTGTTAGCCACCGAGCTAACAAGCTATGCTTGTGTAAACATAGCGGCGGTGGATGAGAGACTGCGTACAGAGCAGATTGAAACGTTGCTTTCCTACTGTTTTATCGTGTGTATGCTTGTTGATCAGGTGTAATAACGTATCTTGGCTTTACACTTGCAAAGTTTTATAGCACTTACATAGTTGTCAACTCTATGGTGTGGGGGGCTCGCTCGCCAGCACTGTCCAGCATCTCTCCTCAGTACGTCCATGTATGTTGGTGTGGGACGTCCCTGTGATCGATGCCCGTGCGTTGGTTCCCGCAGCATCAGCATGCTTGCTGGGAGTTCTTGATGTCTTTGGCAGTGACCGAGAAGTCTCATTCTCCAGGCTGCCACTTTGTCACTAAGTGTTGGTAGTCCCTCGTTAGCCTTGGTAGTCCCTCGTTAGCCTTGGTAGTCCCTCGTACAGACGGAATTAATTAATGATGGTAGCAGTTGGTGTCAAGCAGGCAGCAGACGCGGCAGCAGATGCAGCCACAATCCAGGTGACATCCAGATCCAGGTGTACCCCGCTCCAAGTGTACCCCTGTTCCAGGTGTGACCCCGCTCCATGGTTACCTGCGAGACAAGAAAGCACAAGGACTCCGGGGAAGGAATGAAGTTAGTAACAGTGAATGGGACATGAATATATACAGGAGGAGAGAGGAGCTCAGTGTGTCATAGGAAGTCCCCCGGCAGTCTAGGCCTATAGCAGCTTAACTAGGGGCTGGTCAAAGACAGCCCTAACTATAAGCGTTATCAAAGAGGAAAGTCTTTAGCCTACTCTTAAATGTAGAGAGGGTGTCTGCCTCCGGGACTGAAACTGGGAGCTGGTTCCACAGAAGAGGAGCTTGATAGCTGAAGGCTCTGGCTCCCATTCTACTTTTGGAGACTCTAGGAACCTCAAGTAACCCTGCTGCATTCTGTGAGCGCAGTGCTCTAGTGGGGTAGTAGGGTACTATGAGCTCTTTAAGATATGATTGGGCCTGACCGTTTAGCGCTTTTGTAGGTGAGGAGGACGATTTTAAATTCTATTCTTGATTTTACAGGCAGCCAGTGCAGAGAAGCTAATACAGGAGTAATATGATCTCTTTTTCTAGTTCTAGTCAGTACACGTGCTGCAGCATTCTGGATCAACTGGAGAGTCTTAAGAGAGTTATTGGAGCAGCCTGATAATAAGGAGTTGCAGTAATCGAGTCTAGAAGTAACAAATGCATGGACTAATTTTTCTGCATCATTTTGAGACAGGATGTGCCTGATCTTTGTAATGTTACGTAGATGAAAGAAGGCAGTCCTTGAGGTTTGTTTTATGTGGGAGTTAAAGGAAATATCCTGATCAAAGATAACTCCCAGATTCCTTACGGTGGTGCTGGAGGCCAGGGCAATGCCATCTAGAGTAACTATATCATTAGATCATTTGTTTCGGAGGCGCTCGGGGCCAAGTACAATAACTTCAGTTTTGTCTGAGTTTAACATCAGGAAATTGCAGGTCATCCAGGTTTTTATGTCCTTAAGGCATGCTCGAAGTTTAGTTAACTGGTTTGTTTCATCTGGCTTGATCGATAGATATAATTGGGTGTCATCTGCATAACAATGAAAGTTTATGGAGTGTTTTCTAATAACATTGCCTAAGGGAAGCATATATAAGGTAAATAGAATTGATCCAAGTACAGAACCCTGTTGAACTCCATGACTAACTTTGGCGTGCATGGAGGACTCATCGTTAACATGTACAAACTGAGATCGATCTGATAAATAGTACTTAAAGGTCACCTATTATGCAAAATGCACTTTTCCATGTCTTTTAAACATCAATATCTGTCCTCAGTGTGTCTACAGGTCACCATAGTATCATAAAAGACCATCCTCTCTCTTTTTCTCCTGCTCCGTTTGTCCGGAAATGGGTGTAGAAAATCACTTTGCAGCTTTTCCTTTCTCTTCTGACGTCATTAGAGAATTGCAAGCCATGGGTTGGTTGAACCAGAGAACACGCAGCTAGGTGACCCCGCCCCACTGCGCGTCAGTCTGTGTAATCCACAACCGAACTTGACCAAAGTAGCCCCTACTGTTAGTCTCTAAGAACCAGCAGAACAGGCTTCATGTAATCCCATCATCAAAATATAACATGTTCTTTCACAAAGGCTTTATGTAATTACACTGTTTAAACAGCTGATATTTATATATTATATTTATATATTATATATATTTGATGTCATGCATGTAGAAGAGTACAGGTAGTAAATAGTGACTGTAAGCAACACAACACATTTCTGTTTCACAGTCAAACTTTATTTGAGTAGACAGATGACAATATTAATTATTCACAGCATTTGTAATCATCAGTTATGATGACATGGTACAGGAGAAAGTCTTCAGCTCCAGCACACTCCGGTAAGCTAAGCTCCGGTGGTCTGTAGTCATGGTAACACAGAGACAGCTACTACAGTAATTAATATACCATTACTCTGATCTTCCATACATTTATCAGGTGTCTTTTACCAGAAATAATGAACTGACTACTGTTTCACATCTTCTATTTTCCACCCTGATGGTCGCCGTGTTTACACACCGTCTCATAGCGGTAGCATGTAACTAACCCGTTAGCATGTAGCTACATGCTAACGGGTTAGCTCTGTATCTCCCATCTGCTCTCAGCTATCTGCTCACAGCTATCTGCTCTCAGCTATCTGCTCACAGCTATCTGCTCTCAGCTATCTGCTCACAGCTATCTGCTCTCAGCTGTCTGCTCACAGCTGTCTGCTCTCAGCTGTCTGCTCTCAGCTATCTGCTCTCAGCTGTCTGCTCACAGCTATCTGCTCTCAGCTATCTGCTCACAGCTATCTGCTCTCAGCTGTCTGCTCTCAGCTGTCTGCTCTCAGCTGTCTGCTCTCAGCTATCTGCTCACAGCTATCTGCTCTCAGCTATCTGCTCTCAGCTATCTGCTCTCAGCTATCTGCTCTCAGCTGTCTGCTCACAGCTGTCTGCTCACAGCTGTCTGCTCTCAGCTGTCTGCTCTCAGCTGTCTGCTCTCAGCTGTCTGCTCACAGCTATCTGCTCTCAGCTGTCTGCTCACAGCTATCTGCTCTCAGCTGTCTGCTCACAGCTATCTGCTCACAGCTATCTGCTCTCAGCTATCTGCTCTCAGCTATCTGCTCACAGCTATCTGCTCACAGCTATCTGCTCACAGCTGTCTGCTCTCAGCTGTCTGCTCTCAGCTGTCTGCTCTCAGCTATCTGCTCTCAGCTGTCTGCTCTCAGCTATCTGCTCTCAGCTGTCTGCTCTCAGCTGTCTGCTCTCAGCTGTCTGCTCTCAGCTGTCTGCTCACAGCTGTCTGCTCTCAGCTATCTGCTCTCAGCTGTCTGCTCTCAGCTATCTGCTCTCAGCTATCTGCTCTCAGCTGTCTGCTCACAGCTGTCTGCTCTCAGCTATCTGCTCTCAGCTATCTGCTCTCCTCTGGGATGATTCTGTTGGTCATTTCTCACAGATGGATCTGTAAAGACAGACGTAAAACAGAGTGTATGTTTACGGTTTACAGAGTTAATGCATAAGGTAAACACTGAGCTAACTAACAGAGCTATAAATAGTATTATTTACCTGAGAGAAACCGTCAGGAAAACCTAGACCGCAGATGTTCATCATTTATCGCCGATTTCTGATCAGATTCCTCCGGGAACTTGCGCTGGGTGAAGTTTCTGGTTTATAATCTTTAAAGTGGTTTTATAAACTTTTCCTAGCTGCTTCCCTTTACCTGCAGAGCTACAAGTAGCTCTCTCCCTCTCTGTGAGGGGAGGGCGAGAGAGTGCTGTGTTGTTGAGGACGTTTGAGTGACAGAAACGCTGACCAATCAGAGCAGAGTGGGAGGAGACAGGCTCTGAATCAGCCTCTGTCAAACAGATCCTCTGAGCTGGTATATTCAGGCTGACAGTATGAGAAGAATAAAGGTTTTTTTTGAACATTGCAGCATGTAAACATATTCTAGTGCAACATTAAAATACATCTATGAACCTGGAAATGAGCATAATATGAGACCTTTAAACCAAACTAGTGCAGTTCCTTTAATGCCAATTAAATTTTCCAGTCTCTGTAATAGGATGTGATGGTCAATGGTGTTTGCATACTACATACTGCATACTGCATACTGCATACTACATACTACATACTACATAGTGCATACTGCATACTACATACTGCATACTACATACTGCATACTACATACTACATACTGCATACTACACACTACATACTACATTTTGGCCAAATCAGTACGTACTACTAGTATAGTATGAGGTTGTACTACTAGTATGGTATGAGGTTGTACTAGTATGGTATGAGGTTGTACTACTAGTATAGTATGAGGTTGTACTACTAGTATGGTATGGGGTTGTACTACTAGTATAGTATGAGGTTGTACTACTAGTATGGTCTGGGGTTGTACTACTAGTATGGTATGAGGTTGTACTACTAGTATAGTATGAGGTTGTACTACTAGTATGGTATGGGGTTGTACTACTAGTATGGTATGGGGTTGTACTACTAGTATAGTATGAGGTTGTTCTACTAGTATAGTATGAGGTTGTTCTACTAGTATAGTATGAGGTTGTACATCTAGTATAGTATGAGGTTGTACTACTAGTATAGTATGAGGTTGTACTACTAGTATAGTATGAGGTTGTTCTGCTAGTATAGTATGAGGTTGTTCTACTAGTATAGTATGAGGTTGTTCTACTAGTATAGTATGAGGTTGTACTACTAGTATGGTATGAGGTTGTACTACTAGTATAGTATGAGGTTGTACTACTAGTATGGTATGAGGTTGTACTACTAGTATAGTATGAGGTTGTACTACTAGTATGGTATGAGGTTGTACATCTAGTATAGTATGAGGTTGTTCTACTAGTATGGTATGAGGTTGTACATCTAGTATAGTATGAGGTTGTACTACTAGTATGGTATGAGGTTGTACTACTAGTATGGTATGAGGTTGTACTACTAGTATGGTATGGGGTTGTACTACTAGTATAGTATGAGGTTGTACTACTAGTATGGTATGAGGTTGTACTACTAGTATGGTATGGGGTTGTACTACTAGTATAGTATGAGGTTGTACTACTAGTATAGTATGGGGTTGTACTACTAGTATGGTATGGGGTTGTACTACTAGTATGGCATGGGGTTGTACTACTAGTATGGCATGGGGTTGTACTACTAGTATGGTATGAGGTTGTACTACTAGTATGGTATGGGGTTGTACTACTAGTATAGTATGAGGTTTGGGATACAGCCTTTGTTTCTGTGCTACTACTACTACCTGTCATTTGTTTACCTATTCACTCTGTTTTGTTCTCGACTGTTCTTCGTCTTTGGTCCATGCAGCACTTTCAGTAATTGATACACAACTAATCTCTCGCCTAGACGGTGAATTTCGTGGAGCACTCCATCAGCTGCAAAGAGAAACTGAACAAGAAGAACAAGACTGGAGCTGCTTTCACAGATGATGGCTTTGCTATGGGTGAGTGAAGCGATGAGTATGTGCTATATAGCATCAGCTCAGTGCTCTACACTTGTTCTGCTGACTGATTTCCTCTCTTCTTCCTCTCTTACTGCTGTGTCACTCTCGCAGGCGTGGCCTACATTCTGAAGCTGCTGGACCAGTATCTGGAGTTTGACTCTCTGCACTGGTTCCAGGCCGTCAGAGACAAGTACAAGAAAGAAATGAACGCTGTGGTGAAGGAGCAAAGCGTCCAGTCGGCCAGCCAGGATGAGAAGTTGTTGCAAACTATGAACCTCACTCAGAAGAGGCTGGATGTCTACCTCCAGGTACAGTCCCTGTTGGATTGTCAAAGAAGATACACAACCCCCTCTAACTGGGGGATGTTAACAGGAAGTATAATGTTGCCATGGAGTCACTGAGTTTGTTTTGACTTTTATTTTTCCTTTTTTGACAAATTGGCAGCATTAAACATGCCAAATTAGCTATTGGCAGTATCTGTTTGCAGAGTATCCATGGATGTACAGACTACTATCGCAAGATGACTTCACTACTGAAGAAAACTCAAAAACCAGTGCAGTCAAAGTTAACGCCATAATAACGCTTTAGCACATATTCGTTTTAACGCCAGCAATTTTTTAAACAGATGAACGTAACTTGCTATTTTTGGTTGTAGCGGCTCAGTGTTAAATCTAGAGTGAAGATACTGGTATCATATGAAACTATAAAACCTGATGAATCCATCGGTACCAACCATGTCATAGTAGCATAAATAACGCTCCAAAGTTACACTAAATTTTGGCGAGGAAAAACTGGCATGGCCATTTCCAAAGGGGTCCCTTGACCTCTGACCTCTAGATCAGTGAATGTAAATGGGTTCTATGGGTACCCACGAGTCTCCCCTTTACAGACATGCCCACTTTATGATAATCACATGCAGTTTGGGGCAAGTCATAGTCAAGTCAGCACACTGACACACTGACAGCTGTTGTTGCCTGTTGGGCTGCAGTTTGACATGTTATGATTGGAGCATATTGTTTTATGCTAAATGCAGTACCTCTGAGGGTTTCTGGATCAATATCTGTCATTGTTTTGTGTTGTTAATTGATTTACAATAATAAATATATACATACATTTACATAAAGCAGCATATTTGTCCACTCCCATGTTGATAAGAGGATTAAATACTTGACAAATCTCCCTTTTAAGGGAAATTTAGAACAGATACAAAATGTGAGATTAATCATGATTAACTATGGACAATCATGTGATTTAAAATATTGTAATCAATTGACAGCCCTATTAAAAATGGGATGATTCTCAGGCAGGTTCAGACATTTGAAGGAGCGTCTTTTCTATGATTTAGAAGTGAATTTATGGATGTTTATTTGTGATGGAAGATAATGATATCCTCGGGACGTGTAAGCCAAACTGAATATATAACAATGTGTGTTGTGTCTGTGTTCAGGTTGGACTAAATTCTGAACATATTCTGAGAAGGAACACGAACCTTGATGCTAATTGCAGCTAACGGGTTTTAAAGTACCTTAATTGGCACCATGGGCTGTGTGTCACAGACACTGATGCTGCTCCAGCTGCTGACGGTGTTAATAAGCGGGCCGAATCAACAGGCCGTACTACAATAACAAGCTTCCCTTTGTAACTACAACACCGCGGTGCACCGGTCCCTTTCACCTCACGCACTATCTTTGCCTCTCATCGCTCCCTCTCTGACCTCTTTGTCTTCCTTTCACTTCAGGAGTTTGAGCTGCTCCACTTCTCGTTAAGCAGCGCCAGGATCTTCTTCCGAGCAGATAAGACTGCAGCCGAGGAGACCCAGGAGAAGAAAGATAAAGGTCAGGTGGTGTTGTGATGATTAATGGAGTCTTTTAATTATGCAAAAGCCCTGGCACAGCCACGCTGTTCTACAGGCTTTTTCTAGATGATTCCTCATAGATGGCACCCTGATTAATGAAGGATGAGCTCTGTGTGTTTTTATCCTCCTTTAGATCTCAGAAATAACTCACTTGCCATTCTTCTTTCCACCAGAACAAGCTGCCAAAGCAGGAGGTACCTCAGACGGCTCAACCCTCACTGAACCGGCCTCAAAGTGACCCTCGCTGTGAGATCAGCAGATCAGCGTTCACAACTTGAGTACTGTAAAATGAGGGCGCCTGGCCAGAAGAGGAAGTGTGAAGAGAAGATCTCAAGCTGCAGACTGCACTGAATGTGTGTGTAGTTCAGGGAGAAACAACCAGAAAGTGGATGAAGCTACAGACAATGTTTGTCTTTACGTCCCCTGACACAGCAATCATCTTCATCAGAGAAAGTGCTACTGCAGGAAGTGTCTTGTTTAGTTTCCATTCTACAGAACGCAGCTTCCACGTGTTTGGAACATCTAATAAATTCAGCGACTGCAATTTGAAAAGGTCAGGCGGTGCAACAAGAGTAAGGTAAAAGCCAACGCTTTCCTTTGCCATACTGCCTTTTAATACTTCTACATCCAGTCTGAATGGACTGGATTCTTTTTCTACAGTCTCAGCCTCAGCTGTGTGTGTGCCCTCTGCTCATCACAGACAAATCCAATCAATGACTGATTTACATCTGTTTTGATTTCAACACTTTGCTGCATCTTTTGTTTGTGTCCAGTACACTAAATGTAATTGATTGTACATGGCCTTTAATGGCAGCTCTGTTCTTAATGCCTCTGTAGATTACAGCACAGTAATGAGGAATGTTTTCAATGTATAATCATGTTTGTGTGCCATATTTGCCAATTGCTAGTTTTTGTTTTGTCCATTTTCTACATTGTATGAATTCTGGTGTGTCTGTGCCTTTCTGAATTGTTTCCATAACCTAATGAATTTAGAAACAATACATCTAAACACACTAGATACTTGATCTGTGAGTGTAGCATGGTGCAAAAGTTTCATTATTTCTCTGCAGCACTGGAGATGTATCATTAAAGTTTTGTATCTATCAACATGTGGTACATGTGAAAATGAGGCCAGGATTTGGTCAGAATTACATTCCATGAATTGACTTGCTTGAAGAGAAAGTTCTATAAAGTCTTTGAAGACTAATAAAAGTTGCACTTTCAACAGAATTTAAAGTCTCAATCATGAATTTGTAATGAAAGCCTTAAAACGCAAAATGCAGATACTGCAAAAGGTTTTAAAGCACAGATTACATATTCAGTTCATGTTTGCTCCGTTTGTTTCCCGGTGTAAACCTCAAACCGGTGGACTATTTCAAAATTGATTGTATATGTTTTCCTGCAAATTTTACATTCTAATTAAAGAAAGCAGTTTAACTTAATGAGGGGTCCCTGATTTGTTGAAATAAGAGCAATAAACAACACACACACAGCGGTTCAGGAAAGCCTTTTCTGCTTTAATACAAAGAAAAGAAGCTTTGAACTTCAGAAAATACAAGATTGGTCTGGATTTTTTTTCTCCTCAATTTGTCATTTTTCCGTTTCCTATGAAATGCTGCTGTTCACTGCTGTTCACACAGCTGGAATTGAAATACATCCCTTCTTTTGCACTGGACTCCAAACTTGGGGGACGATCTCCGTGTTTATTTTTTTCTTGTTTTTGCGTTTGTGGCTGAAAATCAGGCCTTTCCTTAGATGACATTTTAATTTTGTATTATTTTGATGTAAGTGCCCGCAGTGCCATGTGACACCCTGTCCAGCAGATCCAGAAATGTCCTGTTGCGTCCACATATTGCATCCATGCTCACCTCATAAAAACGAGGTAAAAGGCAGGGCAAAATTTCTTCCAAAATAGATGTCATATATATATATATACATATATATATATATATATATATATAGCAATCATATATACACATTCGTACATACATATACTAATTTATGTGATGCAAAGAAACAAAAAATTTACACATTTCTTACAAAATTGTAACAAAGACTGGAACGTGTTTTGTTTGCTCTGGAGCAAAGTCGTGTAGCCGTTTAGC
Source organism: Sebastes umbrosus (assembly GCF_015220745.1). Taxonomy (NCBI): domain Eukaryota; kingdom Metazoa; phylum Chordata; class Actinopteri; order Perciformes; family Sebastidae; genus Sebastes; species Sebastes umbrosus. The sequence continues at coordinate 38,121,814 of NC_051272.1, read as the reverse complement.
CTCTGCGAGGATTTGTCCACATTTGTGGAAACCAAAGTAGTCTCCCAGATTTGTGTCCATGTTGAACTGGCACAGAACTCCCAGAGAGAGACGGACAGAGGGACAAACGGAGTATGAGACAGGAAACAGTTTGGTGGTGCAAATTCAGAGGTTGGAATCAATGGAAATGGAAAGCAGGAAAAAAAGGATGAGAAGAAAAGGGATGCATGTGGGAAAGTTACATGAACCCCCCCCACTCCCCTCCCCGAAACAAAATACGGAAAAGGAAAAAAAACATCAGGGAGTGTTCAGATAAAAAAATCACAAACAAATTTTGTGTTCTTTTATTACTAAATATAGTGCAACAATAAACATTGCATTTCTTTCACCCTTTCATTTTCGTCTGAGGATGTTAACTTTCCTCGCCTTTTTTTCTGTTCTTAACACTCGGCGAGGCGTAAACCTTGTTCTGTCACTGTCCTGCGCCACAACGTCAGTCCTCCTCTCTAAAAGAAAACAGGCTTCAGATTCAGAGACGTAAACATAACACAGACCCTGCTCAAAACAAGACAAAAAAAAAAAACAGGAGGAACATAAAGAATAAAAACAGAACAAGTGTTGGTGTTTTGGGCAGCATGTAATTTTGGAAAGGCAGGGCAGTTTTGATGGTGGCGACGACACCCCCGCAGTCAGTTAGCCAAATCCTGGAGGAATAAAAACCGAGCTGTGTGAACCGCGGCGCCCCTCCTGGACAACGGTGTCGTGTGCAGGAACCGCTGCGGCCCTTTGGACTGGTCGGGCCTTAGAAGGCCTGCTGGGCTGGGTTGTAGTTGAATGTTGTTGGCACGTGAGGCCTCTCTTCCAGCTTGTCGTACTCCAGATGAAATTCCTTAGAGATGCAAACACAATTTAAAGCTCTAATCCACAACAAAAGTCAGTAAAACTTGGTGCTATTTCACCAGAGGCCTGTACTACCAAGCAGGTTCAACATACCCAGGGTATCTTCTCCTTATCTGGCTTCACTAACCCTAACAACCGAGATCAAGCTAAGCGGTCCTACGACGCTGGTTATCAACCCAGGGTTTCTCAGTCTGGTTATGAGCGTGCTCACATGAACGGGGCGGTGTTTACAGCATCTGACCAATCACAGACAAGGACAAGTCCAACTGTCAGCAGAGCGGCATATTATACAAACAAATAGTAAACTATAATATTAGACAAACTAGAATGGCACTCGGAGAGTGCAGACCCCCCCCTCCCCCCAATCTCCATTCAGCTTGCGCCATCATCCACGTGTATTTTAGTTTATGTTGAGATCAGCTGTACGTAGCAGAGCATCGTAAAACACTTCATTCAAACTGGACAGAAACTAAATAAAACTCACCTAAATCGTCGTCGTTACTCTTTCCAACAATCACCAAGTGTGTTTTGGTCCAACTCAACTGGAATTTCACCGGGTCTAATGAGAAAAAAACGCTGATTCTACAGTTGTTACCCAGAGTATACCGGATAACTCCATTACTCTTATCGTATTATCGTCATACACGCCACAACTTTGTTTAATGCCATTTCAGCCTTCTTTCAGCTGCGTCCCGTCTCCGGCGGTGTGAAACAGACTTGAGAGCAAGTAAAGAAATAAATATAAAAACATAATTCAAAGCGGTAAACACCCACAGCATAAATCCAGATGTCCTTCCTGCATCTGTCAGTTTAAACTGTGTTGTTTTTAGTCTGATTATGACTGTAACTTCTTCATATTTGTGTAATATTATCATACGATTTGTACACTGAGCTCTGATTGGTCAGTAGGAGGTGCTTTTATACGAGCTGATCTCTTATCTGGAACATAACCTGCTCCGGGGCAGGTTAGGTGATCAGCATCAGTTACCATGGTGATCTACCCCGGTAAGAAGTGATCCACCGTCCTAGGACTGAAAACCCTGTGGGTACATCCCAAGTCTCTTAATTCCATCCCCGTTTCCCTCACTTGCATCGTAGTCCCTCCCACCAGGTATGCATGGAGAGACGCAAGGAACCATGCGAGGAGAGAGGAAACGAGGAAATATGTGTTTAGACACATTAGCCGTAATATACACTGATCAGCCATAACATTAACAACATTCAGACCACTGACAGGTGAAGTGAATAACATGGATTATCTGGTTACCATGACACCTGGCAGTGGGGGGGGGGTTATATTAGACACTAAGTGAACATTTTGAACTTTGAACTTTGTGTTGAAAGCAGAATAAATGGGCCAGCGTAAGGATGTGAGCGACTTTGACGAGGGCCAAATAGAGCTGTCTAGACGACTGGGTCAGAGCATCTCCAGAACTGCAGCTCTTGTGGGATGTTCCCGGTCTGCAGTGGTCAGGACCTACCAAAAGTGGTCCAAGGAAGGAGAACCGGTGAACCGGCGACAGGGTCAGACTCGAGGCTCATTGATGCACGTGGGGAGCGAAGGCTGGCCCGTGTTGTCTGATCCAATAGAAGAGCTACTGGAGCTCAAACTGCTGAAAGAGTTAATGCTGGTTCTGATAGAAAGGTGTCAGAACACACAGTGAGGAGCAGTTTGTTGAGTATGGGGACCGGTCAGGGTGCCCATGCTGACCTAATGCTATGGCTGATCAGGATGAATAAACCACACTTCATTATGCTCTTTGGTAATGATATGGAGTGTATGACTATTTCAGCCTTCTTTCAGCTGCATCCTGTCTCTGGCGGTGTGAAACGGACTTGAGAAAAGTAAAAATAAATATAAAAACATAATTCAAAGCGGTAAACACCCACAGCATTAATCCAGATGTCCTTCCTACATCTGTCAGTTTAAACTGTGTTGTTTTTAGTCTGATTATGACTGTAACTTCTTCATATTTGTGTAATATTATCATACGATCACCACACTGAGCTCTGATTGGTCAGTAGGCGGTGCTTTTATACGAGCATATTATTGATCTCTTATCTGGAACATAACCTGCTCCGGAGCAGGTTAGCTGTTCAGCATCAGTTACCATGGTGATCTACCCCGGTAGGAAGTGAACCACCGTCGTAGGACTGAAAACCCTGAAGGGTTAACCCTGAAGTTACCTCACTAACTCCTAATCCTGCTTCGTAGTACAGACCTCAGGTAGGTAAAGTGCAAAGAGGCAGCAGAAAGACAAAGGTCTTACCTTGGCTACTTTCCTCCAGTTAAGACAATCGAAAAAGTAGTAGGTTCCCCTCTCGTAGGTGTTGGTCTTCAGTGTAGGCTCCATGCCCGGCGCCCTTGTTATCCAAACCCGCTCCTCTTTGTGGTACCTCCAGTCCCGGTTGAAGCTAGAGGGTGAAGTCATGAACAAGGAATAAGACAAAAGGGAAGAATCCAAGTGACTGACCTAAACTTTAACCCCTACAACCTCAAAACCCTCATGAATCAAAGTGTCACTCTAAAGAGGGAGAGCTACTGACGGCCTACCACGCACTTAAATATGTCTATTAGTAGAACTTCAAATCAACTTGAGAAGGTCTGTCCACATGGAGAAAAAACATGATCAAACTTCAATGGAAACTATTTACAGTGTGAACTTAAAGGTACTCTTGATAACATTCAGCCACTAGATGTCTCCCTCCCCCATTCCATTGCATTGACTTCACAACAAGCAGTTACAAGTTTGTTGCACAACCTGCATATTTTATGGGGGTGGGAAAAAAATGTATTTACCTATGTATCGCGATTTTTTTAATAACGATTTTGAAATAGATGTTTTAATGACAGAATCGATATCTTTGCTTCATCTGAGTCTATGTGGAGGTAGAAGGAAGTTACCGCTTTTATTGTGGTAGTCTGAGTTACGTGACGTCATATCCGTTCCGTATCCGTCAACCAAAACAAACCTCAGCGAGCCGAAACTAGAAAGTCTAAAACGTTGGAGGGTCTTCGTGGATACGACCTGCACCCTCCCATGTTAAATCCAGCGTGGTAAACACTACACATCCAGTAAAGGATGGAAACACTTTGGGTTTCACACATTGACAGGAAAAGCATAGCTAGACAGAGCAGAGCTAAAGCTGCATGCTAACTCTGTCACGGACAGGAAACGTTATGGTATGGCGGTAACGTGGCGGTGGAGCCGGCCTTCGCTCTCATCTCCGTGGTCAAATGGGCCGACGCTACAACTGTAGAGCACCATATACTGACATTTATGTTCTCTGCATTGAAACGGCCCCGATGGAGCTGACCATGGATGGATAAAGAGAACGGAGCTGACGGGAGAGCTAGAGACCACCTTGGAGAAGTTAGAGGAAGTAGACACGTGGGACTACGTCCACTTTCCAAAATAAGGTGTTAACAAAGGGAACTGTATCTACAAAATACATCTATGGAAATAAGATTGATGGATTATATTCACCAGAAGTATAAAACATTACATGTCCCTTATAAATTAAACAGAAAATACCACTAATCTGTGAGGGAAATGTCTTTATTCTTTGATTTTGTGGTTGCTGGAAAATATGTAATAAATAATTCCTGATAATGATCCTGATATATTTGAATTCAGGACATCTCTGACTTGTTTGATGCTGAAAATCAAACATTTTTACTGGATTCATTTAGAGATTATCCAAGGTAAAAGTCCCTAGAAGTGTATGATTCAACGGTTTCCCCATGGTCTAGTGTTAAAGAAGTTATAAAAAAATCACAAGAAATCGCAACATCAAATCGCAATACATACAGTATCAAATCGGCAACCAGGTATGGTGATAGTATGAAATGGGGAGATAGGTGTATCGTCCCAGCCCTGGTATTTTATGGTGGAGTGGAGTGAGACTCAGACACGTGAGACCAACGTCATTCTACTATTGTCTCACAAGTTGTTAGAAGTGGGAACCAAACGTCGGACATCTTCCACAAACAAAACATTCATTTTGGACCCGTCAAAATGTTTTAAATGATTCATTCACAATCAGAAGCTTTATAAAATGTGTATCAAAATATATAAAATATAAAAATGTTATCAATGAGACCTTTTGGAGTAATGATGGACAACATTTGGTTCAGTACTCACAGCTCTACTGCTGCCAGGAGCTGTAGCAGATCTCCTCCGTTCATGTAGTACAGGTAGAACAACAGGTCTTCACCGTATCGCGCCAGTTTAATTGCAGCCAGCTGGAGGCAGGACAGTGAAGAATAAGGAGGATTAGTTTTGTACCCACATATACTACCTGAAGGCTGCAGCCGCTCACTACGTAACTGTTATGAAGCACATAGTTACCTTGTCCCTTATGTGGATGTTGGTTAAGTATTCAGACGGAACGTGGAAGTCTGAGGAGGCAAAAACAAGTCAGAGTGACTAAAACATACGTCGAATATTATTGGAAGACTTGAGATGTGAGGACTCGTGTTCTTTTTACACCATAAATATCATAATGCAATGACTACCATATGTGATTGTTTTGTGAGATCAGCTCTCATAGCTTATTGAGTACGTCCCCTTTTGGAATGGACTAGCAGCTGTTTGGTACTAACATCGTAGCGGCCAGCCAGATGAGGAGGCTTCACCTGGCTCCTAACAACCTGTCTGTCATCATAGAAATGTCTTCAGACCGGCTCCGACTTTGCCAGATCTTGAAAGCTAATCAGGACCGCCAAACGATCACTAAATGAAAGATTAAAATGTCCTCCCCCACATAATTCACGTTAATGTCTTACCGATGTCTTGAGGTCGACATGGCGACGAGGCCCAAGGAGAGGCGAACTTGGGGTACAAGTTTCTGTCAGGAAAGAGAGTTGCAGTAAGTTCTCGCCACTATGGACATCAGAACAGAACATTTGCATAAGACATCTGAGATAAAACAGGAACAGTACAAACTAATACAACTAGAACTATTCAAACTAATGCAATGAGATCAGAAACACAGTCAACGGAGGGAAACTCCACTAGCGGAGCGTCGTCCTTCTTGTAAGCTGCTACTTCTGAACCAGATGATTAAACTCATTGTATATTTGAGTACTTTGAAAATCATCACATCAAATCATGGACTTCATGAAACTAGTAGTGCTACGGCACCATTTTCATTAAGTTTGCTACTTTAATGGCTAAAGGTTGTGTATTGTTGTGTGAAACATCATTTGCTCCACTGGTAATTACAATACTGAGGTCAGAACTTGGTTGTGGTGTAAAAACAAAACAAGTATACTAAGTTTAAATTGGATATTTGGACCCAAAGTATGGTTGCTTGGCTTCAAAATATTCGGACTATACTGCTAAAGGTGTCTATTTATGCCAGCAAAGAGCCAAATCTGTCCCAGTGTAAGGGGTCCAGTAGTCCTGGTGCAGACCAACGACAGAGTTTAGCTAAGATGTATCCATTGCAAAGGAAAGCTGGGCAAATGCTATTGTAACCATGGTAACCATATGTGCCAGCAACATGTATTAAATGGTGCCTTCAAATGAAACTGGTGAGCTCGTGTTTACAACATGGGAAGTCGTGTACATGATGTGCTCGGCGTTTAAATGGTCAAGTCGTGAGAACACCGCTGCTAAGCAACGGCAATATTAACATTACTGTCGGCATCTAGAAGCCACAGAGGCTAACAATTTAGCAAGCTAGCAAGTGGGTAACATAATGCAGGAAATGCAAAGACATGATGACAGAGGAAAAGGATGAGGCCGTTGGGAATATCAACATTTTCCTCAGACATATAAAATTACGAAGAAAAACAATATACAACTAAAATTACAATATATTGACTTATTATGTATTGAAGAATTGACTTCCATGGCCTCCGCCATTTCTGACTACGTCAACAATCACGTCACAAACTCGTGAACTTGGAGCTTTTAGAAACGTTCCACTTAAGAGGGTTGTGAATACGATAAGAGGGGGGCGTTCATATGGACTCATCTCGTAAACACCACCCCATCTGAAGGCACCAATAGGTCATGTAACATTTAAATGGGCGACTGAGTCTCATTACTGGACTATTGATTTATAAATGTCATTTGTTGGACATATTCCTATTGGTTAATGAAACCCTAACGGTTACTGTACTTAGGGTAGAACAGCTGTCTTACTCTGGTGAGTTTAAGTTGAGTCCCAGTGTCGTGAGGTCACTTCCTAGCGCCAGATGGACCATCCCCGGATCAGTCTCTGCCGCCCGGATAAACGTCAGCAGGCCAATCATGCCAAATTGGTCTGTCACCATTCCCAATGGAATGTTCGTCACCCGACCTGCAGCAGCAGAAGAATTCAGAGTTCAGCAAACCGCTGAGACTGGGCTGTGAACTACAGTTAATACTTACTGTCAAATACATTACCTCCATATTTTTAACCCATACTTTGTGCACGCATTGGAGAGCAAACCAGGCCAATTATTTTTTAACAAGTGATGGTCACAGACAGACTAATGGAAAGATGATGATGGTCTGTATCATACTGAACATATTCTTTTGGTTTCCTCACTGCGGCCTATCCAATAATTATCTAACCCCAAATGCAGGGTAGAGAGCCCAACTGCCTCACCCAAGTTGTGCGATTAAGAAGGGATGTCTCAGTGGAATTGGAGCGATACGATTGGCTGAGAGGTCTCACCATCGGGCAACACCTGGATCCCTTTCTTCTGGTTGTTGTTCTGTGCTGAGGTCGTCTTGTCTCCGGGGAACTTGGGCCCATCTGCATTGGATGTGCTCTTGCTTGTGGAGTTCAAGTTCTAAAAAACAAAGAGAACAGGTTTTAAAACGCGGAAAAACAGAACATGTCAATTCATAATAAATAACTATCTTTGATGTTTAACCTCGACCCTCACAAAGAGACATGCTGCCAGATTGTGTTGGAGGGTCGTCAGTGGCTCACACTTACAGTTTTGCTGTCATCGTTGTTCAACGTGGGGTCCTTATAGTTTGGGCCGGGCAGTGCAGGGAAGTCCTCGTTGTGGATGGAGAAATCCTGTGTCTGTTCAGTTGATGGCTTCGTCACCATGCCAACTTGATGTTGAACACATTGAAGTAGAGATTATAATTCCCCAAAGTGTAATGAGCAATAAATCACAAAAACGGGCATCATAAACTAGTCTTGTTTCCGTGGATGTGCATTAAAACAAAGCCTTGACTAGTATTATGAACCCAGTTATTTATGTCCTCTCCTAGGGAAACCTACTTCCTACGGCTTAATGTGTGTAAAAATGAGACACTTTCTCCGGCCTAATGGCCTACCATAAGGAGCCCGTCCAGCCAGTGGGTTGAGCACCGGTGTTGGGTTTCCAGTCCCTTCTCTCCGACTTCTGTCTGCTAACGCAGGGAAGTCTGACAGATCCAGTCCCGTTACATTTTCACTCCCATCTGCAGTAATAGGAAGGTTAGGAACTTGTAATATGTAATGTCACCTTCAACTCAAATTTTTCTGTGTAATAATGTGGCAATTATTAACTTGATAGTGTAATTGTATTACCCTGTATCTGTATGAATAAATAGCCCTTCCCTAGGTAATAACTGCTGACCAAACACAATAGGTACTCACCGTCTGTTTCAGCAGTCAAAGATATATAGTTACAATGTTGTTGTCTTTACAGTTTTTCCTGATATTAATATTCATTTTGCAAATTTTCACCCAAAAATATCCAGATTCTGACTTTGTGCTGCCTGCAACTGAAAGTAGTTGTGCTTCCTCCTTCAACAAGACACTGTTCACTGCATTTTACAGTGATCAAGGTCCTCTTGGTCAAGTCAAAAGCTCAGTCTTAAAAGGATAGTTTGGATTATTTGAAGTGGGGTTGTGTGAGGTTACCTACAGTAGACGGCAGTCGGCACGCTCCCAGTTTAAAGAAGTAGATAGACAATAGAGAGTTACTGCACAGAAGCAAAGGAATGTACTGCTGTGGACGGGAATGGCAGCAAAACAGAGGCTCAACTAAATAAACTCAATCAGTTTAAGTGTACGCTATATAGGGCTGCACAACTAATCTAATATTAATCGTGATCACAATTTGGGCTTACCACAATTAAATGAACGACTGCGATATTGACGTTTAAAATGTGCATTCTGCTCATAGAAAACTCTGCTGCAAACCAAATCAAGGGCTTCCTAAACTAACAGCCAGCCACCAGCCGATGATCCAGATGTTTTGGCTTCACTTTTGGCTACAGATATTATCAATACAACCAATGTGTTTATGATTAAATTAAGAGCATAAAATAGTTTATCCAGTTCTTAATGTTGTTCATTTTGCTCTCGAAGTGAAAATGTAGCTAACAAAGAGGTGGGGTGAACATTCCTGTATTTTTTCATATTGCAATGTAGCAGGAAAAAATATTGCAATGTCAGTTTTTTCCAACATCGAGCAGCCCTAATTTGTACATTAACAGGGCTGTAGCACAGCATGGAAGTGAAAACAGTGCATTTTAATGTGAAAGTGCAATAAAATATTTTGTCGCTAAAATCACAGAATAATCGTGATAAATAATTGTGATATCAATATTGATCAAAATAATCAAGATTATCATTTTGGCCGTAATCATGCAGCCCTAACGTTATATTTAGAATATTTTCCAATTTGCAGCTGAACTGAAAGGGAAACTTATCTATACCGAGTCTGGCTGCTTTGAAGAGAGCATAGATAACTTTCACTTTCAGTTCAGTTCCCCGTCGGAAAGGGCTGTCTGACGGCAAGATAAACCGCTGAAAACATTCTAAATATAGCGAACACTTAAACAAATAGCATTTTTTTTAGGAGGCTAAAATATGTTCTGCTGCCGGCCCCGTCCACAGCAGGACATTCCTTTGCTCCCGAGTCAGTACTCCTGTCTGTCTCTCCAAACTGGTGTCTACTGTTAGTAATACATTGACTAAGTACATGCAACCCCACTTCAAAACATCCAAACTATCCTTTTAACTATTGGGCAGCAAGGTGTATTTATGAAATGTAATTCTCACTGTGTCTTCTGTAGAATTGCTTTTTTTTCATTTTCAATATAAACACAGGAGTGTGTAATGACCCCTTGGTACACCCACCTGGGTTAAACACACTAACCTGTGCCATTGAAGATGTTGCTTGATAATGAGTTGTTCATCCCAAAAGCCTGATTGCGGTTCATACCAAACCCTGACATGCTGTATAGATAAAAGAACACACAAACAAAAGATAAGGCCAGCATCCAAACATTGACTTTCCCTAAAATTAAAAATGTCTTTATCAGGAACTGTAGAGGACACAAAGAACAGCAGATTTCTACAAGGACGAGTGACTAATGCAGGGTCCGTCTACCTGTTTATGGTGAAGGGCTGGCGTGCTGGCTGCTGTTTGGGCATACAGATGATACTGGGCGAGCTGCGGTTGGGGCTGCCCAGCCCCGAGCTGCCCATACTATTGGTCCTGCCGCTCATCCCGATGCCTTGACCGACCTGAGAGTGGTTCAGCATGTTTCTTGTATTCATTGGCAATGTCCCCCTGTTAAAACATCAGCAGGTCGGATTTAGCGGGTTTAAATGTGTCAACTGTGTCATTTCTATTTCCAAGTATCATTTATTGTTTTAATCCACACAAGTATGCGTCCAAACTTAGTCTGCCTTCATAAACACCTGCTTGGTGATGGAGGGGTATGGAGGGACATGGTGGGGACCCCCGTCGTAGGGGTGATATGACTTGGTAGCTGTGTGCCTTGCGTTAGATTTCGATTTAACTGAGGCGTACTGTTCCCCATGCCTCTTACCGAGAAGCCGAGTGCACCTGCAGAAAGACACAGAAGAAAAACAAATACTGTGACACAACCCAGAGAAGATTCAACTGCAAAAAGTCCAACATTCAAACTTTCAGGTTTTATTAGCAAGATTTCCCCATAAATACCTGCTGAGCTAAACTGCACTCATGCTCACACACTAAGATTTCTTTTTACTCCAAATATACTACGTCCTGCTATGTGAGGGACTGTAGAAAGAAAATAAAACACTTACTTTGTGGACCGTACAAACTTGCACCAAGCTGCGAGAGCTGACCCGACGACGACGGCGAGGGAGAGGACAGCATCTGAAGGAAAACATTTGAGGACTAGAAAGAGTAAGATGACTAGAAAACGTCTCCTCTGGTGTTAACTCAAGAAATGACAGAAGTGTGCAGATATGTGGACAAAACTCACATCTTTGTCCGACCGATGTGGGAACATCGACGGCTGGCTGTAGTACATGCTGTCATCAGTGAAGTCGTTGTCGACTACCTCGACGAACTCTACAAATTTCTTTCTAGCACCAAACATGCCTTTTGTCACCTGAAGAGAGAGCAGAGTTGCTGTTAAAGATGTGCAAGGGAGAGAAGTCTGGCAAGAGGTAAGGAGCTGGACGAACACAGATACAATTTCACAGTGAAGTAGGGCTGCACAATTCATCTCAATTTTATCGAAGTCGCAATATGACCTACTGCAATTTTCACAGGAGGCGCAATATTTGTTAACGGCAAAGTGTGTGTCAAAATGGCATTTTAAATGAAATACTGTCATGCTGCAGAGATGTCCTGGCCTACACATCATATTCTACTGACTAAAGAAAACATCTTTGTTAGTACGGATCCCCGATAATGGAGTAAAAATAATGATTCTCTCTCATATCGCAAATCATATCTCAATTGCAAAATCAGTCAAAAATAATCGCAATTCGATTTTTCTAATCTAAATACACTGACTTCTCTTCAAAACCTCATGTTGGAAATGTCTCCATTAATCTTCCTAAGTTTCACCTTCAGTTGTTTCAATGTTGTACAACTATTTTGACAATAGAAATGAGAGCACTGTATTGTATTTAATCTGCATCTGGTTGTTCCAGCACTTCACTGACACTACACAACCCTCAGATCTCATCAGATTATTACACACAGGACAGGATCTTTCATGAGTGCACCTTTAAATCTAATGGAACACTTTGGATGCATAATCTATTCTCATTTCTCTGTAAATCACTGGGACATATTTGGCATGTTGGGGTTGTTGAAACAAAGTTTGGAGCACAGTGTGTCTACTTTATCAGGATGTACACGTCCAATGGAAGGACATCTAGAACTTCTAGAACTAAATAAAGTATTCATTTTACCCAGAACATCATGTATGACATCAATAGAACTAATGTTCATTGTCTCCCTGTTAAACTACTGGCTGTATTAGTAGGTCTTAAATGACCAATAGTTACCTCATTTAACACTGTTGAGATGCTGCAATGCTAGCATGCTAGTTAGCCTGCAATGCTAACATGCTAGTTAGCATGCTAGTTAGCCTGCAATGCTAGCATGCTAGTTAGCCAACACTAGTGGAGTGAGCTAACGTTAGCGGGCTAAGTGCTTCTAACCAATCTGTGTTAGCTTAGCTAGCTTAGCTTAGCTAGCTTGATGTGAGCTCGCAGCGGGCTGCCGTAACAAGGAGCTCAGTAGCACAACATACAGCCTCACTGAGCTACCGGGCAGCAGCCACTATACGGCAGGAATGTAGCCATCTCTGACAGAATATAGCCACAGTCAGCTGTCCGTTTCCTCGGCTCACTCCTTCTACCTCCACCAGTAGTAGTAGTATCAGCAGCTACAGGAAGCTAGCTGAGCAGCTAGCAGCTAGCAGCAGTCTCCAGTGTGCTGGAGCTAAAGGCTCCACATTCTCCACATTCAGTCCGTCTCGAAACGGAGAAAATCAGCGACATAAGTCGCTCATGCTGAAGGCTTCAATGTGAAACGAAGTGATTTAATATGAGGAAAAAGAAGTGAAACATCCTCACCGCATCAATTTCCTTCTCTACGTTAGATCCAAGATGGCTGTGTGTATTCTCAGTGGAGAGAGGGATAGCCTTTACCCTCTGACCTCTGACCTCCAACCTCCAACCTGCTGACCACTTCCGTACACACAACTCTACATGTCAGACAGTGTACTCCATCAGTTCCACAGGCTGCTGAACAGTCACCTAGGACAGCAAGAAAAGTAAAAACATGGAGATGTGATGTTGATTTAGCAGTGAATGTGGATGAGGAGGCCAGTGTGAAGCCTCTACCTCCCTCCTGTGATCACAACGTGTCTTTGCATTCTGAGCTGTCTGGAGCTGCACTCACTACACAGGAGGCCTCTTTTAATGGGAATGTCAAAATATTCACATTATGCAGATTTGTTGAACTCATTTCCTCAAGACTGTGATCACATTGGTACCACAGTAATGTTTGTAGTAGTTTTCTCTGGGCCTACCAGTCAGACAACTCCAGGGGCCCCTAAAGCTCTTGGTTCACTGTATCAATGACGAGTTTGGTAGGAGGCACCACTAAAACACAATGTCAGCTAACATAGTAAGGGCTTATTCTGATCTCGATGTTCTGGCGTGAAGAGGCGCCCCGTATCAAAACTGTACTTTGATGCAGTACAGTATGACCTTCAGCTTACATGTTGCATATTCTCACATTTATTTGTGTTTAATAAAAATACCAGTCAGCAAATCTGGGGCCAGATAGTCTCCCAGCAGTGGGGGGGCTCTGGGGTTCACAGGAGCCCAACAGTCTAATTAAGGTTCATTTGCAGGACACTCAAACTGTTAGTTAGTAGTGTGACCAGAGACCATGATCGCTACTGATGCATGCAGATTTATAAACATGTATGTGCATTAGGTATGTGTTTATTATTCATACACATTTTATTCAATGTGTATTTTTTTTTTTACATGTTTTTATGTTTTTTTTTATTTTCTATTAATTTTTCTTTATTATCTCAATCATTACTTTGCATGTATCTTATATTTTTATATTATCATTTACTCATTATAATAGTAATAATAATATTATTATTACTATTATTATTATTATGTAGTTAAAGTATATTTGATAAGGATAGGTTCATTATCAATAATAATATTACCACATTTTTTTCTATAATTATTAATTCATTAATTATTAATTTGACAGTTATTTTTCAATTTCAATTCATTTCGTGGAATACGACATGAAGCGACACAGTTCAGGTAAGTCTCACAAGAAACGTTTAACTCAAAAAGGGATGTGCCGATTTCAGGATGCATTCGGGTAAAGCATATGTTACAAGATGAGGTGCAGAATAGAAATGTTTATTATTTAAGTTAGATAGACATTAAATCAAAATGATAGACTACCTCTCAGCCTTAATAACGTGTCCCTCATTGTCCCACACAAAGATACTCTTTGTCCCACAATTGGTTTGTTGAAATCTGGTACCCTATTAACTAGTGAAATACATGTCCTTTTAGTACCATATTTGGATTGGAGTGACCACAGCGTTTCCACTTGTTAACTTTCTGGTTGGATTTTAGAATCAGCCACTAGGGCAGGGGGCAGAAACCTTTACTATCAAAAGAGCCATTAGGCCAAAAATAAATTTAAAAATCTGTCTGGAACCGCAAAACATATTTGAGCCTCATAATGAAGGTAGCACCACCTATTGAGTCTAATGCAGAGAGGACCCAGATGCAAACCAGAGGCAGGACACTGAAGAATGGTCTTGAGTGGATTTGGCTGGAAGCTCTCTGCAGCAGGAGCTTCCAGTGTGTTTGTTCTGGAAATGTCTTACAATCACTTTTTTTGTTGTTTGCTAATTTCTCGCCACAGAAAGCCAACTAATCTGTCCACGCACTATTAAATTCTCTATTTTCCTCCAAGAATTTCCTTTTTTTGGATTTGGAAACCTACTGTAGCTAGGGAAACACAAGACTAGCCAATGCTATTGAGGATCGGCGCTGAGGCCGTAGACGTACGTAGGCTGTGACACACAGTTTAGTTTACTGAAATATTAAAACTTATATCATTCAGTGTAAAGGCTAGGGATGCACTGATCCAATTTTTTTAATCCCGATACCGATAGCGATACCTGGGCTTTCGGGATCGGCCGATACCAAGTACCGATCTGATACCAGTGTTTGATTAAAGCTGAAGTAGGCGAGATTGGAGCAAATATGATTTAAAAAAGTTATATTTATAAAACTGTTGTTATATCGTGACAGTAGTGCATGAAGCAGGTAACCTGAAAACAATCATGTTCCTCTGTGTCCTCCGGTACTCCTAACGGCATCTGCAAGATTTCACAGACCGGAGGAAAACAAGCAGTAACAGCTGATCTGAGGTCTGCTGTCCAGCTGCCGTCTATGAGAGCCGGCTGTCAATCATTCTCAAACTCCGACCAAACGGTCAAACTAGGCAGCGCTGATCAAATATGAATCAATATTTTGTTACTGTAATGTCTATTTCTCTCCTCAGATGTTCTCAGAATCATCTTGTAGTGCACGGTTTAGCTGTAAAATGAGAAAGTTTTTGACGCGGCCGCCATTTTAAAATCTGGTGAAGGAACGCCAATTACCGGCCAATAGGAACGCTCTCTCTCTGAAATGACCTGTGATTGGTCAAAGTCTCCCGTCCCGGGCTAGATGTTCTAAAGCCTGAAAACAGAGCCATGAGGAGGAGCAGAAGTCTAGTTATCTCTCAGAATACTTGAATTACAATATGCTGAAAGGTTATTATGGAATTTTTGCCCAATGATGCCAAAAATATACAAAATGTAACAAATAAATACATAGATAACATAACATAAATTTGGTGCACTGATATTTAGTATTAAAATAATAAATAATACACCAGCAACTTGGCAAAAATTTCTTCAAAATTAACAGGAATTACAATGAAAGTGTAAACCTTTTTAATGCAGCAGCAAATTTGCTCAAAATTTAAATAGGAATTAAAATACAGTATATAATGTATATAGTATGTAAACATAGAATTGAATTTAATAGATCGGCCCCATTGTCACCAATATCCGATCCAGTCTGTATTGGCACGATATCTGATCCAGTATTGGTATCAGTGCATCCCTAGCATAGGCTACATATTTGTGCAATTAGAGAATGTAATAATCACTTTAGGCCTATAACAATAATTAACAAAAGTTAAAATGTTAAAAAAGAACCATTATTCATTTCTACATAATGTTTTGTCAAAGCCACAGGGAGCCACTGGAGAGGGGCTAAACAGCCGCAGGTTGCTGACCCCTGCACCGGGGTAACTATGGCTATTATGATTGAACTTGAAGGGTCTTTCTTAACTTTGGAAACACAATTTTTTGTCAAGAAATAATTAGCCTTTTTTAAAGCAGACATTTTGAAAAGCAGGTCAAAGATGACATTAATGATGGCATCATTACACGAAGTGCTCCAGTAATCCCCTAATAGGACAATTAATTACACCTGTGCTTGTCCTACAGTATGACATATCAAAATGTGTGCCATGAAAAGGGTTTATTATGGCAGTCACATGTCTCTTTCTGTGTGCTCGGTGTGGGTTGTACTGTTGCCCGTATGAGGCCCCCCAGGCAGTGGATAAGAGAAGGACAAGTGCTAAAAACAGTCTGTCAGTGAGTGAAAACAGACAACCGTTATCCTTTTCTGATAAGGAAAATTAAATTCCTTCTCAGTTTTATCTGGTTGGAAAATAGCCCCAATGAAGATAATGCAAGATAGCGTGGGCAGATCACACCTCGGCAGTTCAGGAGTTAGACTTGCCTCAAGAATGATAAATAATAAATGATATCCTGCTTTAACCCTCTGAGACCCACAATAGAGGGTCCAGGGGGTCCAGGGGGTCTTTAGGGGGAGATAGCAGGTCAACAGTAGATGTCACATAGAAGTGGTGTACATCATCTGAAAGCTGGGAAGCTGAAGATTAATTTGAGATGCAGCTCAGCCCTGTGTCTAGTTGTTCTAGACATAAATCAGAAATAAACATGAATTAATTAAGTAATTAATCATTTAAAATGAATTGTGAAGTTGTATAAGGGTTTAGAACATGATGATAGCAGTATCTGATGGTCATCCCCATGCTCTATTATGTCTCATAAGTTGTTGCAGCAGTTTTTAGGTTGATACCATTTGTTATACAGATTTTATCCACTCCAGAATTGATCAAAATGATCAATAATCCCTCCATAATACCACATTAAGACAGCAAGACCTTGAGGAACACCGTAGAAAAAGCCATGCTGTGATTTGGGATCAAAAACTTTTGACATTTGGAGATTTCTGCAAGAATTGCATTTTTCGGTGATTGGATGGCGAGCACTTGTATTGTGTAAACTGCTCAGAAACCCCCTCATTGTCAATCTAGCTAGGAAAGCCATCCATCCTCTTAATGCTCTAGGTCTCTAGTTTGATCCATCCATCCTCTGAATGCTCTAGGTCTCTAGTTTGATCCATCCATCCTCTGAATGCTCTAGGTCTCTAGTTTTGTGGTTGTAAAGTTTCATGAGGCTGTGATTATCCTAGACGTCACCACAGGTCATTTTATACGGTGAGGTCAATGAAATGTCTCCTATGGGGACTAACACATGAATACAGTTGGGCTCATTAGATCCACAAGAGTCTCAGCTTTATAGGGATACCCAATTTATGTAATTCAAGATTGTTTAGGGACCCCAGTATGCAGAAATATTCAGATACATCATTTTTAGAATAGGCGAAAATAACACATTTATACTGCATGCATAAAACTGCATGTGATTACCATAAAGTGGGCATGTCTGTAAAGGGGAGACTCGTGGGTACCCATAAAACCCATTTTCATTCACATATTCACATTCACATATCTTGAGGTCAGAGGTCAAGGGACCCCTTTGAAAATGGCCATGACAGTTTTTCCTCATCAAAATTTAGCCCAACTCTGGAGCGTTATTTAGCGTCCTTCCCGACATGGTGGTAGCATGACATGGTCGGTACCAATGGGTTCCTTAGGTTTTCTAGTTTCACGAGATATCTGTATCACTAGAACACTCTAAAACTGAACCTACTAGAGTCTCTGGAATACAGTAAAGTCAGTCGGGGACAAACGATATGACTGTGGAAAACTCAAACATGAGCATCTGCATTTGCGTATGGTTATTTGCTTGGCTTATGGTTATGGCACTGAAGTCCTGACTTCACAATGTTTGATGTTTAAGCAGTTCAAATGTGCCGTTGACGCTGTAGAGCCATCAACATCAGTAGTAACTTTAATTCCCTTCCCTGTAAAATCACCCAATGATCACCCAAGCTGAGTCGGAGCCAAACTCTCCCTGAGCACACTGACAAATTCTCCAGATTATTCCACAGCACAGGCCCACTTGTCTGGCCCGGTGGCACAGTCCCAGAACTGCATCTGGGCCGATTAAAACGGGATGTAAATGACCTCAGCTGCTCTCTCATCTCAACACGCTTCTTATGCTTTGCACCCTGCCCCTCCCTGTCTCTCTCTCTCTCTCACCTCTATCATCTCAGAGAAGAAGGGGGAAAGTCATTAGGCACCAATGGGGAGGAGAGAGTAGCTAGTGGTTGCTATCGCCATGAAAGTCAGGGCAAAGCTCAGAGCCACTGAGAGAGAGTGAGAGGACTGCACTGGGGAATATCTGCCCAGGGAATACAATACGTTTTCAGACCATTAAGTTGGATAAACAAATGGCTTGCTGTAGGAGATGCTGAGAGTCATGGGCATCAGCAGGAAAACACTGGAAAGTAGGTGTTTTTCAATTCCCATTATGATCATCTTTACGCTTATTATGCTTCCTGTTTTCTTGTTGGTGATGCTTATTTTCATTGTTGTTTTCATGGCTTGTGTCACATCAAAGGGTGTAATTCAGCATCATAATCATGTAATTACTGCTACATGCAGCTTCATATGCTGATGCAGTATTACAAAGACGCATTACATTGTTGCAAACTTTTTTTTTTTTTTTCTCAAGATCAATAACTCCAGAGGGGCGGTGGAGGAGCATTAATGGGATGCCATGAAATTTACGTGAAGACTCCAACAGCCTATTGCAACCCTTGTCTGGCGCTAAATTGATGTTCAGGACCAGCAGTGTGTCAGAGCCTGGGAAAGATGGGTAATGCCATGCGAGGCGTCGTTGCCTTCATTCCCTCAGAGCGCTGTCAACGCTTCCTAGTGGGGGACCTGAAGGAGATGCCCCTTGACCGAACTCTAGACCTGAGCAGCCGGCAGCTGCGTCGGCTGCCTGTTGCTGCCTGTGTCTTTGATGGGCTGGTGAAGCTCTACCTGAGTGACAACAATCTCAGCAGCTTACCGGCTGAGCTGCAGGGCCTGAAGAAGCTGCAGCTCCTGGCCCTCGACTTCAACTGCTTCGAAGAGCTCCCTGCAGCTGTTTGCAGATTGCCCCAGCTCAGCATCCTTTACCTGGGCAACAACAGGCTTTACAGCCTCCCCAGAGAACTGAGCGAGCTCAAGGAACTGAATACTCTGTGGCTGGAGACTAATTGCTTCACTTTTTTCCCCAAGGTGGTTTGTGAGCTCTCTAATCTCAAGACCCTGCACCTCGGTTATAACCAGATACAGAGTTTACCAAAAGAGCTTAGAGGGCTGGAGGAGCTAAGAAGTATCTGGCTTGCTGGGAACCAGCTGGCAGCGTTCCCACCCGTGTTGCTGGAAATGCACTTTCTCGCTGTCATTGATGTGGATCGGAACAAAATACGCTACTTCCCAGGCCTGTCTCACCTGCAGGGGTTGAAACTTGTCATCTACGACCACAACCCCTGCGTTAATGCCCCGGTAGTGGGCGAGGGAGTCCGAAGAGTCGGGCGGTGGGCGGAGAGCTCAGATGACGAGCAGGAAGACGATGGGTCAAAAGCAGCAAGTGAGACTACAGCAGAGGTCACGGAGGAGGTACACCCCGAGGAGGAGCACAACATTCAGGGTCAAGGAAAGTGACCTTCAGCCGCGGCGAGGCCCGGCAGCACAGGATGACGTTCAAGTGGAACACTTAACGCCAAGTGGTGTGTTGTACATCAGCCTGCTGGCATTTTGTCCATATATGGTAAAGTTATGTTGTTGTACAAGTTGTAAAAAAAGTGAATTTGAATCCTGAAATAAAAACTGTTTAATATGTTTGGTTACTATATTAATATTCAACTTAGTAAAACTCTGTATTTGCCTTCAAATGATTCACTGCAACAACAGTGACATTGTAAATTGTGATTAATCTTCATCAACAGCAAACTTTCTGTCACTCAAAATGAACTATTTTATCTTATAATTCAAGAGATAAACTATTTTGTGGATTTTACAGAATTGTACAGGCTGTAGGACATCTGTGGGATCAAAACAGTACTGGCAAGCATGCATCTCTACTTAATCAATATTAGTGGTGTGTATGCAGGACACTTTTCTATGAAACTGGCCATGCAGCTGGTCAATATGGCAGACTGAAAAAAGGAAAAGGATTCATTGCACACATTCTTGCTCCAGCAGAGTCTGAGATACTATCTGGACCCACTGAGGCTAAATACAGTGAGGTTTTTAATACAAGTGATGGATGATTTAAGTCAATTAGTGCACTCCTTATCCAGACCAATGCATAATTCATCTGATAGATTGGGGCTGTGGCTTTGAATAAAGGCTGCTAATGGGCCTTAATATCATTGCCATGAGGTTCAAATTTGAAACAGATCGTAAATGCAGCTTTCCAACTCCTCAGCGTACCGGGAACATGTTCTGTAAACAGGATCAAATGTCAGTCCACAATGCTTCGTTTTAGGCCTTCTGAATCCTTTTGAATAAACTGTAGAAAAAGGAGATTAACTTTTACTGGAAATGTGATTATTTCACACAACAGGAACACTGAACTACTGTATTAGCTTTGATTCAGCCTCTTGTTAGAAACAACTGCTGTATTGTAAGTTTATGTAATCCCAGAGGTTCTACGAACACATGAAGACGTCATTCTGTTTTAGCCTTCAAATGCGGTACAGTGCACTTCAACGACAAACGTCTTGTTTCAGTTGCACTGCCCCCTAGCACACCGAAATCCAAAACCGTCACAAACTGCATTTTACAGTACTGTAGGCTACATTTCCATTCCACAGTCACTCTCGGTGTTACAATAAGCTGTCTGCAGCAAAGGGCACTGTAAATGCAAAAACTGTACTGGTCCGGTTCTTCTCAACGTGTATTTCATATCACCCTTGATAAATTCTCATGAATCTTTTATCATTTTTTGACAAGATTTCCTGGTTTAACTCAATCATTTTTTTGAGGATTTTATCAGGATAATATAAAAATGATACAAACAGTAAATCACTTTCTAGTCTGTAAAATCAGTAATGACTTTATCTAAAGTGCAAGTGTGTTCAGAGAAAGAAATCGGTTTAATATCTTCTCGTATATCTGATCATTTTGAGGTAATAGACTAGGTATGTATTTGTCACTGTAAAAGTACAATTTGATACAACAATCAGGTGTAATAATGGACATCATATCATACTGGATAACCGTTTGTTTTCATAATGCTTTCTGATTTTACTCATAACCTATATTTTATCAATATAAAATATTATAAGAGTAAACAATCTGTTTGAAGTAAATTTATGTTTTCCATGTGTTTAACCAAACATTTTGACATGAAAGTTCTCAGATTTGGATCTCATATACAGTAGTACACAATGATAACACAAACTCAGCCGATTAGACTGTTCAGGCTATTAAATAGGCGTTATCAGTCGCTATAAGCCCCATAGATGTGTGTCAATAGGGGCCTGCTACACCCACTAATAGGTTTTATCATCTATTTAAATGGTCAAAACACAGGGCTTTCACCCAGGAGACCGGAATTTGCATCCCATGTGAAACCAACAATGTGTAGTTGTCTTTGAGTTGGTATTTATTTTAAGACAAAACACAATGTTTCTCCCAAAACTTAACTGTTTTTTTTGCCCAAACCTAAAGAAGATGTAGTTTTGTTGCCTAAACCTAAAGCAGTCTTTTTGTTTGTGTTAAAAAGGTGCTGTTTCAATCAGTTTTACATGTTCGGACGTGTTGCTTTGAAGTTACACTTTAACTTTTGCAACGTAGTCGGCCGATATTTACCCACATCTATGCTGCTTATAGTGACTGATAACGCCTAATGAATGGCCTGATAACAGTCTAATTGGGCGACTTAATGTAAATCTTCTGCTACTTTGAAACACAAAAATTATGATTTTTTTTATAGACAAAAAATATTTTGATAGTTGGAGTGGCTTTATTATTTGACCCTTTATTATTTCACCCAAACGAGAGACAAAGAAAGAGAAGTGCACTGCTCTACGTTTATTTAATTTGCTCAACACATAAATAACACCTACTCATATAACTTCGGGGGCATTTTGCAATATTACAGAATACAAGATGACAAATAATAAGTGCATCATATTCAACAATATCTTTGGTACAGAATCCTACGTCAACACAACTTGCACAAACCCTTACACAACCTTGCTGAAACCCTTAGCTCCCCTGAAGTGCAGGTTAAATATGTGGAGGCTGAGCTTCATTCCAACAATTCCTGCATCACATTCACTGTATTTGCTCTAACAACCAGTATTTCAAAACAGTAACTTCACTCATCCTTCTTATACTATTCCTTAAAGTTAATACAAACATGTTTAATTAACAGACTTATATTACTTAAAAGACCCATCTAAAATATATTGGTGCTTTGTTGTTATGAAAACACAATAAATACTATTTTCTCAACATTAAATTGCAGTGATTAAACTGCACTGTAACAGATACTGAATACAAAAGAATGATGGAATGAGCACCAACTTTGTAAAAGTATTGCAGCTATAACTAAATATGCCACGAATCACCCATTAAACTGAGACAGAACAAGATGAAAATGTATAATACATGCAACACATTCCTTAAGTCCCTCAGGCTGAACCCACATGTTTTATAGGCAGTAATTAAAAACAAAGACACCTTTTTTGGGGCACATTTTCCAAATCGAATTGCTCTGAGAGAGCCTCTGTGTTCAAATATCACGAGGCTTGTTTGTGTGTATCCTGTTAAAAGGGCGTGAAACATTCTTGGAAACCCAACAACCAACTTCCGATTCAGTTTCAAGTATGCTGCAGCTACATTCAAAAACAGAATCATGTCTACTGATTCAACTGTTTCAACTGGTCTCTGTCTGCTTGTATTATCATGGGAGAGTTGTCAGGATGTGTGCATCCTGGCTGAAAAAATGCTACCTTGCAGGCATCGAAGCAGTAAAAGATGGGCAGGTTCAACTGACTTTAAAAGGGTGTGTTAAAATGTTGGCTAACACCTTGATGATGCCAAATTCCTCTAGGCAATACTGTTGGACAAGCCAGAGCTGGAATGTAGTATCTCCTGCAATGGGCATCATCGATACTAAGATGGCAAAACATAAGACTAGAGACAATAAGCAGAAAGAAATGAGAAGAGGTCAAAGTTACAACGAGGTAAAGTGTTCTCAGCACAAGACAATATGCAGTGGTTTGTTAGCTAAAAGAGCACAGGTATCATACAGTATATTCTCATGCATCTGTAGTGGGTTTGCTAGAGTCAATCGATATCTGCCAAAGCATGTTCAATCTGATGAAGCGTGATGCGACATTGAGCATATAGTAGAAGTGCTTGAATTGCATGCAGTGGCATGGCGGTTCACAGGCTCATCCACGGTCCAGGTCTCTGTCGGAGTGTTGTCTCAGCCTGGGGAGGCAGCTGGGATCCATCCAACACGTCTGAGCCATCTTTCTCCTCATGAGAGGAGTCATGAGACCCTTCTTCCTCCTTGGTATCTGCCACATCAGCCCCAGAGGCTTTTGGGATTTCTGAGGGCTTCTTTGACGCCGGCTCTGTCACCGTGTCACTTCCCTGGAAATCACATGCCTCGTTCACAGATCCGATCACTTGAGGAACACTGAGTTCCTTCAGCGAATTCTCCTTCTCCATGCGCTTCCTAGCCTCCTCTCTCCTCTGCTGGATGCGGGTGTTGTCTCCCATCATGACCCTGACTCTCACTTGGTCTGGGGGCCAGATCCCGCCCCATATGAACTGCAGGTAGCTGAACAGCACGATGGCACTGAGGAAGGCAAAGTTGGTGGTCACGCCGATCACTGCAGATGTCAAGGGGAAGTTGTACAGAACATATCGTATACCAGTGAAGTAAGCGTGGACACGGAGCTGAGACGAGTAGATCTGCACTCGTCTGGAATGGATCTCAATGACTGCACCGACAGAGGGTTGATAAGCATTCGTCTTATAGTCTGCGAAGAGCTCAACTTCGATGTGCTGCTTCTGCTCGGCCATCCCAGTCAGAAAGAAAGGAGAGAACAGTAAAGTACTGAGGCTCTGCAGAAGGCTGGAGCGGTAATGCAGCATTGTAGATCGGCCCACTGATGAGACAGTCTTCCCACCCTTGGTGTAACAAGACATCTTGACCATGAACATACCCAGCTGTTCATTGACTGGAGACTCTGGCATCTCTAACTCCAAAGACACTCGATAAGGCTGACCATAAGCCATCACTTGGTCCCTGTCATTCTTCATGAAGGAGATGTTGGCTGTGGGGAATGAGCAAAGTACTGACTCGGAGGCATCACAATCAGAAGTGTAGTAGAAGTGCACGGGGGTGGAGAAGCTCACGGTGGGCATGTAGGAGTAATAGAAGCTTCCATAGAGAAAGATGGACACCCACAGTAGCAGAACCAGGACACAAAACAGGATGCCAGCCTGAAATAAAGTCCGCCGGGCTTTGAGGAGTGTCACAGCTAACACGTCGTGGAGCCAGTGTAGAGACGGTCCCATCGTGCTCCCCATCGTCGCGTCTGGTCCGGACCTTCTTCTGGTCCTGGTCTGAGCAGTTGGTCCTCCTTCCAGTCCCTTTGACTGCTGCCTCCGTGGTGGGTCTTTATGTTCATGCATCAGTGGGCGGCTTCACTCCGACACGGTATGATCGCTTCTCTTCACCCCCCATGACCAGTCTGTTACACTCACTAGACACTCACTCACTGGGCTAGCTGGCTAATGGCACACTCAGCTTGTTGTTAAGCTAACGATAGCTAGTTCCGGCTAGTTGGAGGTAAGGTAAGGTATATCCTGGCTTCTGACGGTCGGACGGTGGAGTTTTCTAGCTGACCTGCTTGGAGCGGGTCTGAGCTCGTTAGCATCACAGCTAGCATTCACACACAGCTGCAGTAAACATGACCACAGGAACCGGAAGTTGATGTCTTCTTTTGTGCCACCACGAAGCAGCAGAGCAGAGCCGAGTCGAGCAGAGACGCTACAACGCCGCCAGGGAAGGCTGCAGGCCCGCAGACTGACACACAGTGATGGGTAAGAAAAGTTTCCTGTCGGTCGGAGGACGGCCCTCCAGCTCTCAGCTGCAGGGCTCCACGAGAGGACCCGGTGCTATTCTTCCTGTCCTCTCACTGGCTCTCAGTTAGCACACGGGCTAGCTGGATGCTGGATGCTCGAGTTGTTCAGAACGGGCCCACCTGGTCAACATCGGTTCACTAACTGTATGTAGCTGTATGTAGCTGTAACATGTGGAGCAGAGACACACCAGCACACAGAAGAGCTACATGATAGCAACATGCTGCTAGCCCGGGGAACCATAGCGCTATTCTTTTATTCAAGCTAACTATCGGCTAGCGTGCTAAGCTAGCGTGCTAGTGGTTTGTGTGAGCAGGCCAGAACAAGCTTCTAACTAATGACTGGGCCAATAGACCCAAACGGAACCAACCCAGCGAACACAATCCCGTTACCTTTGACTTCTTCTCTCCATCAGTGTGAGACTGGTGTCTAACGTTAGCTTGTAGCTAGCTTGCTGTAGCCTCTGTTCATCTGTTGGCTAACTCCTGGCTGACTGTGTGTGTTGCAGATGATCAGGAGGGAGATGGACTACGATCCGTGAGAGAAAGACTCACAAACATGAAGACCCCCGCAGCGAAGGCCACAGGTAGAGTACCTGTGTGTGTGTACGTGGAGCTGTTTGTGTTTCTCAGGCAATGGAAGAGCATTTGATTGATTAAAGGTGTTTTGTCTCCACCCGTAGAGGGCTTGTCCTTGCTTGGAGCCTATGAGGACAGTGATGAAGAGGATGCTGGAGACTCTCTTCAGCATTCAACTGGAAAGCCAGCTGACATTGATAGTACACTGGCCAATTTCATGGCTGTGAGTATAATGAATTGATTAATATGATTAATCCTCTGTTTTGTGTCTGACCAATGCTTACGTTGAGTGTCTGCTTTCTTTTAAGATGTATAACTTCATTATCAGTAAGTTGATACTTCTAAGTGAAGTTCCACCTATTAGTGGTACAGTTGAGGCTGTAGGCTACTGCATAACATTCACAGTTCATAACAGAGAGAAACACAATGTGTTAACCCAGATGTCTTATATGTAATTGAGTGCATAATGAACCAACTGGTATTTACCTTTATCAGACTCAGACCTGTTCAGAAATGCACATTCCTGGATCGGTTCTGTGTAAATAGTAGATCCAACGAGTGTACCTAGATCCGCCCTAAAACTCAGCAAAACAAATAAAGAATGAGTTGAGTTTCTCTGTCCATCATATCGTTTGACTAAGTGAGAGGACAGCAGGTTTGAAAAGATGAAAATTCTACAAAGTGCCTTTTTAAAGGAATATCTCAAGGAAAGATGAGTAATTGGACCGCACAGTGTGTAGTTGTGATCTGAGAGTAGAGCTGCAACAATTAATTGATTAGTTGTCAACTATTTAAATAATCACCAACTATTTTGATAATCGGTTTGTATTTTAGAAAAAAAGTCAACATTTTCTGATTCCAGCTTCTTAAATGTGAATATTTTCTGGTTTCTTCACTCCTCTATGATAGTAAACTGAATATCTTTGAGTTGTGGACAAACAAGACATTTGAGGACATCATCTACGTCACCATTTTTTAAAATTTTTTTTTTACATTTTATAGACCAAATAACTAATTGATTAATCAAGAAAATACTCCACAGATTAATGTACAATAAAAATAATCATTAGTTGCAGCACTAGATAGGAGAGATTGTAATTCAATCTATGGGTATTATCCACTGTGGATAATTATAGGTGGCAAAGTAGACTACAGGTTTTGGCTTTTCAGATGTGGAATACATGTTGTGTAGGTTTCTAGCCTGGGCCTAGCTTTTCATTAATAAACCACATCATTTAAGCAAAGACCAGTGCTTAGAAGAGTGTGCTTCATTCTAAGGGCTGAAAACATAGTTTTGTCAAAAATATAAGTTCCTGTTGCCATTTTTCTCACCACAGGAAATTGATGCAATCACCACCCAGCCAGGTTCAGATGATGCCGCATCTCATCCTTCGGTTCCAACGACCACCCCGCCCAGACCTGAGGTTAATAGTCAGCAGCCAGCCGGCAGTGAAAACCAGAACCAACAAAGCACAGAGTTTGAGTACAATACTCAGTACTCACTTGCTGGAGGTAACAGTCTGTGCTGTATTTAAGATCAAGTGTTCTAGTACTGTACTTTAACAGCCATTTCATATTAATTATAGTTGTTTTCATAACCTAATGAAGCAGTATTTATTTTTATTAGGGCTGTCAAAGATAACGCCTTAATACAAATTTGTTTTAACGCTACTAATTTCTTGAACACAACTTGTGATTTTTAGGTTTTTAGATACTGGAATCATATGAAACTATAATTGTTACCAACCATGTCATACTAGCTTGTCATGACGGTGGTTAAATAACGCTCCACACTTGTGCTAAATTTTAGCGAGGAAAAACTGGCATAGCCATTTTCAAAGGGTTCCCTTGACCTCTGACCTCCAGATATGTGAATGAAATGAAATTATGTACAATATATCACCTAAAATCTGCTGCGATTTCGGTCGAAGCATCTCATGTATGTGTTTTTTTGCAGTGGATGTAGAGATGGGAGACTGGCAGGAGGTATGGGAGGAGAGCTCTGGCTGCTACTACTACTGGAACACTCTGACCAATGAGGTGTCCTGGGAGCTGCCACACTATCTAGCTGATCAGGTGCAAAGCCTGGGGAAGAATGCCAACAGGTAGGAAAAACTGACAGAGAGACAGTTTTAACACAACTTTGTGAAGATAAACTCGCTGTACCTACATGATCTGAAGTACAATTCTTTTCACATGTTCTGGTTTTGTCTCCAGTACAGAAATTCAGCTGTGCATGATGTATTTAGTATACGGCTGTCAAAGTTAACGTGATAATAACGCGTCAACGCAAATTTGTTTTAACGCCACTCATTTCTTTAACACATTAACGCAACTCGCAGTTTTTAGTGGGGCATCATATGAAACTAGAAAAACCTGAGGAATCCATCGGTACCAACCATGTCATACTAGCTTGTTGCAAAGGAGGTTAAATAACGCTCCGAACTTGCTCTAAATTTTGGCGAGGAAAAACTGGAATGTCCATTTTCAAAGGGGTCCCTTGACCTGAAAATGGGTTCTATGGGTACCCATGAGTCTCCCCTTTACAGACATGCCCACTTTATGATAATCACATGCAGTTTGGGGCAAGTCATAGTCAAGTCAGCACACTGACACACTGACAGCTGTTGTTGTCAGTTGGGCTGCAGTTTGCTATGTTATGATTGGAGCATATTGTTTTCTGCTAAATGCAGTACCTGTGAGGGTTTCTGGACAATATCTGTCATTGTTTTGTGTTGGTAATTGATTTCCAATAATAAATATATACATACATTTGTATAAAGCAGCATATTTGTCCACTCCCATGTTGATAAGAGTATTAAATACTTGACTAATCTCCCTTCAAGGTTAATTTTGAACAGATAAAAAAAATGTGTGATTCATTTGCAATTAATCATGCTTAACTATGGACTATCATGCGATAAATTGCGATTACATATTTTTAATTGATTGACATCCCTAATTTTGTATTTTTCTTTTGTAGCGCTAGTGTCAATGGCAACGGCACAGCGCATGCAGCTTATCCCATCAAGGAAAACACATCTGCTGCAGCCCCGCCATCAGTCAAAGAGACCAAAGTGAAGGCAAGTCTCATTTAAGTCAAACACAGACTTGATTCTGTGGTGTTTAAGGACTTTTATTCAGACTTTTGATATGTCACCCTCTCTTGTTTTGTCTAAAAGGAGGTAATTGAGAGTGTCGTTGGCCTCACAAGTGAAGAGGAGGAGCGCCGTGGAGTGGCTGCGTCTCTGCTTGGTCCTCTGATCCCTTCTGAAGTGAAAGAAGCAGAAGACAAATGGAGAAAAAGACTGATTAAAGGCTTGGATGAGACTGAGAACAGTTTAGATTCTGACGGAGAAGGTGTTCGCCCTGCAGGATCCCCCTCTACCCCCCTGTCGGACCCTGACCCCCCAGCCCCCCCTGTCCAGAAAGATCCTGGCACCAAGAAGCAGTCGGGAGACAACTCGGATGCTGAGGAGGAGACGGAGGAAGACACAATGGAGCTGGAACTGGCCCTGGAGAGGAAAAAGGTGGGTTTGAGGTTTGATTACTGGCAGGAATTATCATAAAGGTATTTTTTAGTGTGCAGCAGTAGTATTTCAAAATCTATAATATTGTCAGTTCTAGCTCTAACCCTGTTGTCTGGCTCTTAGGCTGAGCTCCGGGCGCTGGAGGAGGGTGATGGGAGCGCAGGGGGTTCCAGTCCTTGTTCTGAGACAAGCCAAGAAGCCTCTGGTTCTCGTGGCCTTTTACTGAAGAAAAACCGATGGAAGACAGCTTTCCCCTCTGCTCCCAGCCCCGACTCCAACAGCAGAGGCTCCGACCTACCGGATAACGCAGAGACGAGTGAGTCCAAATAATTACATATGCTACTGGAGGGTGCAATGCATGACAGGAGTGTGCGAAAATGCGTAACTATTAGGGGTGTAACGATTCATCTACTACATTGATGTATCAATTTATATTGCTACAATCCAACTACATCGATAGGTACTCAGCAAGTTGTTCTTCACGGGGGACGTATATCGATCTAAAATCGATTTGCAAGGTAAATAATGTGTTGTATTGATACTAAGATTTGTACCTTGTATTTAAGCACGACAAACGTTATATGGATGTATGTATTAGCACTTTTAATACTTAAGAAATATTCAACGTTACTCCGGTTCACTCTCCCTGTGAATAACATCATCGTCATGAGCCAGCTGCGCATCTCAGAAAGACGACAACAAAACGAAGCATGACTGACGAGCGAGAGATTTTCAAGTCGCGTTTGAGGTCCAGTGTGTGGAAACATTTTGGCTTTTGCAAAAAGGGAGAGGTCATTGATAAATCGCTCGCTGTTTGCAGAGTATGAAAAAGGCCAGATAAAATACAACATGACCAATCTGTCCACGCACCTACTGAGACACCATGCACTTTATGTTTTGTTAAATATTATTGATCTACCGTTTATATTGAAAATGAGGACAGAAGCAGCAGGTTAAACCACTGCTCATTTAACTTGAATAGAAGTTGGTTTATTATATTTTCTGTTAAATATTGCACTGCCTTGTATCTTGAGAACTGAAGCAGCAGGTCCTGCAGTTGCACTTTTTATTATTTTCTAATAAAAGCTGTATGTATTTGCCATTAATCATTGTTTACTTGTTTATATCCATAATTAATTTATCCCTGATTCCCTTACTAGAAAGACTTTGAGGAATCCTGACCTGCTCTGTCCAGTATCACATATTTATTTCACACTGACTGAATTATTGGCAAAAAAAGTTACTGTATTGATTTCAAGTCATTGAGTTGTATCGTATCGCTCTAAATGAGCCAAATATCGTCCTTGAATCATATCGGAACCATGGAAAGTGATACGTATCGTATCGTTATAAAAATCGTTACACCCCTAATAAATATAGCACTTATTAAATGTTTTAGTCAAAACTCCCTGCATACTTTAATGCCTCTTTTGTGTCTTGTAGCACTTCCTAAAGTCCTGGAGGGTGTTGCAGAAGGAGAAGACAAGGAAACGGACAATCCTGAGGAGAAAACGGTTACAAAACCTGTTGTGAAAGAAGAGGTGGAAACACCAGAGCTTAAAGTAGAAACGCCTGAGCTCAAGGTAACAACAATGTTACCGTTTACTAACCATAATAATTGTGACAATCTCTTTTGAGGCATGTTTTTTAATGCTGAAAATAAATGTAGTTTCAGATTGGAGAACTGGCCAACACCTTAACCAGCAAGATGGAATTCCTGGGGATAAACAAGAAGGCCATCTCAAACTTTCAGTTTCTTCTGCTACAAACTGAGGTGAGAGGATAATGGTTCAGGTTCTCCAGTTGTAGATATCCCAGTGCGACTTTTAAAATATTTAACGCTTAATTTAGTTTCATATCATTTTGCACATGGCCGTGTGGTAATACTTAATATTTAAAATTCTCATAATAATCCATCACAAGGTGTCATTCTGGAACCTCAATGTAATTACTCTTCCATGTTACTCATCTATTATGTCTTCATTTCCCTTTACCTCTACTTTCTGGGCTTCTTCTCACTCTTGTCTCCTGTTTTTGTCCCCCCCCCCCAGACTCGGATCGCTGACTGGAGGGAAGGCGCTCTGAATGGGGTCTATCTTCGCCGCAGGCTTCAGGAAGCTGCCGAACACATAAAATATTACGAACTTAACGCCACTCCTAAAGGCTGGTCCTGCCACTGGGACAGGTACGCGCTCCTTACCTTTCACATCTCTAAACTCCCTCGTCCCCCAAAAAACTTACCGTGTGACTTCGCCCTTCTCAGTGCCGAGGTTGCAGACTTTGTTACATGACTTGGGGGAGAAGCTTAACCAGTCTGAGAGGATCAAAATACATGCCAGAAACAGACTCTGCAGGTTTCTGTGATGCAATCCTGGCACTGCCTTGCACATACAGATAACGGGAGCATCCACTCTGGGCCAACCTGCTTCCTGTTAAATATGAGACAGAACTCCCTGTCCCATAGCACAGACTCTTAAGCCCTTGTTGTGAGGGCATTTGTAGACTGGTTATGGGTCCAGTCAGTGGAAAATTTGTGGGGGGGGGGTGTATTGTAGGAAGTTTGGTTGCGTGGGAGAGCTTTGCACTTTACAGGACTCCAACACCCAGAATGCAATGCAGACAGAGTGATGCCCTGGAAGCGAGGAGTGTCGCACATCAAATAAAAGGTGAAGATGGAGCAATGACGGGATCCAGCAGGTCAGACCTACTCTATTTCATATGTCTTCCTGTTTTTTATTTTGTTCTATCTGATGTCAAAGTTGACTGTGTGCTTGTTATTTTCTGACCTAAGCTTATTGATGATTATGATGGTGCTTCCTCTCGGGTGTCTTCCTGTGTCTGGGAGGGAATGGTTGTCTAAAACGGAACAAATGTGACAACCATGGTGTGAGCTGCTGAATGCTACTTTCAGGACCTAGAGATGATTTATTTTGCTTTCTTTGTTTTTGAGAGCAAGGTGGGTTCCCTATCCACATCCATAACCATACTCTAATCGGGCCCTTCTTTTGGACGGCTAAAGTCGCTGTCCATACCAACACTCCTGCCCCCTACTGTGGCCATTATGTCCACTCCCTTGCCCCACTGTCCCAGGGTATCATGCCACTCAGCCAGTTGCCAGGCCAGCCGTTGAGACTCTTGCCTTCTATCTCTGTTGTCCCACTCTTTAGAGAGCACAGGCGGTATTTCTATGTGAACGACCGGACCAGTGCCTCCCAGTGGGATTTCCCAAAAGAGGACGACAAGGAGGAGGACCCGAAAGGCAGCCAAGGTACCCAGACACAGACTTCTAGTCAAGGGGACACCAAAACATTGTCTGCATCTGCTGGTGGTGTCACAGGTCAGTCCATTTCTACTGTTGCTGCTCCTCGGTGTCTTCTTAAGTGACTTCAGAACAATAAATAGTGTATTGATATTCTTGTAAGTCCTGTTTCCTATTGAACATAATGAATGCATGTGACAAAATCCTATCATCACTAACACCCCATGTTATTACTGTTTTTACAGGATCTTCTACGTTAACCCCCGCTGCCCCACCAGCACCTCCTCAGCCCGGTGCATCATCTCTCTGGTCCCCACTTCAACCTCCTCTTCCTGACAGCCCACCGCCGCCTTCCAACCACCCCCCGCCTCCGCCTCTCCCGCCAGACTCGCCCCCTCCACCTCCTCCCCCTCCCGACAGCGATGAAGAGATCATGGAGGTGGAGATGGAGATGGACGATGATAACGACGGGGAGCCTCCAGCCCCTGGAACGGAGGAAGATGGCAGTGGGAGGCCTCCTTTACCTCCAGGCACCGCTAGCATGAAGGTATGGGAGCATTCAAGTTTCTTTAGTGAACTCCTGTGAATATCGTACCTGATAATGCTGCATGTGTAAATTCAGATTAAAAGAGGACTTAACTTTTGTTATATTTCTTGTCACACACAGATTGTGGATTTGTCGGGCCCCTTTGGGAAGGGTCAGAAACGTAAAGCCAGTCAGCTGAGTAAAGCCATCACTATTGGCAGCAGTGCCATTCTCTACACCCAGCCAGCTTTCAGTGCAGGTAAAACAATATCACTACACAACATCTGCTGTTACATTATGTATTAGATTATCTGTGTGAACAGAATTATTACACATCCCCTGAAACAAGACTAGAGCCACCCTAAACACTGAACCTTCACAGGGAAAGAAGGAGCAACGGCTAACAGTCATACAAATAAGGCATGATTTGCCAAAAGTATGTTTATACTAAGTAAAGGCACATCAGTGTAACGGCTGGGCCAGACCGCTGCGTGAGCAGCGCGTCTGCATTTCAGAACCTCTTGCTTTTTATTTCGGTGTCCATGTTAGCAGGTCAGAGCAGCCACACTGCCTGCGTGAGCAGCGCAGCTCAGGTGCGGCTCAGCTGCGTGTCAGCTGCGTCTCTTCTAGAGATTCGAGGTCTTGCCTATTTTTTACCACAAGCTGTGCGCTGTTCACAGCAGCAACAACAGACAGTGAAAGTGATGTTTTGACAGTATATTGACATCATACCAGCAACAGTAGAATATCAGTAGAATATGATACGGACATGAAAAAAAGTGAAGATTTATTTTTAAATCAACACTTACGGCTTCCATTTCAAAATAAAAGCCCTCAAGCAGTTTTTTTTTGTCTGTGGACAGAATTCCTTCATTTGTCAATATGAGTTTTTTATTCTGAAATATTTACAGGACAGTGTTGTAGAAAATGCAGTGACTGGCATGGCTCCATGAATGAATAAAGTACCAGCCTTTAATTGTGGATTATTACGATTATGTAAAAATGAACACATACTTCTCCACTTTTTTCTGTCTAAAATTAATATAAGTTACATTTATAATGAATTGAAAGCCATTATGAAAGGCAGACTATGTAGAAAGAAAGGGCTGACAGCAGCAGCGCTGAAGCAGAAACGCTACTGGTGTGGACGTCACACGCATGAGACACGCAGCAGTTCAGCGAGGCAGCCCTCCCGCGCTGCTCATGCGGGCTGTGTGTCTTGAGTGTAACACCTCACTAAGACAGTGCTTGAGTCAGGGGTGGTATTTCAAAATAATAATTGTATTACTTTCAAGTGTTTACCCAATAATGGTTTCTCTTTGTGCAGCTCCTCTGATGACTGCAACTGCCTACTGGGGCGTGCCAACTGTTCCTGCTCCTTTGGTCCCTTGTGAACCTCCTCTCCCACCTATCCCGGCTCTACCCCCTCAACCACCGCTGCCACCGTCCCAGCCGCCCCTTGAACCTCCTGGAGCTAAAGTTCTGCCGACAGACAAGACCAAGAAAGTGAAAAAGGATAAGGTTAGTATTGGAGTTAACATTTGACATCAAGTGTCAAAGGAGGCAGTAGATAAGTTAGGAAAAACAAAGTTTTAATACTAATAATGTTCAGTATTGTCTTTTTTCCATTGTAAATCTTCTGGATTGATTTTCTTTGCTTGGATTTTTCTGAAGTCTAATCCAATGCTTAAATATGACATTGAAAAGAACCTGCCGTGTATGTTTTCTCTTCCTATGTCTCTGTAGTCAAAGAAGAGTAAGATCAAAATGCCTTCTCTGGTGAAGAAGTGGCAGAGCATCCAGAAGGAGTTGGATGAAGAAGAGAAGAGCAGCTCCAGTGACGAGGATAGAGATCAGCTTAACAAGAAGAGTATCGAGGACTGGAAGCATCAGCAGCTCTCGACGTATGTTTATGTTTGAATATACTTTTTTTTTAATAGTTCTGATGATGGTATAAGGATGTAGCTAAATTATTTCATTGAGTTCTTCTGATATGTTAACATCTTGGTAACTCTTAACTAACTGTTTTGATTCTACAGAGGAAAAGCTTCAAAGAATGCCAACTTTGAGTCGCTTCCTGATAACTGGCGGGACCGACTGAAGAAACGGAAGACGACAAATAACACGTAACATCCGACTTGGGTCATACATCGCCCAGTCAACGTTTTTTTTTTTTTTTTTTTTTAAATCCACTCCAACCATTACTATAAGGTCATCCTTCCTAAAGTTTTGTTTAATGATCTATGGACTTTCTTTACCATTTGACTTGTTCATGATGGAGACATTAGAGGCCCATACATGGCAGGCCACTGACCAGAGGGGTTTGAATGTCCTTTTCTTGTTTTTGTAGCCACTATTGTAAATGTGCCAAAAAGTCTTGAGGTATTCAGAAATACTTCATAACCATTTGTATAGACCCCACGTCATAGATGACCACCACAGTTTGTTTGGAGGGATTGTCTATTTTATTGAGCATTTTTACAACTGTGTACATATAATGTATAATGGGATAAGCCATGTTTTTGGAAGGGGAGAGCGGGTCGCTGAACTTGTACATTTTGTAAAAAGTTATTAAACAGTTTTTCCAAAGCCACCTGTTTTTGGTTTTGTTTTGTTTGTCTTTTATATGCTATGTATTTTTTATTATGGCTTAAAAACAAAGATTTTAATAGACTGCTCACTTGTATTTATTTATTTTTATGAGTATCAATAGTAGCTAAAATGGCGAGTAATCCTTATGGCAAATTAATCTCATGCACAGCACTGTTGGACTGCAGTTTTATCAATAGTTTCATCAGTTATCAGTTTTATTTAACATATGCCGGTGTTACACCAAAACCTGTGACCGCAGAGAGCCAGCAACACATGAGGTCACCATTTCTGACAGCTGTCGTCAGAAAATGTGACTGTACCTGTGTACTAAATGAAGCAAATACGTGAAAGAAAACAACAGACGAAATTGTTAAAAACAAATGTACTTTAATATTTTTAATTTAAAGATATATTCGCACAACTCTAAAAGAGAAGCAATAGATAGGTACAATGCGGTCACATATTCTGACGATAGCCATCAGAAATGGCGACCTCATGAGTTGCTGGCACTGCGGTCGCAGATTTCGGTGTAACACCCATGGATGTATTAAAAGTTTGTGAAAAGTTAGAGTTTCAGGTCTTTTGTATTATAAAGCAGGTTTAAGTGCTATATAAATACTGTTAAACTATCAAACAAGAAACAAGAAGAAATTGTGCGTTTGAAACAAGCCGTCAGGATTTCTGTCCATTTGTGATGTCACAAATATACAATATTTAGACCATTACACAGTTTTAAACATAAACATTCTAAATGTGTCCCAGTTTATTTCCTGTTGCAGTGTATGTAAATAACATCAGCTGACAGGAAGTAAAAATGGACCCAAGCTGTTGCCTAGTAATGCAATTCTGTTGCAATTCTGTTGAAATGCACTAAAACGGAGCGTATCAGACAGAGGGTGAATAAAGGTATATTCAAGCAGACAGCATGAGGAAAATATAGTTTTTATGAACTTTACAGCATGTAAACATGTTTTAGTAGAAACACAAAATACAAGAATGAACCTGAAAATGATTATGATATGGGACCTTTAAGGGTAACACCGGGTTTGTGAATAATTTCCTACACTGCTTCAATGGTAAGGAATCTCCATGGCAACCGCGGTGTTTAGACGATCGGTTGCTTGGCAACATCGCGTACGTGAAAGATTCTTCCGCTCGTACAAGCCGCCAGGTTTGCTTTTCGCTCTTCAGTTTGTAAAACAGTTTAAGTAGCCGAGTGTAACTGAAATGTAATTGAAGTGTAACTGCAGTTTAAGTGCAGTGTAACTGAAGTGTGAGGAGGGAAGTGTTCCTCAGACATCCAGAACCATTTGAAAGCCTTCTCTTTGTATGTTCGGGAGGCTGCTAGCAGCTAACGGTAGTCACCTGCAGAACACTAAAGAAGATGTTGGCAACAGAGGAAACAGCCCAGAAACCAAGTCCTGTTTCCTGAATGTGGTAACGCTAGTGCTAGCTCAGACTCCAACAGAACCCCGGTCCCGGTGCTCTGCTGCAGAGGGACGTTGTTCTGCTCTGTGAGCTACAGGAACTAACTAGTGAACTAACAGGTAATAGGGTAGACATTGGACCTACTGAATGGCAAAAGGAAGACGTTCTCTGGCACTGTACTTTTCTGTGAGAGGCAGCCGAGGATGCCTGTGAGAGATTCAACCCTCAACACCTCACAGGTCAGTTTTCATCCTCTGCGAACATTCACTCAGAATATCAGCGTTATTTCTGCTCATCTCTGTAGGCCAATGTTGCATTATTATTATTATTATTATTATTATTATTAGAATACTGTGATTGTTTTCCCAAGATATCAGACATGTTTAATGATAGAACTTGAGCTACAGATACATGTCATCATTGTAGAATATCAGTTTAAAAAGGTATCGGCCCATCGTTGGTTTGTTTGATGATTATGGTATGTTACTTCCAATCATTTTCAAATTAGCAGCTAAATATATGCTCCCTCCTATAAAGGTGTTATACCATACAGTAAGATAGACATGTCTGGTAAGCTTAATCTGGTTTATTACTAGCATTTGTAAGAAGACTCGCATTTGTTATAGTTGATATTCTGTGAGAAGAGACCATAATGGGATCGGCTTCAAAAATCTATATTAGTTCATGATGATTACATAATTAATCTTTGCAGTATCCTGATTAAAAGCCTGTGTTTGATACACTTCTGACTCACTTTGGTAATTAGTATACAACATTGATGATTTTAATTTTTTCCAATCAGTTGGAGATTGGAGATTGGAGATCAACCATGGCTGTCTCTGCTATCAGGAATTGGTGGAATACCCACCAGCTGGACAAATCGGACACCAATGACTCAGAGGAAGACGAGGAGGAATTAGCAGGGAGGAGGCAGTGTAAGCTGTTTTCACATAGGGCTGCATTTGGATAACATGCACGTTTACTGTATGTAGCCTAACTGTTTGTAATGTAACTTCACCACAAAGATCTGTGTCGACTTGTTGCTGTTCAGCCTCATCTGACACCACTGTCTCATGTTTGATGTGGAGTGGGAGTCCTAGTCATGTACAGGCTTTGGTTTTCCTGTTGGGAAGGAGATGTGGTCAACACTTGTGTTTATGGTACTGTATCTCCTCCCTAATGCTAGATCATTACATATTAAACAAGCTCTTTTGTGACTGAGATAATTAAAGCAACCAGGTGCAGCATAATCCCGTCTTAAATGAACTGGTCTCGGTGAGGTAAGGGGGCAGACCTGATGAAAAATGTATAGTGCATCACTGGAAGAACAGGAGCCAGTTATTGAAGGTGTGATTCATGTCTCCACTCAGTATCTCTGAACCTGAGTCAGACTCTGCGGACCAGGCAGCTGCTCATAGACTTCGATGGTGGCCGACCTATATTGAGTCTCCGGGCACCGCTGGACCTGGTTACCTTTCCATCTATCTCCTGCCCCCGTTGGCCCATAGAGTGTGACGTCATCGGCGACATCATCCATCACATAGGTAATTCAAAATGTTATTGAAACCATTATGTTATTTTTAGGCATGTTACTGATATGCACAAATAGTTATCAGTGGTGTTAATCAGCCCAAGAGTAGGCAATGAGTCACAATGGTGAGCTTCTAAACATGTAACCAGTAACACAATATCAATAAATTAAACAGTAAAACTCGGCTTTGCTGTCAACACATAATGACACAGAGAGAGTATGTGTTGTAGAGTGGGACCCCCCCGAGCCAGAGCCTTTCTACCAGCCCACAGGACATGAGAGGACACCCATGCCAGCAGGAGAGGAGAGGAAGAAAGTGGTATATTGCACTGACTATGGTAACTTACCACACCAAAGGCATTTTTTGTCGTTGTACCACCAGGCTACATGGTGCATTATGTCATCACAGTGTTGTCGACAAATTCTTCTTAACATAAAATAATGATAGGAATGTAATACTCTGAGTTACTCATGCTACACGATCCTCTTGGAGAGTAGATGATCTGTTTGAATTCAAAGGGACTGTTTGTAACTTCTTAAACGTATAAATCATTGTGGGTCGGTGTCCCATGCGCGCTCGCGTGTGGCTATGCTGTTCAGACAAGACTCCAACACAAACTACAGTGAAGCACCAAAACCTCTTGGTTGTATCTAGTGAAGCCCGTCTGTTAAACAGTGTTGGCCGCGGTTGGAGGACGCGGGGGAGACCGTAGCTTTGGTCTCCAGGACCGGAGTCTCTGCTGTACTCTGCTCCTCTGCCTGCTTGCCTTAACTCACACACCGCGCTCGTTCTCGCTCTTTCGCTCCACTCTCACGTGCATGTGCGCACACTCCACACTGCAGAAGAGTTAGTTTAGCTCTGAGAATATCTAGTGAATGTACAGTGGACGTTTGTGCAGAAATAACTGCTGCAGCTCCTCCAGACCAACAGAGGTTTCCGTGTCTTGTGAAGTGACGGGTTTCCGCAGAGAGAAACGTTATCGTCTCCGACCAAAACTCCTTGTCTCCCCTGTTCCCTCCGACCGCGGTCGGGAGGCTGAGGCAGGATGATCGCCTCACTGTTTTGAGAGATACTCGTTCATGTCTATGTAGAGCGCGCACAAGCGCGAGCCCGAGCAACAGGACGCTGACTTTCCTTGACTTAACAGCCACAGGTGTGGCTGTTAACAAGACATTTCTGATTCTTACAAACAGTCCCTTTAACATAAAATAATGATAGGAATATAATGGTCTGAGTTACTCATGCTACACGATCCCCTTGGAGAGTAGATGATCTGTTTGAATTTAAATGGGAACTACACCCATTTTCAAAATTCATACATGTTATTCCTATGGTTTAAGACAGTCCAAAAAATATTAGGAAACATAAACAACTCTCTCACAAATCCAAAAACTAGAGTGCTAAAACTCAAACTTGTGATGTCATAGGGTATAAAGTGTGGAGCTGCTCCGTAGACGATGAAGGGAAAAGATGTTCTAGATGTCAGGGAATGCTCGGAGTATATGGGAACATTTTCTGTTTCACAACTGAAAACACTACAATAGAATAAGGGCGTTTTCATATTAGGTACGATTGATTCGTACAGTGCCCGAGTATGATTGCCCCCCCACTCCCCCGCCGCTCAGCTTTCACATTAGTAAAGTTGTTCCGTAGCCGAGTACACTTGCGTCATCATCCACGTGTTTATGTTGTTGTTATTTATGTTGAGATCAGCTGTTCTAGCTGCGGAGCATCGTAAAACACTTCATTCAAACCTGACAGAAA
Organism: Sebastes umbrosus; assembly: GCF_015220745.1. Taxonomy (NCBI): domain Eukaryota; kingdom Metazoa; phylum Chordata; class Actinopteri; order Perciformes; family Sebastidae; genus Sebastes; species Sebastes umbrosus. The sequence goes on along the minus strand of NC_051272.1, from coordinate 38,081,485 downwards.
CAAAATTAAACTCACCAAAACCATCAGCGTTAGTCTTTCCAACAACCTCCAACTCTGATTTGGTTGAAATAAACCTTTATTGTGAAAATATTCCGACTCTGCACGTTGTTTCCTCCCGCGGTCTCTCTCTCTGCCTGCTGAGCAGCTCTCGTTCTTTGGAGGCAGACCATTAAATTAGCTAAATAAATTAACAAACATCGCCCGACCCCAATGCCCATTATTGTTTATATTTTAAGATTTTAGTGGAGACCGGTACCGTTGTAAAAATCCTGCCCTTTCACAACTACTCGCTGATTGCTAATGGTACTCACATTAAATTGCGGTCCACTTCCGTGTTTCGGTTAAGGCCTGTGGAAGGAGGCTGGGTCACGGGTGGACATGGTTCTCGGGGTACGGGGTATAACACATGTGCAGTGTAACTGAAGCTGCGGTCGTGCACTGCGATTGGCTCAATTTCGGCGAGGGCAGACCAGATTTTACTGCGCATGTGTTGTACCCCAAAGATATGACGCGTTGATGACGCGTTGACCCAGCCTCCTTCAACAGGCCTTGGTTTCGGTACGGTTGGCTTTCACACCTGATGTGAACCGTACCCGAGTACACATGATCCGTACTGCAGTCCACCTTTTCTAATGCAGTAGCCTACGGATCGACGAACCGCGTCCGAGTACGCTACAGAGCGTTCACACTAATCAAACAAACTGGACTTTGAGGTCAAGTGTACTCATGTACTGATGTGAACGCACCCTAAAGCTCATTTGGGTATGAAAAAGAAAACAAACATTCTGTGGGTCTCCCATTCATTGTCTATGGAGCAGCTCCAGACTTTATACCCTACGACACCACAAGTTTGAGACTTCCTTCTCTGGTTTCTGGCTTTGAGAGAGAGGAGCTCATGTTCACCAATATTGATTGAACTTTAGGCCATGGCAATAACTTATTGGAATTCTTAATTTAGGTGTTGTTCCTCTTTAAAGGCATCTTATTGCAGAACATTGTATTCTAGTGACAAACCCAACTTACTCCTTAATGCCCCAAGATGTGGATTTCCTGTTGATATTACAATTGAAGTGTTTAATAACAATGTACAAGTCCTGCTGAATGTTTAATATACAATATCATGGAAGTTGTGGAGGGGCATTAGGTAGCTTAAGTGTCTCATCAGTGTTATCCTAATTATTAACAATTAATAATTTTCTAGTTAAATATGAATCAACCCCCTCCCCCCCCATTGCTCTCTGAAGTCCATGTTTATTGAAAGCTTTAACAAATTTCGCTTCTGATACTCACTCTTTTCATGTTGTTCTCACTCTTTTAAGCCACTAAGAGGCCCTATTTCACCTGCTCCCGTGTCGGAGGAAGCAGGGGGCCCATTAAGAGCGCCACTTCTTATGACAATCAGACAGACTTCACCCTTGAGTTTGAGTCACGCTTTGAAAGTGGGAACCTTCAGATGGCTGCGCAAGTGTGAGTCTCTGCAGCCTAATCTACTGACTGGTTGTTGCAGCTTTTCAAGCATTGCTGAATATTTTATCCCTGTTAGTTCTTAGTGTGGCTCTAGGATAAGTTACTCTCTCTCTCTCTTTCTCTCTCTGTCCCCCCCCCCATATTTCTTCCCTGTTCAGGGGTGTCTATGACTATGAGCTCACCTTGCGTACAGACATGTACACCAGAAAGCACACGCAGTGGTTTTACTTCAGGGTCAGGAACATGAAGGCCGGAGTGTCATACTGCTTCACCATCATCAACCTGATGAAAAGCAGCAGCCTGTATTCTCAGGGCATGAGACCACTCCTCTACTCGGAGAGGGCGGCCAACGAGAAAAGTGTTGGATGGCAACGTGCCGGCTCCAATATCGGATACTACCGCAACGGTAGTCAGGTAGGTGAACTTTCTGACATGAGTTGTAAAATTTAAAAATGGCGTCTCGACTGGCCTTCGTCAGTAAACTGTAATTTTCTAGTCGTTTTCAGTTTATGTGAGTATAGAATAAAATACATTTTTTCAGAGATTTTAAACTTGTTTTAAATAGGTAATCATCAAATTGAATCACCTTTATGTCTTTTCAAAAAGTTGCGTTTTGGCTGCATGGTAGTGCAGGTAAAGGGAACCCTGTGAGTGAGAAAGAATCAACTGAAATTCAAATCAAACCAGATGGCCTTTCACCACAGTGAAGGAACAAGGGAGGGTATTACTGCTTCATATAAACTGGAACAAAATTTGACTTTGGCAGCCACCTTCATCCACACAATCCACAAATTGAGTGAAGACAACATTCAGAAGTTAACATTGAATGTTGATTTTTGTACTTAAAGCAGCAGTGCGTAGAATTGGAGCAAATGTGCTTAAAAAAAGTTATTTTTATAAAACCAGTCACTATATCCTGACAGTAGTGCATGAGACAGGTAATCTGAAAAAAATCATGTGCCTCTCTGTCCTCCTAATGACATTTGCAAGATTTCACACACCGGAGGAAAACAACCAATCAGAGCTGATCTGGAGCCTGAGAGGGTTTATGACCCGCCAGCCATGTTGAGATCATTTCAAGGCCTATGGAAGGAGACTGGGACACGGGTGGACACGGGTCTTGGGGTACGGGGTATGACACATTTGCAGTGTAACTGAAGCTGCGGTCGTGCGTTGCAATTGGCTCAATTTCGGCGAGGTCAGACCAGATTTTAATATTTTATTTTATTTTATTAGATGCGATGCGTTGATAAAGCGTGACTCAGTCTCTTTCAACAGGCCTTGGATCAGTTGAGGAAATACCAAGCACCGCCCACCAGCAGGAGCAAATTTCTCATTTTATAGCGAAACAGTTTCTGAAAAAATTGAGGAGAGAAATAGGCATTATTGAAACAGAATATTGATTCATATTTGATCAGCGCTGCCTAGTTTGATCATTTTATCTGAGTTTGTGACTGATTGACAGCTGCCTCCGTTGAATGAACAGCCAATAGGAACGCTCTCTCAATGAAATGACCTGTGATTGGTCAAAGTCTCCCGTCACGGGCTAGATGTTCTAAAGCCTGAAAACAGAGCCATGAGGAGGAGCAGAAGTCTAGTTTTCTCTCAGAACACTTGAATTACAATATGCTGAAAGGTTATTATGGGATTTTTGCCCAATGATGCCAAAAATATAGACTACTGCAGGTTTAAGTGCCATGAACTGAAATTTAAAACGTACGGTGTGCTTTGGGAGATGGTTGGCGGTCAATTGAAGTATAAGATCTGTAGTAAGTAAATTACAACATGTAGAAACATCAGGGGTCCGTCATGTTGCACAAGCTAAAAGCACACCAGAACAACATGAAGAAGCAGGACCTCTCTTAAAGATCCTAACCTCTGTCTCTATTTAGAATACAAAGGACAACAACGACGACACAATCACCCTGTGCTCACTCACCTGGACCCTCCAGTTCCCTTATGACTCCGACACCTGCTACCTGGCCCACTGCTACCCCTACACCTATTCCCACCTGCAGCGCTACCTGAGGTGCATTACTTCCAACCCAGCAGTTGCGTCGTACTGTACACTGCGGGTGCTGTGCCACAGCCTTGCTGGGAACGCAGTGTATGTGGTGACAATAACGTCCCGGGGGGTCGGCAGGGAGGAGGGTAAAACCAAAAAGGCTGTGGTGGTGACGGCCAGAGTGCACCCCGGAGAAACCAATGGATCCTGGATGATGGAGGGGCTCCTAGACTTCTTGCTCGGGGACTCAGAAGATGCCCAGCTGCTCAGGGACACTTTTGTTTTTAAGGTGAGGGACCTCAAACTCGTAGTCTCACATCCGTCTTATTATGACGATCATTACTTCAGCTTTATAGTCATGTGTGACATGTTTGAATAGTTATTTCTAAAGTTGATGGTGAATGAGTAAAATGATGAGGTTGTGTTGCGATTTATTATATGTTGTAATACTCCATACTGCTATTAAACACTGCTTTTATTCTCATTTGTGGTGACTTGTGGTGCTGCAGGTGGTGCCAATGCTGAACCCAGATGGTGTTGTAGTGGGCAATTACCGCTGCTCTCTGGCAGGCAGGGACCTCAACAGAAATTACAAGACATTGCTGAGGGATTCCTTCCCCTGTGTGTGGCACACCCGAAACATGGTGGAAAGGTACGACAGTTAATGTGTCTGTTTATCCAGTAAATTAACAATGTGCACGCCAGATGTTACAAAGGCTATTTCATTGATTCATTTTTTAGAACACAGAACACAAAATAATCAGTTCTTCCACTCTTTGTCTTCAGTGCTGATCGAATATGAATCAATATTCTGTTACGTTAATGTCTATTTCTCTCCTCAGATGTTCTCAGAATCATCTTGTAGTGTACTGTTTAGCTGTAAAAGGAGAAAGTTTGTGACTCGGCAGCCATGTTGAGATTTCTTGAGGAAATACCAAGCACCTGTGAATTGTGTCTTGATAAACTAAAGTTTAGTTTTAAAAAATAGCTTCACAAACATGACTCATGCTGTATTTACACGTTTTCTTTTCTTTCCTATATTTTTCTATTTGGGATTTTGACAAACAATCTATTCTTCTATGAAGATTAGAAGTAACAAAAAGGAATTGATAAAAATGGAGATGATGAAAATGCATGTGAACTGAAAAATTGAGCCGTAAAAATGGATGTGAAGTGAAAAATGGAGTGATAAATGATCAAGTGATTTGATTCATTTAATGCCGATTTGACTAGGACAGTCATGATATGATGAAAACAGAGCCATGTTTCATCATTTTCCTCATCTTACATTCATCATTCATCATTCACAACACAAAACTGCCATTTATCATTTGAGAAAAGTGGCCTCGAGGGTGAATTAACGAAACATAATTAAAGAAAAGGGAAGTGATGAAAATGCTTACAAAATGATCATGGAAGTGATGAAAATGTATGCAAATTGAAAAGTAGAATGATAAATTGTCAATTGATTTGATAAACTTGATTGACATTTTATTTGAAACAGTGTTGATCTGACAATCAACTGTCAACCGTTCATCACTCACAACACCCAAATGACATTTATCGTTTACAGCACGTTATTTTTTTTACTTCTGCTCAAAATGTGAATAAAACAAGATTGCCCACTGACTACAGTGCAGGCAGATGTCTGCACAAAGCCGAGAGTGCGGTTTGCTAGTTGGCGTTTTTTTTTTTTTTTTCCCTTTCTTTGATAGGGTGCAAGTCACAAAAATTGCAATCAATTAATTTTTGTGACTTCCACCCCTCATATTCTTCTGTCCCTGTTCTGATATCTTTTCCCCAGGCTGATGGCTGAGACGGATGTAGTTCTTTACTGTGACTTTCATGGCCACAACCGTAAAAACAATGTCTTCATGTACGGTTGCAACAGCCGTGGTGATGCTTCGCTGAAGCTTCACGAGAGAGTCTTTCCACTAATGATGAGCAAGAATGCCAGTAATAAGGTAAAGGCACTGTTTTTGAAAAAGTATTTCAAACCTACAGTATGTTCAGTCTGAGTATCTTAGGGCTTCTATTTACATCATACAAACCATGCTTATGCAACAGTCACACATCTATCTAATCTAATCTAACCATGTTTCAGAGGCGGTGCCTTTTTCTTCCTATTCAATTGTGCATACTCCACATTTCGAATACAACATCTAAATCCCTCTCTTCTTTAGTTCTCCTTTAACAGTTGTAAGTTTCGGGTGCAGAAGAGCAAAGAGGGAACAGGACGAATCGCCATGTGGAAACTTGGCATCAAAAACAGCTACACTATGGAGGCCACCTTCGGAGGCTCCACTCTGGGTGAGTTTAGACTTTCCGAACGTGCCGTTTGTATGTGTGTGTGTGTGTAGGCTTGCATGTCTCTCGTATGAGGATCTATTATGTGTCTGAATGTCAGGCGACAGGAGAGGAACACATTTTACTACTCGAGACCTGAAGTCCCTCGGCTTTTACTTCTGTGACACCCTGCTGGACTACTGTGACCCAGATCCAACAAAGGTGAGAGATAAAGCAACATGTCTAGTACATGTATGTATATATATATATATGTATATAGAAATGTAGACTCCTTCCTCTCCTTCCGCTGGAGCCCCAAGTCAAGGAACAATTGTATGCACCAAGTGAGGCAGCGCTGCCTCGCTGCCTCGCTGCCTCGCTGCCTCGCTGCCTCACTGCGCTGCCTCGCTGCTCACAGAAGCTTCGAAGCCCAAAAAACGCTATTCGGGACAGCGCTCATTTTGTAATTATGGTATTTAAATGTGAACAGTGTGTGTGTAGCTGTTTTTTAGGTTCCCTCTTTGTGCATTTCAGACCACTTACTGTCTAACAGAGCTGGCAGCGCTGTTGACAAAGGAGGTCAGAGAGAGGCTGGGCAAGGATGTTGGCACTGACTGCAACTTCTCTGTGTCTGACCTGGAAACCAGGTGATACAGTAATTCATTATTATTATTATCTTAAATACACATACAAACCAGACTTGGACAATATGTATAAAATGTGCTCTCATTCAGCTTCAATATGAATATTTCTTGTTTGCTTTGGCAGCACCAGTGGTTCAAATAGTTCCGATTCTGACGGACTCCCAGTTCATCTACTGAACCAGCCACAAACTGTCCATCCAGAGGTACACCCACATAAATCTACTATCCCCCCGAATAGTGTTTTTACAAGACTGCTTTATTGTCCTCGTAAGCAGTAGGCGATTTGAGGGGAGAAATGACAAAATGCATGATCCTTGTTAACCTGCCAACTCCCTCTCCATCCCCTAGTAGCAGAGAGAGTGCAGGGGCAAAATGTGTTAGTCTAGTCTGCCTGACTCATTGATCTTTTATCTGACTGGGGTTTGTGCAAGTTAGGATTAGGGCTGCACAGTTAAGCAGTTAAGTTTTATCAAAATCACAACATGCCCGACTGCAATTTTCAAATTGCAGGATGAGGATGAAAATCTAAATATTTCTTGAAGGTGAAATGTGTTTCAAAATACCATTTTAAATTAAATTATTGGGGTGCTGCAGAGATTTTCTGCCCTGCACACCATATTCTACAGGCTTAAAGCTTCAGTTTATTGGGTTAGGGTTAGGGTTAGGGTTAGGGTTAGGGTTAGGGTCTTCCAGCTGGTGGGCGGTGCTTGGTATTTTCTCAACTGATCTCAACATGGCTGCCTGGTCACAAACTTTCTCATTTAACAGCTAAACAGTACACTACAAGATGATTGAACATCTGAGGAGAAAAATAGACATTACAGTAACAGAATATTGATTCATATTTGATCAGCGCTGCCTAGTTTGATTGGAGTACGCGAGTTCCAGAGAGAAAATCTTGAAATCTGTGAAAATCTGTGAATGATGAATCAGATGCCGTTAGGAGCACCGGAGGACACAGAGGACACAGAGGAACATGATTTATTTCAGATTACCTACCTCATGCACTACTGTCAGGATATAGTGATCGTTTTATAAAAATCACTTTTTTTAATAATATTTGCTCCATTCCTACTGCTGCTTTTAAGAAAATATCTATGTTTGGTACAGATCCCCGCAAAAATCACACCATAATCTTTTTTATATGTTATAATAATGATGCAAAAATGATCATTCCTCTAATATTGCAAATCGTAACCCCCGTTAGAATCCACGGCCCGACCACGCCTCCGTAATATCAGCAGCCTAACTGTGCTGTGTATTGATAAATCCATGGTGCTGCAGTGGCAGACTGATTTGTAATTGTGACTTTTTCTCAGAGTCCCACCCACCGAATCAGTCCTGGTCCGATCCACGATCCCCCCCTCCCCCCAATGTTAAAATTAACAAATCGCCTACTGCTCGTAAGGTTAATATCACATTTGGATTACTTTGTGAAAATCTGTCTTGAGTCCCGTCTTCTCTTGTGTCAGTTTACCTCCTGCTCTCCTCCACAGCAAACTTCAATGAAAGAAAAGAAAAAGAAACGCTTGAAGAGTTGTAAAGAGAGGAACAGGCTGCAGGCAGAGAGAGTGAAGAATAGTACACAGCCAAAGGTCCTGCAGCGCCGCATAAAAGATACTGTAAGAGAATAAATGACCCTTTGATTAGTGCACACCCTTGTCTGGTTACTGACTTTAAGAGTGATTAGTGAACGGTCTTTGCAGGAGTCCAACCTGCCCCATGAGGACACAGTTAAAGAGAGCATCCCAGAGAGGCCTGTTGGAGCACACAGGAAGAAATGGCAGGTATGAAGCAAAGAGAGTGTAAATAAGTGGCGGAGACAGCCAGAGAGGGAAGGAAGAGAGAAGATTTCCTGAGCTATCCATTTCAATATGTCTTCCTGTGTGAAGGTGAACGGCCTGATAAGAAAAGCTGTGATTCCTCCTCCCAACGCTCACCCTGGGGAGGTCAGTCAGGTGACTCTATGGCAGGGCTGCAAGCCTGTCAAGGTAAAGATGATCCACATTGAATTCTCTCACTAACTGTTTGTTCATTTTCCAGTCATAACATGCTCACTTCACACACCCACTTCAAGTTTTATCCATATAACAACCTGTAATTTGGACGGTGATTTGGGGCTATTTTCTGTGTTTTAGGACGAAGGAAACATGAAAGCTGCAGGCCCGCGTCACAGGGTAACAGCTTGTCCACATCTCAGCACATACACGGCTGTGTCACCTCACACAGGTAACCTTTATTTTGGATATATGTTGTAGGTTATGGTTAATCATGTTGCCTTTTGACTTCCAAATATGAAGGAGATTTTGGTAGAGGCTCACAAAGTATATGTTAAGTATTTCATATTGATACATAGATAGATAGATAGATAGATAGATAGATAGAAAGAGAGAGAGAGAGAGAGAGAGAGATATCCAAGAGATAGATAGATAGATGGATAGATAGATAGTTAGATAGATAGATAGATAGATAGATAGATAGATAGATAGATGGATAGATAGATAGATAGATACAGACGTAGGCAAAATTGTTGGTACTCTTCCGTTAAAGAAAGAAAACCCCACAATGGTCACTGAAATAACTTGAAACTGACAAAAGTAATAATAAATAAAAATTTACTGAAAATTAACTAATGAAAATCAGATATTGTTTTTGAATTGTGGTTCAACAGAATCATTTAAAAAAACAAACTGATGAAACTGGCCTAGACAAAAATGATGGTAGCCCTAGAAAAGATTGAAAATAATTTGACCATAGGGACATATTAAACTAAGGTGTGTCCTGTAATTAGCATCACAGGTGTCTTCAAACTTGTAATCAGTCAGTCTGCCTATTTAAAGGGTGAAAAGTAGTCACTGTGCTGTTTGGTATCATGGTGTGTACCACACTGAACATGGACCACAGAAAGCTAAGGAGAGAGTTGTCTCAGGAGATGAGAAAGAAAATTATTGACAAGCATGTTAAAGGTAAAGGCTATAAGACCATCTCCAAGCAGCTTGATGTTCCTGTGACTACAGTTGCACATATTATTCAGAAGTTTAAGGTCCATGGGACTGTAGCCAACCTCCCTGGACGTGGCCGCAAGAGGAAAATTGATGACAAATTGAAGAGACGGATAATACGAATGGTAACCAAAGAGCCCAGAACAACTTCCAAAGAGATTAGAGGTGAACTCCAAGGTCAAGGTACATCAGTGTCCGATCGCACCATCCGTCACTGTTTGAGCCAAAGTGGACTTAATGGAAGACGACCGAGGAGGACACCACTGTTGAAAGCAAATCATAAAAAAGCGAGACTGGAATTTTCCAAAATGCATATTGACAAGCCACAAAGCTTCTGGGAGAATGTCCTTTGGACAGATGAGACAAAACTGGAGCTTTTTGGCAAGTCAAATCAGCTCTATGTTTACAGACGCAAAAATGAAGCATACAAAGAAAAGAACACTGTACCTACAGTGAAACATGGAGGAGGCTCGGTTATGTTCTGGGGCTGCTTTGCTGCATCTGGCACAGGGTGTCTTGAATCTGTGCCGGGTACAATGAAATCTCAAGACTATCAAGGCATTCTGGAGCGAAATGTGCTGCCCAGTGTCAGAAAGCTTGGTCTCCGTTGCAGGTCATGGGTCCTCCAACAGGATAATGACCCAAAACACACAGCTAAAAACACCCAAGAATGGCTAAGAACTAAACATTGGACTGTTCTGAAGTGGCCTTCTATGAGCCCTGATCTAAATCCTATTGAACATCTGTGGAAGGAGCTGAAACATGCAATATGGAGAAGGCACCCTTCAAACCTGAGACAGCTAGAGCAGTTTGCTCAAGAGGAGTGGGCCAACATACCTGTCGACAGGTGCAGAAGTCTCATTGAGAGTTACAGAAATCGCTTGATTGCAGTGATTGCCTCAAAAGGTTGTGCAACTAAATATTAAGTTAAGAGTACCATCATTTTTGTCCAGGCCAGTTTCATTAGTTTGTTTTTTAAAATGATTCTGTTGAACCAAAATTCAAAAGCAATGTCTCATTTTCATTAGTTAATTTTCAATACATTTTTATTTATTATTACTTTTCTCAGTTTCAAGTTATTTCAGTGACCTTTGTGGGTTTTTCTTTCTTTAACGGAAAAGTACCAACAATTTTGCCCAAGTCTGTAGATGGATGGATGGATGGATGGATGGATGGATGGATAGATAGATAGATAGATAGATAGATAGATAGATACTGAAAACCGATGTGCAGGATTATTGCAGGAGCAACACAGAGTGAAGTGTGGTTGAGACAGAAACTAGCCTCCTAGTGTCCTGCAGGTAAAGGCAGAAGCATTTTGAGCATTAGGAAAGGTCCTGTGTAGTGGTGAACACTATGTTGGGCTTGCTTTCACAGATGACCTGGGGATGTATACAGGACAGTGGGAATGCTCCTCCCAGCTGCTGCACCTGAGTGCTCTCCTTCCACCTTCACCGAATGTCATACACTCCAACCAGCAGCAGCACCGCTGCCCCCGGCAATCCCTCGTGTCCTGTAAAGTCTACAGAGGTTTGTCCGCATGCACAGTAGTTCAAGATGGAACTGAATAAATACAATACAATACCATTGAAATGTCGAGTATGCAAAATTGAATACGAAGAAAAAGGCACCGCCTATTCAATTCAATTCAATTTATTTTTGTATAGCGTCAATTCACAACAGAAGTTATCTCAAGACGCTTTATATATAGAGCAGGTCTTAGACCGTACACCATAGTTTAGAGACCCAACAAGATCCACCAAGCGCACTGTGGCCAGGAAAAACTCCCCGATTACTGGGAAGAAACCTGAAGCAGAACCGGGCTCTGGGTGGGAGAGAGAGAGAGAGAGAGAGAGAGAGAGAGAGAATAGTAACAAAACCGATAGTAGTGAATGTAGAAGAGTGATAATACAACTATCAGAATTGATGTCATTGGGTCGTCCTCAGACGGGCTTTCAAGCGGAGCTTCCAGCTATCTCAGTCCTCCATACATCTGGCTAGCTCGCCAGCACTGTCCAGCATCTCTCCTCAGTACGTCCACGTGTGTTGGTGTGGGACGTCCCTGTGATCGATGCCCGTGCGTTGGTTCCCGCAGCATCAGCATGCTTGCTGGGAATTCCTGATGTCTTTGGCAGTGACCGAGAAGTGTTATTCTCCAGGCTGCCATTTGTCACTAAGCCTTGGTAGTCCCTCGTACAGACGTAGTTAATTAATGATGGTAGCAGTTGGTGTCAAGCAGGCAGCAGACGCGGTAGCAGATGCAGCCACAATACCGGAGACATCCAGATCCAGGTGAAACCCCGCTCCAAGTGTAACCCCGCTCCAGGTATAACCTCGCTCCGGGTGTGACCCCACTCCATGGTTACCTGCGAGACAAGAAAGCACAAGGACTCCGGGGAAGAAATGAAGTTAGTAACAATGATTGGGACATGAATATATATAGAAGGAGAGAGGAGCTCAGTGTGTCATAGGAAGTCCCCCGGCAGTCTAGGCCTATAGCAGCTTAACTAGGGGCTGGTCAAAGACAGCCCTAACTATAAGCATTATCAAAGAGGAAAGTCTTTAGCCTACTCTTAAATGTAGAGACGGTGTCTGCCTCATGGACTGAAACTGGGAGCTGGTTCCACAGAAGAGGAGCTTGATAGCTGAAGGCTCTGGCTCCCATTCTACTTTTGGAGACTCTAGGAACCTCAAGTAACCCTGCTGCATTCTGGGAGTGCAGTGCTCTAGTGGGGTAATAGGGTACTATGAGCTCTTTAAGATATGATGGTGTCTGACCGTTTAGCGCTTTGTAGGTGAGGAGGACGATTCTAAATTCTATTCTTGATTTTACAGGGAGCCAGTGTAGAGAAGCTAATACAGGAGTAATATGATCTCTTTTTCTAGTTCTAGTCAGTACACGTGCTGCAGCATTCTGGATCAACTGGAGAGTCTTAAGAGACTTATTGGAGCAGCCTGATAATAAGGAGTTGCAGTAATCGAGTCTAGAAGTAACAAACGCATGGACTAATTTTTCTGCATCATTTTGAGACAGGATGTGCCTGATCTTCACAGTGTTACGTAGATGAAAGAAGGCAGTCCTTGAGGTTTGTTTTATGTGGGAGTTAAAGGACATATCCTGATCAAAGATAACTCCCAGATTCCTTACGGTGGTGCTGGAGGCCAGGGCAATGCCATCTAGAGTAACTATATCATTAGATCATTTGTTTCGGAGGCGTTCAGGGCCAAGTACAATAACTTCAGTTTTGTTTGAGTTTAACATCATGAAATTGCAGGTCATCCAGGTTTTTATGTCCTTAAGGCATGCTCGAAGTTTAGTTAACTGGTTGGTTTCGTCTGGCTTGATTGATAGATATAATTGGGTATCATCTGCATAAAAATGAAAGTTTATGGAGTGTTTTCTAATAACATTGCCTAAGGGAAGCATATATAAGGTAAATAGAATTGGTCCAAGTACAGAACCCTGTGGAACTCAGTGACTAACTTTGGCGTATGAAACATGGTTAGATTAGATTAGATAGATGTGTGACTGTTGAATAAGCATGGTGTGTATGATGTAAATAGAAGCCCTAAGGGAAGGGAAGACATGCAGCAAAGGACGGGGGGTCGGATTCAAACCCGGGCTGCTGTGATAAGGCCTTAGTTAGTACATGGGCGCCCACTCTACCAGGTGAGCTACTGGGGCGCCCAACTAACACACTAATCTTAAAGGTCCCATATTATGCTAATTTTCAGGTTCATACTTGTATTTTGTGTTTCTACTAGAACATGTTTACATGCTGGAATGTTAAAAAAAAACCTTTATTTTCCTCATACTATCTGCCTGAATATACCTGTATTCACCCTCTGTCTGAAACGCTCCGTTTTAGCGCATTTTGACGGAATTGCAACAGGATTGCGTCGCTAGGCAACAGCTTGGGTCCATGTGTATTTCCTGTCAGTTGATGATATTCACATACACTGCAACCAGGAATAAACTGGGACACATTTAGAACGTTTATGTTTAAAACTGCATAAAGGGTCTAAATATTGTATATTCGTGACATCACAAATGGACAGAAATCCTGACAGCTTGTTTCAAATGTAGAGTTTCTGAATACGGGCTGTGTGTATTTCCCTGTGGATTGAGTGTATCGATACTTTCACAGTATTTATATAGGACTTAAACCTGCTTTATAATAAAAAAACATGAAAATCACCCTTTTTTTATAATATGTCCCCTTTAAAGAGTAAACAGGAAGGCAATCCAGGAGCTGCAAAATATTAAAACAAGTGGCAAACGAGGAAGGAAATATTAAAACGCCTTTATTATAGTGGCTAAATCGTTAAAAAAGCCAACATGTTTAGACCACTGTAGGTCTTCGTCGGGGCCTTATGTGGCCTCACCTATATGTTATCAACCACCAATGGGAGGCAATCACATGATCATCCACAAAATACTAACAACAAAATATCATAAAAAGATAACACAGAAAAAAAGTCATTTATATACATCATCTTTGAAAAGTGTAAAACAAACATGGAAGCCTATACAGAGAGTCAGAGAGTGTCTCCTCCCTGACCAACGGTTTAACATGTTCAGTGTCCTCTATGTGCAACAAGGAATCATTAGCATTGTGATACTCACTCAAGTGTCTAGCCGAGGCCGTCTTAAGGCATAGGTCATATAGGCGGTCGCCACCTTCTGATAATAATAATAATTTAAATTAAAATTTAAATAATTGAATGCTGGTGGGCGCCCTTCATCATTTTCTGCATTGAGGTAACAAATTAACAAATAAAGAAAGAAAGAAAGAAAGAAATAGACTTATAATACACTCGTTGCAGTGTAACTGACTAAACACTTTTAAGCTAACAATATCAGGAACCAATTGTTTATTTATATTATCATAAATGCAGTTTTTTATGAAAATCAAAATCTTAATTTTTATCTTAAAAGGGCACCAAAAGAGCTAGAGCTAGCTGTGTCTAGCCATGGGGTAGTCGTGATTCCTGACTCTGATGGCATATTTATGCTCAGCGAGGCGATCCCTCAGGCATCTTTTTGTGCAGCCTATGTAGAAAAAGCCCTCCTCGTGTGGACAAGACAGGCGGTATATGACAAAGGTAGTGTTACAGTTTATGAAAGCACTCTGTTTGTACGTTTTGTCTGTGTTTACATCAGCAAAATATTTAGCACACGCTTTGGTCAGCCAAGTACCTTTTTTATGTGCTGGAAGATAAGAATGCATGAGCCTGTCCCGAAGAGTTTAAACGCGTCTAAAAGAAACTACAGGGAGGTCAGGAAAACCTTTGGTAACACTTCATTTTACAAGTCCTTAAATTTCATGGTAATTAGGTGATAATTAGCAAGTTACCTATTTGAAATTTCTTTGGAATTGCTGCCAAATTACCTCAAAATTTACCTCAAAATCTATCGAAAATTACTTTATTATAAACATTATTTAATAATTATATTCCTCTATTTCCCAATAGCTGGTAATTTATTTAATTAATTTCTAGGAAAAGAATACACAGTTAATCAATATGCTTTATTTCCATGTCTGCTGATAAATAGATAATAATTAGAAAATAACTTATTTGAAATTTCTTAAATAGCTGAACCTGAATCATGACATCAGCTTCCAGGTTACATTAGTGTAGACAATAAATCACACAATGGTGAGATCTGTGCCTGATCAGAAGAGTCTTCTATTAGTTTTGGTTTTCCACCTCCGATGAAGAGCAGCGCACAGCCGCTTCTCAAGCCTCAGGGCCCTGTTTCAACCATTAGATGATATTTTAGCATATCGTTATTAAATAATGTTTATAATAAAGTCATTTTCGATACATTTTGAGGTAAATAATGGGGTTTCCAAAGAAATTTCAAATAGGTTACTTGCTAATTATCACCTAATTACCATGAAATGTGCACACCTGTAAACCAAAACTTTACTCAGCAAGGTGTAATTTTTTTGTCCATTTTAAAGAGTTTCATCATCTCAATTCAAGCCTGCATCACATTGTAGCTCTTTTTAAGTGAAACTCGTCTTCCTCTTTCAGGGCTGCCACCTTCCCTTACAGCGCCTCACAGGTAAGCCTCACAGACAGACAGTAGAGAACTACATGCTGAGATACGTTCACATACATTAAGTGTTATGTCTCTTCTTTGTCAGGTCCCCCTCATCCATGTACATCCAGATGGTTCCAGACATTGTTCCAACAAAGCACTTGTTGTCAAATTTCACCACCCACAAGTTCAACGACCAGCATGTTTTAAGAGACAGAAACTCTTCACGTGTCTTGGATCGTTACTCCATCTCCCATGCAGACACGACCAAGACTGAATGGCAGAATGAGGAACAGGAAGAAGGTATCATATGCACGCATATTATACTGATATATGAAATTTAAAGGGACTTTTTAAGAATCAGAAATGTCTTGTTAACAGCGACACCTGTGGCCGTTAAGTCAACTAAAGTCAGCGTCCTGTTGCTCGCGCTTGTGCTCGCTCTACATAGACATGAAGGAGCATCGCTCAAAACAGTGAGGCGACACACGTCAGCTAAAAGCACAATATCACTCTATATTTCAGCTGCTTGGCAGTAATGTTAGCTGACCAGACGAAGGTCTCTCCATGAATCAATGCTGATCCTAGTGTTGGCTTTTCCTGCCTCAGCCTCCCGACCGCGGCCGGAGAGAACAGGGGAGACACCGGAGTTTTGGTCGGAGACGATAACGTTTCTCTCTGCTGAGCCCCGTCACTTCACAAGACACGGGAAACCTCTGTTGGTCTGGAGGAGCTGCAGCAGTTATTTCTGCACAAACGTCCACTGTACATTCACTAGATATTCTCAGAGCTAAACTAAGTCTTCTGCAGTGTGGAGTTTGGGCACATGCACATGAGAGTGGAGCGAGCTGAGCGAGTGAGAACGAGCGCGGTGTGTGAGTGAAGGCAGGCAGAGGAGCCGAGTACAGCAGAGACTCCCCCGCGTCCTCGGACCGCGGCCAACACTGTTTAACAGACGGGCTTCACTAGATACAAATAAGAGGTTTTGGTGCTTTTGTGTAGTTTGTGTTGGAGTCTGAGTCTGAACAGCGTAGACACACGCAAGTGCGCATGGGACACCGACCCACAATGAGTTATACCTGTAAGAAGTTACAAACAGTCCCTTTAAATTATTATTATTATTATTATTAGGATTTTATTTATGGTGATAAAGTTGCATGAAAAAGGTGTTTCTCTGTTTTTGGACAAAACAGAAGAAACATTATTTTTTCATTTGTCACTGTTAGCTAACCTCCCCTCCTCCTCTTTATTGTCTCTTGTCATTTATTCAGTGGGGTTGTCCCTGTTGAGACGTATACCACTTAGAGAGCAGAGCCAGAGAGATCTCACTCCTGACATCCCCCGGAGAGAAACTGAATCACGCAGCAGTTTATTTGTGCCTGTTCTGAGGGGCACAGACCTGAGAGGAAAAAGGTAAATTCACTTTTAATCCTCTCTCTCTCTCTCATATTATTTCTGTTAAATGGTTGCTGTTGCAATTCAAAGATTGGGAAATAAGCCCTGATCTTTGTGCAATGATTATAAGACAAGCATCGCGCATTTTACAAATTTGTTATGATCTTTCAAACATCTTTTGTGCTCTCTGTCCTTTTTCATTTTCCTCAGAATATGCAAAGAGACTTGGGAGGACAAAAGGCACCCGGGTGTTTTATCCCCTGTGTCAAAGCCTTCAGGCCTCATGAAGATGGAACTTCCACGTCCACAGAGCGACGCCCTCGGTAAGCTTCATGCTAAGGGCATCGGGCACTATCACTGTGGAAGAGAAAGCCAAATAAGTCCGACAGCGGTCACAAGATCATCCCAGTCTGCCCTGCTGTAGGGCACAAGTAAAACTCTCTAGAAATAGTCTTAAAAATCACATTCAAATGGAGATCTTTGATGTTTTTGCACAATGTTAACAACAATGCTAAATCTAGTGTTGATATTGTTGAGGGCAAGATTTGTAGACAACAAATGACTACAATGTTACATTAGCTGCCTAATAAATTATGCACAGGCTGTGTTTTATAGATTTCATTTATTGCAACGCTACAAAAATAAGAATACAATCCAATTGAATATAATGACAATAAAATATAAAAATAAATATGTTCACACTTTTTTTTCTCTTTAACACTCAATCATGGGGAGGAAATATACCATGTACTACATGTAGTACAAAACGTTACACATCATGTTCTGTTGTCAGAGGTGTGTAGTAGGGATGTGTGTGTCAAGGTGTGGCAGAGACGTCGGAGCTTCAGAATTCAGTCAAACTGTCGGAGATGAAATTGTCTCTCGGTGTGTCTGACCATGTCCCGGAGCGCCACAAAACCAGAGAGGGCCTGGAGCATTCAGGAATGAAAACATTGAAAATCACGTTCAAATTTAATCAATGACAATCATCTTTATGATGAAATCTAGAAAACATGCACAACTTGACATATATTTACGTACATGCAGGTTGGAAATGGTAGAATTACATCAAGTCAGTTTTTAACCCTCTGAGACCCGCGATCCCGACTGACTTCACTGTCTTTCAGAGGCTCTAGTAGGTTCAGGTTTAGGGTTAGAGTGAAGCTACAGATATCATATGAAAGTACACATCCTAAGGAATCCATTGCTACCATGTCAGGAAGGAGGCTCAATAACGCTCCTAAGTTGGGCTAAATTTTCAAAGGGGTCCCTTGACCTCTGACCTCAAGATATGGGTACCCACGAGTCTCCCCTTTACAGACATGCCCACTTTATGATAATCACATGCAGTTTTTTTCATGCAGT
This sequence comes from Sebastes umbrosus, assembly GCF_015220745.1. Taxonomy (NCBI): domain Eukaryota; kingdom Metazoa; phylum Chordata; class Actinopteri; order Perciformes; family Sebastidae; genus Sebastes; species Sebastes umbrosus. The sequence continues at coordinate 38,063,272 of NC_051272.1, read as the reverse complement.
ATAAATGTGTTATTTTCGCCTGTTCTAACATGGTGTATTTGAATTTTTCTGCATAGTGGGGTCCCTAAACAGTCTTGGAATTACATAAATTGGGTCTCTTGTGGATCCAATGAGCCCAACTGTATTCACGTGTGATGATGTTAGTCCCCATAGGAGACATTTCATAGTAGTGAGACCATTTTTTTAAACTTCTCCTCCCTGTATAAAATGACCTGTGGTGACCTCTAGGATAATCACAGCCTCATGAAACTTTACAGCCACAAACTAGAGACCTAGAGCATTCAGAGGATGGATGGACCAGACTAGAGACCTAGAGCATTCAGAGGATGGATGGATCAGACTAGAGACCTAGAGCATTCAGAGGATGGATGGATCAAATTAGAGACCTAGAGCATTCAGAGGATGGATGGATCAAACTAGAGACCTAGAGCATTCAGAGGATGGATGGATCAAACTAGAGACCTAGAGCATTCAGAGGATGGATGGATCAAACTAGAGACCTAGAGCATTCAGAGGATGGATGGATCAAACTAGAGACCTAGAGCATTCAGAGGATGGATGGATCAGACTAGAGACCTAGAGCATTCAGAGGATGGATGGATCAGACTAGAGACCTAGAACATTCAGAGGATGGATGGATCAAACTAGAGACCTAGAGCATTCAGAGGATGGATGGCTTTCCTAGCTAGATTGACAATAAGGGGGTTTCTGAGCAGTTTACACAACACAAGTGCTCGCCATCCAATCAATGAAAAATGCAATTCTTGCAGAAATCTCCAAATGTCAAAAGTTTTTGATCCCAAATCACAGCATGTCTTTTTCTCTGGTGTTCCTCAAGGTCTTGGTGTCTTAATGTGGTATTATGGAGGGATTATTGATAATTTTTATCAATTCTCCAGTGGTAAAGAAAAAGGTTAAATTTAGCACCAAATCTGTGGAACAAATGGTGTCAAGCTAAAAGCTGCTGCAACAACTTATGAGACATAATAGAGCATGGGGATGACCATCAGATACTGCTATCATCATGTTCTAAACCCTTATACACTTTCACAATTCATTTTAAATGATTAATTAATTCATTAATTCATGTTTATTTCTGATTTATTTCTAGAACAACTTGACAAACAGTGCTGAGCTGCATCTCAAATTAATCTTCAGCTGTCAGATGATGTACACCACTTCCATGTGACATCTACTGTTGACCTGCTATCTCCCCCTAAAGACCCCCTGTATCCCCTAAAGAAGACTAAAACGGGTCTATTGTGGGTCTCAGAGGGTTAAAAGGAATGTTATCGTACCTGTGTGAGTATGAATATGGCGAGAACTATGTGAACACCCCTCTCCAGGGGTTGTATGAGGATGGCTTCGTTGAAGAGCTGAAACAGGATTAGTGGAAACTGCAGCAGGATGCTCAGCAGCCAAAATCCAGCCAACTCCGGGACCTTCCATAAACACACATTTACATGAATTACAATCTCTGCCTTGTGCTTTTTGTGAATGTTTTGTTGATCCGTTTCACTTCAACGTTATGTTTGTGTGAGTGATGCACCACCTTTTCCTGCAGGTTCCCAGCATAACCGAGAAAGAGTCTGATTGCCTCGATCAGAGTCATCAGGATGAGAACAGTGACGAGGATGAACTTGTAGTAGTCTGGCAAGGCAGGATACTGGTAGAAATGACAATTACAACAATGCAGTTAAAGCTTCAGTAGGCAACAAGTTTTTGGCATCACTGGGCAAAAATCCCATAATAACCTTTCAGCATATTGTAATTCAAGTGTTCTGAGAGAAAACTAGACTTCTGCACCTCCTCATGGCTCTGTTTTCAGACTTTAGAAAATCTAGCCTGTGACGGGAGACTTTGACCAATCAGGTCATTTCAGAGAGAGAGTGTTCCTATTGGCTGTGCTCCGGCTGGTGGACGGTGCTTGGTATTTCCTCAACTGGTCTCAACATGGCTACCGGGTCACAAACTTTCTCATTTTACAGCTAAACGGTACACTACAAGATGATTCTGAGACCATCTGAGGAGAGAAATAGACATTACAGTAACAGAATATTGATTCATATTTGATCAGCGCTGCCTAGTTTGACCGTTTGGTCGGAGTTCGCGAGTGATTGACGGCCGGCTCTCATAGACAGCAGCTGGACAGCAGACCTCAGATCAGCTTTTGCTGCTCATTTCCTCCGGTCTGTGAAATCCTGCAGATGCCGTTAGGAGCACCGGAGGACACCGGAGGACACAGAGGAACATGATTTTTTTCAGATTACCTGTCTCACTATATCCTGACAGGCACTACTGTCACCATTTAATAAAAAAAACTTTTTAAAATCATATTTGCTCCATTTGCGTCCACTACTGCTTTAACTGAATTTAAATTAGCGATTCATTTAAATGGGCTTTTATGACATGAAATAGTCTGAGTCTTTTCCAGGTCTAATCCTGACAATTAAGATTAATGCCTGTAACAATAAATACCTGACCAACTGTAACTGACAATCATTTATCACATGAGGTATGAGACTCAGGATCATTTGCTCTATTTGCTGCTTACTTTAATATTAGAAATATTAATAGATTTGTCTGGTAACTGATACTCTGTCTAGTACTACGTTTTGAAGGTCATACATATTTCAAAAGATGAAACTGCTTGTTTTTGTTGTTCCAACAGTAGTGGTGATTCCCACTCTGTTTGAGGAGCACAGTGAACTTTGACTTGAACTGAGGATGAGCAGCGATGCTCATGTAGTCTGACAATGTGAAATGCCTGTTGAGGGACAAATCTCTTTATAATTTGGTTTGAGAAATAAACTGTTTCCTCCCTGTATCCTCTTTGATTGTCTTACCTTGAGATGCAGCATTACAGTCTCACTGATCCACCACAAGGGGAAGAAGCACATGTTGAAGTACAGAGACATCTGGAGGTGGAGACTAGACAGAACCCGCTGCTCTGAGGACACAACAACACAACACACATGGGTCTGATCAACAAGCTGCTTTAAGCAACAGCTACTGGACAGTTATGTTACAACCAGATAGAGCCCGATCCAAGCCATCCTGTCGGTATAGTTAGCGTTAGCATCGTTAGCATTGTTAGCTGCTGTCAGAGTTTACCGGGAGACAGGAACGGGTCCTTCTCTCTAGTGAAGGGTTGCGTCCGACTCCGGTCAAATAACACGTTCCGGGAGAAGTCTTCTAACCGTCTTCTGATCGCCTCCGGTAGGTCCATCCCGTTAGATGCTCCGTGGGTTAAAGTGCTCAATACAAACATCACCAGAGGAGAACCACCTCCTCCCCGCACAGACACCCGGCGTCGTCTCCTTGGAAACCAAAGAAATCTCGCGTTGCACTCAAATCTCGCATGACAAGTTTCCCTCTTCTTCTTCTTCTTCTTCTTCATTGGTTTTGATGGCGGTTGGCATCCAAAATGTTACATTACCGCTCTCTAGTGATATAGGTTGTAAACTAAAATCTCTACTCCCTAAATAAAGTATAATAATAATACCCCCACTCTGCTAGCTCCTAACTCCCTTATAGTGTATAAACGGTGCGCACGTACTAAAATGTTGCGTACGCTGTTTCACGCTCATGCCGGGATGTATAAAAATCAACGTGACGTGAGAATGTGCGGACCGTGCTGCAAACTCTAGACCAGTCGTGAGAATGTGCGGGCCGTCCTCCAAACTCTGTCATCTGGCAGTGTCAAACTACAAAGTCCTGAAACTCGCTAAATGTGTAAAAATAATTTTTCCACTCAACTTATTGAGCTTTATTTATGATGTGGGATTAACCCCCCTCCCCCCATATTTCTTAACTAGTTAATAATAATTGCATAATGTTTAACATCACAAAGGCACAACAAAAACACATTTAAACTAATTTCCCAGAGATGACATGCCTTAACCACCGTGCCAAAAACAAAATTGCGTGTTGCACTATGTGGCAAACCACCGTGGTGAGCCTGTGTCCCAGGAGCTACAGATGGATGAACCGGACCCTGGCACACCTAACAATGAGCCAAATGCAGCAGCTATACGGCGCCGTTTAGATGAGATACACAGAATGTAAAGCAACGAGGTGAGTTGAGACAAATATTTATTTTTCAACAAGGTCTTTTAATATATGACTTATCCCACCAAGAACCTCATTCAGTCTTTTTAATTCGTTGCATATATATATAGATATAGATATATCTATATATAGATATAGATATCTATATCTATATATCCTTCATTGTATTGACAATCTCTCTCTGTGACTCCAGCACAGCGTATAGTATATATTTAGTGAGGACGCGGCCAGACCGGCGCCCCTCAGCAGTCGAGGCACGGGGCGCAGCTGACCGTGCGCCTTCGGGAGCCTTCGGGAGCACACGATCGGCTGCTGTGGAGACGCGTTGCGTTTGTTACTGGTTCCTGATGAAAGACCATCAAATTAAATATGTTTTCTAGGTTCCACCTCAGTAACAAACACTTCAATTTCACACTGTGAAATTCTTCTTTTTTGTTCCTTTTCCAGCGTGATTTGCCGTTGTTATTTGGACAATAAGTGACAGCAGGGTGCGTGTTTATAGTCATTTGCATAGTTATTAATGGGAGGAGACAAGGCGGACCAAGTGGCACGTGGAGCTGCGCTCAATTTCACGTCAATTGGGATGTATAAAGTAAAGGTGCGCAGGAACAGGCGTACGCACGGTTTTATACATGTGAACATTTCTGTGCGTACCTACTTTTCCAATTTTGTGAGTACGCCATCTTCCAGTGTGAAAGCTGCGCAGTCTTTTATACATGAGGCCCCAGGTGTTTGAGAGAGAGCCTAGAAGCTTCTCTCACCTGCTGGCCCACAACACCACAGATCTCAATGCTGTTGATTACAGCAGTACATTTAATTAGCATTGCCAAAACATCACCTGGGGTCTCATTTATAACCATTGCATTTAACTTCAACTCATACTTATAGATCCACTTTATCATAACCATTCAAAACAACAGTGTTATCTGTATAACTATTCCATAAGCACCGTACAAATGTAAAAGATCAACTCAAATCTCAAATCAAATTCCGCTCAATATCTCATCAGCGCTGTCTCACCATCACGTCCCCCCCAACTCTGGAGCTCAGAGGAGAGGGCCGGACTACCGACACTTGCAGTCAGCTGTGGAGCAGCTGTTGAAATCATCATTATTGGTTGTAGAAATCCAAGATTGTATCAAATAGCATTAAAGAATGGCAGAACAGAGCGCCAATAGTTTTAATAAGATCTTCTAAATGGTGCAGATATCACCAAGTACCATATTAGTTTTCATAAAGTTGTTGTGTAAAATCGCTGCAGTGAACAACACATGACTTATTAATTTATTTATGGTTTATTAGATAGGGACAGATACAGTATCCATATAGACAGAATGAAAACAGCTATATGCAACTATCAGACTGTCTCCAGTGCGCCACCGCGGTGCGCCACACACTCTGCCTCCTCCAGTCACCTCCACCCGTAAATTAACAAAGTGTGGAAATGAAGCCAGTGACAGCTCTCACACAAACGTTACTCTCCATATCCTCATTATCATTATCAGTCCTAATCATAATGCAGGACAAGTTCGCTATAAAAACTTAAATGAATAAATAAATAAAGAGTGTTCACCTGTCAAACTTCCTTTTTCAGATGATATCCAGGTGGGGGATTTTACTGATTGTCTTGATCATTTTGGAAAGTTGTGAATGGATCAGTCTGATTGCTGTAAACATATAAACACAGCGGTGAGACTCATAACATGCTGCATGGTGGATATACCGTCACTGTGAGAGCTACATGACGTGAATGACATAATCAGGAGGGAACGAGTGTTCAGAGACCTCCTCACCTACAAGCTCCTCGATCTCTGTGTCAGAAAAACTCCTTTTCTCTGTCTTCCTCTCGGGAGTCGCCGTGATTCACCGTAAAGATCCACTGATCAACAGGCTCATTCACATGCAGAAACATTCATGAGGTGCTTTGCATCGACCATTTATGGCTGAATGCGGGCGTGTAGAATGTGAGGCAGATCCATGTGTGATTTATAAAGGGAATAATGCCTGCAGGTGTGCGTACGCACAGTTTTATAAGTCAAATTTTTTTTGGCGCACACCATTTTTGGCTTTTGTGCGCACGTGCATTTTTACCCCTGGGGTCTCATTTATAAAACAGTGCGTAGGATCCATATTAAAAATGTACGTGTGCACAAAAGCCGAAATGGCGTGCGCCAAAAAAAATCAGACTTATAAAACTGTGCATATGCACACCTGCAGGCAGTGTTCCGTTTATAAATCAGTCCACCTGGAAATGTGCGCACGTGAATCCGCCTCAGATCCCGCCCTGTACACGCCCACAAGGACAACTCTCTGTGCCATGTTGTGCAACACAGCACAGCCCTGATAATCTGGCAGACTTTTTTCGGATGGTACAAAAGTCTACCACCTGAGGCATCTAAACACCGCCATCGGCATTTGAGGAGTCCAATGGCTCGCTCCACAACTGAACGCACACGAGTGTGGACATCGTTGTAGCGCACCTCCTCTGCGCTCTAAGGGTTGGGGAATGGGGTGAGGAGCCAGCGCCTGAGGGGGGTAGCCACTGTCACCTGCAGGTTATAACAGAGAGGAATTATACATCAGGCTTGAATATTTAGAATTTCTACAAGACTGTTTATTAACTTACCAATGAGCCAGCCATCACGCACAGCGCCTGCCTGTAGTCTGTTCCCTACACTGCTATGCGTCAGGATGAAGGAGTCATGGGTCGAGCCAGGCCATCGTGCTACCACATTTGTTTGGACCATGTTGGAGTCACATATCACTTGGACATTAATTAAATGTACATGCTTCCGATTAACGTAACCATATTCGTTATCATATGGTGCCCTTATAGCAATATGAGTGCAGTCAATTGCACCGATTACATTTCGAAAACCTTTGACATTGCTGCAAATTGCCTTTTAATATTGGCCTGTTCTCCCACAGTGTAAGGGAACCTGATGTATGGAGAAGTCAAATTAATAATGCCACCCAAGACGGCAGGAATTATGGCACTCAGGGATGGCTGTGATATCCCAGACCTAAGGATATGAATTAACAGAACTGTATTATTACCAAAAGGGGCTTTAGGCAGAAAGGTAAACATTATATATTGATAATCATATCAAACACATACCTGTCAGCTAATTCCCACTGGTCACTTTCAGTTGCCAGAAACCCCAGAGTGGTCAGTACTTGGATGTTAACCGGGTTGGCGTAGTTCCGTCTGGTCAGTCGCACTAATGCTGGACCCAGTTCAGTACAACGATCCAAGAGCATTGCTCTAGGGAATCTAAATGGGCTTAATAGCCAGTCATCATCATGGGCCAGCAAATCGTCATGGTCCCCGAACACTCGTTCACTCCCAATCCTCCCATTCACGTAGTCTTCCAGCAGTGCCAGCGCATCCATCTTGCATGAAGGTGAGACAGCGCTGATGAGATATTGAGCAGAATTTGATTTTGAGATTTATTTCAGTTGGCTGATATCTTTTACATTTGTAAGGTGCTTATGGAATAGTTATGGCTCACTAGCACAAATAACACTGCTGTTTTAAATGTTTATGATAAAGTGGATCTGTCGTATGTGGAGTTTACAAAGGGGACCCAATCGCAGAGTAACAGGCAGTTAGAAATAAAAGCGAGCTTTAATAGAGCTGAAAAAATCCAAAACAACAAAAGGCAGGGAGGGGAACCAAGTACAAAAGAACAAATAGAAACAAACAACAAAAACCAAACAGAGGACCAAAACCAAAAATCACAAACCAGGGAAACACAAGGAACACCAGGATCAGAGCAGGAGGAAACAAGGAACACGGAGGACAAGGTAGACGGGGCTGGAGAGACAAACGAACCGACAAAGGCAGAGGGGAACACACAGGCTTAAATACAAGACATGATTACACACAGGTGAAACAAATCAGGGCGGGGCAGACAATCAACAAAAGGCGGGAAAATAAACAAAGGTGGGAAGTAAAACCAGACAAGACACAGGAGGAGTGAATTACCAAAATAAAACAGGAAACACCGGAATAATATAAAAGAAACCAAATCCAAAATCACATAAAAGTAAATAATAACAAGAGACTGGCACAGCCAGAACATGACAGGATCTATAAGTATGAAGAGAAATTAAATGTGTGAGAGTCATCATTATACGGCACTAACTATTGCGCCACTAACTGTTGCGTGGGAAGTGGCATACTCCACTTCCCACGCAACAGTTGGATCTATAAAAACAAACTTGACGGGAGAATGTGCGCACCGGTACGGAAACTTTGACCCATGCGTACACTCTAAAAAAATATCCACTGGCTCAACTTAAAAGAATTAAGGTAACAAATTGCATGGATCTTTTCAAGTAGTCCCAACTATTGCATTATTGAGTAAATCCTATGAGTCTTTTGTAGTCTGACTAACCCAATTGATTAAGTTCAACCATCTTGATTTGCTTTGACCTCTAAAGGCTTAATTAAGTTTAACCAACTTAATATTAATCCAAACATTGTGTTGATATTAAGTTGGTACCTCTAGCAGCATGTTCCTTATCCGCTGGATCTTCATTTTTGCAGCCCCTCCTGTTGACGAGGCCAAGGTCATTATTTTGGGGGAGTACTGGTCCAGTTTTGCCATGAACGCTGTTTCCAGGTTAACAGTGGTGATCCTTCTGAATTCTTTGTTTATCTGTTTAAAATAAGGCACAAATAAAAGGCACAATTTGTTGATGTAGACGCTTGCATACAAGTCATACTGCAAAAATACTCACCTGAGCTGCATCAAAAAGAGCAGGCCATCGGTCTTTGAAGTCACTGACTGGTGGTGCTAGATTGACAACTTCCTGCCTGCGAATGGAGAATGTCTTAGCCATTTTTTCACCGATGGTCTGACAGTTGTTCCTCTTCTTAACTTCATTAAGGAGCTCCACTCTTTGATGTTCCAAGCTTCCTTCTGTTTCTTCTTGTGGGTGAGGGGGTAAATAGTTTACCTCTGCCTTTCTTGGCTTTTTTATATTCTTTGCAGATGCCTACTCATGTGCTCTTTTTTTTCAGAGTTCACATCAAGCTCAGGGCACCCGAGCGCTCTAAGTTTAGATCTATAGTTTCCCATTTTATATTTAAGTCTTTATTGCCATCCGTAGCATCCATTATATGATCCTGGTTCTTTAAGGCAAGGATGCTTCTGAATCAACGCCTCAGCAACATTAGCAAATTGCGCACTTGTCGGGTAGGCAACATATTGAAAGATGCTTTCAGTTAATTTCTCAAGGATGTCTGGAAGGATTGTGGTAAATTTGAGTTGAACTCCATCCTTCTTGAAAGCCTCATTTCCAGAGGCAAGAACAAGCTCTGTGTGGTAGGCAAAGCGAGGTACTGGAAATTCAATAGGCCAACACTGAGAACACTGAGTCACGTGTTCAGGTGATGAAAGAATCAGGGTATCCTCCGATCCAGATGACCAACTGCTGTTTGAAGGATGGACGGAGGTCGCTGCATGGACGGAGATGTCTGATGCACTTTCGAAGGAGCTGTCCACATCAGTTAACGTCAGAGTGACTGTGGGAGGTTCAACAATGTGTACCAATTTGATTGTGTCCTTGTCCTTGACGTCATTTGTTGAGTTGAGAGAAAAATATTCCTCTCCAAAATCAGCATCCTTATAATGCAAAATAAAATCCCTGTCAAGCCCAAATGTCTTTCTCACAATAGACTCAAGTTCAGCCACTGTCCCAGGGATTCCATGAGGTAATTCAAGTTTCCGTATGTCATGGTCCTTGAGTACGATTCTAAGTTTGGCCTGATGACACATTTGAGCATCTGTATAAGAAAATACATCACTTCAGTTAGAGTTACATCATTCCCACCCCCTAAACATTCAATAGTAGAACAGAATAATAATACTGATAATCACCCAAAACCTAAGCTCTTGAAAAAAATGTATCTTTAAAAGGCATACCAACCCATATATTATTTTCTTATGTGAACCTGCACATGCTGCTAACGGGTGACAGCTAAAAGTTTACGCACGGAAATTCTGCATAGGTGAATCAATTTACATGCTGTGTATTCTGCATGTGGCTGTGCATATACTGTAGCTTTAATATTCCGCCTGCCAAAGTGGCTAGTAAGTCTTAGTACTTACTGCCTTCTTTCTGATCCCATTCCGTGCTCAAATGCACAGGTGCGCCAAGTTAATCATCCTGATGAAAACTCCTATGGTGCGTGCATATTAGCGTGCGCGCGTGAACGTGCGTTACACTTACGTGTCCCGGTATGAGGGTTTGATAATATGGTAACCCAATAGTAACAGTGACTCTCTTGACCACCACTGAATTGTGCTAATATCAAGCCCTGCTTATATGGCGTTTCCACAACGTGGCGTCTGCTTCCCAGATGCCATTACTGCATTTTTAGCTGCAGCTCCATTAACCAACATTGATTTTAAACCGAAGTATACCAGTAAAATGTCAAACAACCCACCCATGGAGCTGCTGACCAAACCTTTATCAACTCAGTGCCAACTTTAAATTAAAACAAAAGTAAACACATCCATTTACATTTGCAGTGTTACAACTAACAATGTATAAATTCACATATGCTAAAATGTGAGAATAACAGACTACTCTGAAGACACTGCCAGCTAACGTTAGCTAACGCTAGCTAACGTTAGCTAGCAGTACTTCGGTCTTCCCTTTAGTGCATCATGAAAACGACCACCTACAATGTGTGCTGATGCAGTAAGCAGCTGTTGTGAATGAAATAAAGAAAAATTAATTACTTACCGAGTAACTTGGATGATATTCAGGTAAAACTCCTGTTGCTTAAGTATGAAATTAGTCAGAATTCTGCAGGAGCTCTGAAAAGTCTGTCTTACTCCATTTGCCCTTTAAAATCTTTTGAAAATTTTCCGAACAAATTGCTCCCTCGCCCACAATTTTCACTCTTCATGATAAAAATTTGATCAAATTGTAGGAAATTTTGTGCTGGTCGCAGTCATGTAGCTATGGAATTAGTTGGAATTACACATTTGGTGATAAATGCCTGGAAGTGAGAGCAACTCCCTGCTACCTTCCCATAGGGGCCCATCTTAAATTTGACACAATTTTTTTGAAAGAGATTAAAAGTTACTAGTTTTCGAAACTGCTCCTGAGGTTACATGTTTGACACTACACACACAAATTTCGCACCATATGTTCATCAGAGAGTCCTTACTCATCTCATAAACAATCTAAGTGATAGGAGTCACGGTTTTTGCCTGAGAAGCACTTTTATGACATGTATGTCTCTGGTTAACTCTTATTATAAGCTGTTTCATTGAGGATACTTAGCAGTGGCCATCACCACGGCAATCTTTGATTGCTGCTAGACAGACAGGTGATTAACATTAGCCTAAACAGGTGTTTCTGATTGGCTGATTAGTGCTCCACCAGTCTCTGCCTGTCTCTGATTGGTCCATTGCTCTTAAGCTCTTTTTAACTGTACAAGTTTAAATGATATTTAAGCCTATACAGTTACTGTCTGTCTGATCAGTCTGTGCCTGTCTGATTTAAAAGTACCTCTGTCTCTCTCTCTCCCCCCCCCCCCCCCCCCCCCCTCCCTCCACACACACACAAACCCCAGAAGGTAACTGTATCTTAAAACAAACTCAAAATAAAATCTCTATAGTTACTTATCTACTATATTCTGTCTAACGACTTACAGTTTTAAAGATTCTAGCTACTACTACTACTACTAATACTGCTGCTGCTACTAATACTACTACTGCTGCTACTGCTGCTACTAATACTAATACTGCTGCTGCTGCTGCTAATACTACTACTGCTGCTGCTGCTGCTGCTGCTGCTACTAATACTACTGCTGCTGCTGCTGCTACTAATACTACTACTACTACGATTACTACTGTTTCTACTGCTGCTGCTGCTACGGATACTACTACCACTAATACTGCTGCTGCTGCTGCTGCTACTAATACTACTACTGCTGCTGCTGCTGCTACTAATACTACTACTACCACTACAATTACTATTGCTACTACCTCTGCTGCTGCTACCACTACTACTACTGCTGCTACTAATACTACTACTAATAATACTGCTGCTACTGCTACTAATACTACTGCTGCTGCTGCTACTAATACTACTACTGCTGCTGCTGCTACCACTACTACTACTGCTGCTCCTGCTCCTTCTGCTACTACTACTAATACTACTACTACTACGAATACTACTACCACTGCTACTGCATCTACTACTATTACTACTGCTGCTGCATCTACTACTACTACTGCTGCTGCTGCTGCTGCTACTACTGCTACTACAGCTGCTGCTCATTCTGCTACTAATACTACTACGATTACTACTACTACTGCTGCTGCTACTAATGCTACTACTGCTGCTGCTACTACTACTACTACAGCTGCTGCTCATTCTGCTACTAATACTACTACGATTACTACTACTACTGCTGCTGCTACTAATGCTACTACTGCTGCTGCTACTAATACTACTACTACAGCTGCTGCTTCTAATACTACTAATACTACTGCTACTACTGCTGCTGCTACTACTAATACTACTACTACTACAGCTGCTCCTCCTTCTGCTACTACTGTTGCTACTGCTGGAGTTCCTACTGCCTCTACTACTACTATTACTACTACTTCTACGGCTCCTGCTGCTGCTCCTTCTGCTACTACTTCTACTACTTTCCACCCAAATACCACTTTCTGTCTAACGACTTATAGTTTTTAAAGGTTTGTTCCACCCAAATACTACTTTCTGTCCAGGTACTTATAATTCTAAGAGTTTATTCCAGTCAAATACTGCTTTCTGTTTAACGACTTACAGTTTTAAAGGTTCATTCCACCCAAAAACTACTTTCCGTCTAACGAGTTAATTAATTTCAACTTCCATCTTTGACAGTTATAGTTTAGTTTCCTGCTTTTCTAGCAATGTATTTCAGCTCTTCCATTTTTTTGGGCCATGCAGTTTAGCTTTCAACTCTGCCAGTTTTACAATTCAGTTCTGCATTTCCAGCAATGCTTTGCAATTAATTTCATCTGTCAGCATTCCGACGCATTTTCAGCAGGAAATGCATTTTCTTTTGCTGATTTAGCATTCCCAGTATTGTTCTGCTAAGGTATATTCAACTTCTTGAACTTCTTCAACTATTTCTTTGTTTGGTGCATTGCTCTTAAGCTCTTTAACGGTACAAGTTTAAATGATATTTAAGCCTATACAGTCTTAGAGACTGATCAGATAGACAGTAGTCTATCTGATCAGTCTCTGCCTCTCTCTGATTTAAAAGTTTAAAAGTCTCTCTCTCTCTCTCTCTCTCACACACACACACACACACACACACACACACACACACACACACACTTCCTGTAAATGGAGGGAGGAGGAGCAACACTGACCAGGTGATCCAGGTACATGAACAGGAAGGGAAGCCTGACTCTTAAAGTGTTCAATGACTCCATTAAGAGTCAACAGAGCAGAAGGACGAAGACCGAAGACTGAAGCAGGGTGAGTGTTAATCCAACATTTTATTACTTTACTGTTAAACTCTCTGAGTCAGTTTCCTCCCTGTGGACTGTAAAGGAGAGAAATGTTAGAATGAACTCAACAGTTTGATTCATCTGTGAACCTGGCTGAATAATACTCTTTAAACCTGCTGTAAGCCAAGAAAACAAGCAGAGATTTAAAGAGAACTAACCAGGTGGATGTTGGATGGTTTTATTATACTGTATACTGTGTGTTACCTCCTGTTCTCTCGGTCTTGCCTGTGACTCTTGAACGAACTTGTTTCCTTTGAATGTTCTGAGCTCACAGTCAGTGTTCCTGTTTTACCTCTCAGACTAACTTCAGATCAGAAGATGAGTGGTTGTGTGGAGGAAGAGGAGGACAGAGCAGAGTCTCTAGTCTCTGGCTGTCTGTCTATAAAGAGTGACGAGTCCAAAGGTCTTCCTCTACTCTTCAGTAATGAACCTGGACCCTCAGAGTCAAAGTAAGAGACTGTTTTTACTGTAAGCTGATCTGATGGATGATGATGCATTGAGGATGAAGACTAAATGTTCTGCTAAAAGATTTATATTCCACAACATGCCGCTTCATGTTGTACTAACTGAGCAAGAAGAAGTATCATTTCTGGTTACCATCTATGTTTGGATTATGAAAAAAAAGTTGCAACTCAGGAAAATGGCTTAAATTATTTTTTATTATGCAACAGACAATAGTTTTTTTTGTCCAGATGTTGAGAAGAATCTTAGTCATATAAGTCTGAACAAAAAAAACATAAAAAGCACATTAGTTTTTAATCACATTGATTTAAACATAAAAATTAGATAACATTTAAATCATTTTAATTCAACCTGTTCAAGCCAAAAGAGATTCTCATGAACACACCGTGTTAAAAAGCTGATTTGGTTGAGCAACACACACAAACACTCGTAGATAGACTCTGTGGTCAAAGGTTTCCTGTAAATGGAGAGGGGAGGAGCCTCACGGATCCAGGTGATCCAGGCACATGAGATAAGAGATAAGATAAGATATTCCTTTATTAGTCCCACAGTGGGGAAATTTGCAGTGTACAGCAGAAAAGGGGATAGTTCAAAAAACAAGAAGCATCGGCTAACACAGTAAAAAAAGAGCAAAACAAAGTGAAACAAAATATGAACAATTTAACTATAAGGAAATATAAAAATAGGAGCAGTATATACAGTATTGACAATAAGCAAACTATTAACAAATATTGCACAGTGAGAATGAATTCCACCTGGGTAGTATTGATAGACAGTCAATGTACAGTATAATGCAGTTATTGTTAGTTTGTCAGTTTTTGGTGTGTATGAGTGTGTACATGAGAACAGGGAGGGATCCCAGAAAGTGTTCAGTCAGTCAGCTCAGACTCCATTTTGAGGTGACAGAGCAGAAGAAGAAAAAACTGGAGCCTGACCAGGTGGATGCTGGGTGGTTTTATTGTACTGTGTGTGTGTGTGTGTTACTTCCTGTTCTCTCAGTCTTGCCTGTGACTCTTGAACTAACATGTTTCCTTTAAATGTTCTGAGCTCACAGTCAGTGTTCCTGTTTTACCTCTCAGACTGACTTCAGATCAGAAGATGAGTGATTGTGTGGAGGAAGAGGAGGACAGAGCAGAGTCTCCAGTCTCTGGCTGTCTGTCTATGAAGAGTGACGAGTCCAAAGGTCATTTTCTGAACTTCAATAATGAACCTGGACCCTCAGACACAAAGTAAGCTAGCTGTTACTAACCCAATTATATGACTCGTTTTTAGTTACCTCTGACAATGCCATGTTTTCTGTTGATTTTGTGTTTGTAGATTCAAATTTCTACACAAATGTATTTGCCAACTAAAATTTAACAAACTTCATGGAATAAACTCTTCCTCTTAGTATCTGGGACAGCTGTCAGTCACCTAACAAAGATGTAATCTAATCTGACAGAATGGCTACAAACTTTAAACCCTCGTTATATTTGACAGTAGCAGTAGTTTGTGTGTTAATGACCTTAAAAAAGAGAATTTATCAAGGATTCATGTGATATGAATAAAATCATCTTGGTGTTTGCAGAGTTCAGTACAGACAGAGAGCAGAGTCTCCAGTACCCAGCTGTCTGTCTATGAAGAGTGACCGGTCTAAAGGTGATATTCTGAACTTCAGTAATGAACCTGGACCCTCAGAGTCAAAGTAAGAGAGCTGCTATATTCGACTTTCTACACAAATGTATTTGCCAACTAAAATTGAACAAACTTTGTCAAATAAACTCTTCCTCTTAGTATCTGTGACAGCTGTCAGTCACCTACAAAAGATGTAATCTAGTCTAATAATAGTGTCTAATAGTCTAATAGTCTGGTGGCTTTGAAGAGAGCGATATAATGGCTTCAGTTCCCCGTCAGAAAGGGCTGTCTGACGGCGAGGTAAAGCAGCTGTGGATGGGAGCAGCAGAATGTATTTTAGCCACCTAAAAAATAAAAAAAATAAAAATTTGTTTAAGTGTACGCTATATTTCGAATATTTTCTCTGCTTTACCTCGCCATCAGACACTCTCTATGGAGAGTGACGAGTCCAAAGGTTGTCCTCTGCTCTTCAGTAATGAACCTGGACCCTCTGAGTCAAAGTAAGAGACTGTTTTTACTGTAGGGAGGGAACTACAGGGAGGGAACCCTGACAGTGGTCAGTCAGTCAGCTCAGACTCCATTTTGAGTTCACAGAGCAGAAGAAGGAAAACTGAAGCCTGAGGCAGGGTGAGTGTTAATCCAATATTTTATTACTTTACTGCCATCTCTCTGAGTCAGTTTTCTCCCTGTGGACTGTAGATCGGAGAAATGCGCCGCTGCCACCTTGTGGTTTCCCGACGTGCCCTCGCAATAAGCGCGTCCATGAGCAAGTTGCAGTTTTCTTTCCCCCATCATGTTATATAGCCTCCAGAATAATATCAATGATTTAAAAGTGACCAAAGAGAGCTGATTATGTCCCTTACTGATTCACAGTCACTTTGGGCAGTTTAGTTGGAGTTAGTTAGGTTTGAACTGAGGTTAGAAGTGGACTAAATAGTGAGGTAGACCAGCAGTCTAAGACACACATCATGTAACACTGGTGTTCCTTGTTAGAATAGAATAATATCAATGTTAAAATAAAGTTTGTTGTTCCCCTTAATAAACAAACTTCAGCCAGATCACTAAATATTTAATAAGACAGTCAGATAGGAAAAGCAGCTAATTCTTGTTTATCAAAACAGGAGAGTTAAAATAAAGGAACATTTTCATTATAGGCTGAATGCTGAATTCAGTACCAACACTTTATCTCTCCTCTGTGACCATCTGAGCTTTAGTGTCTGCCAAGTCTTGATATTTTTCACCAACAATCAACAAATCATTTTAGTAATAAAGTAATGTCTCCACAGAGAGAAGAAGAGGAGTCATGCTTCTGTGGAGGAGCTGATGCCCAGATCCAGAACAAGACCTGGACCTCAGACAGCCAGTCAGACCAGCACTGTACAAAGTAAGACCACCATACATATCTGCTCTGCATCACTTGTACTTTGTTCTCCTTTGAGAGAAAACCTGAACCCAGAAGGAATACATTTATATTTGTATGTTTTGTTTTTAGGATAGCACTCCGTCTTTGCATTAACCAATCAGAATGATGTTTGTTTTCCATCTGCATAGATGAAGATGCAGAAATTATAGAGTATGGTCTAAACCTGCTCTATATGAAAAGCATCTTAAGATAACTTCTGTTATGATTTGATGCTATATAAAAATAAATTGAATTGAATTGAACTGAACAGGAGCCACAGACTTTGAACAACATTAGCTTTCCTGCTCGGACTCCTTCTCTAACTTACAAACACACGTCTTGTCCTGCAGACCGACTTCTTGAAAAACTATTAAAAATAAATGTAAAAACCACGTTGACGTTAGTTTTGACTTCAAGAAGGGATGATGACTTTATAACCTTTACTTCTTTATATGTTCTTATATTGATTATTCATATTGGCATTAGAAATAATAAGTTTCTGTGTTTTGTCTTAAACTTGTCTCTCTCTTTCAGCAGATAGAGGTCTGCAGGAGGTTGTAGATGAACATAAGATCAGTCTGAAGAAGAGATGTGAATGTGTGACTGAAGGAACTGATGAAACAGGAAGTGGAACCCTCCTCAACAGGATCTACACTGAGCTCTACATCACAGAGGGACAGAGTGAAGAGGTTAATACCCAACATGAGGTGAGGCAGCTTGAGACAGCTTCCAAGAAGAAGACCCTCCATGACGCTCCAATCAAGTGCCACGACATCTTTAAAGCCTTACCTGACCAAAAGGGACACATCAGAGTCGTTCTGACGAATGGCGTCGCTGGCGTTGGAAAAACCTTCTCAGTGCAGAAGTTCACTCTGGACTGGGCAGAGGGCTTGGAGAACCAAGATGTCAGTCTGGTGGTTCTGCTTTCGTTCAGGGAGCTGAACTTGATCAGAGATGAGCAGTACAGTCTTCTCATGTTGCTCCATGATTTCCATCCAACATTACAGAAGGTCACAGCAGAGAAGCTCGCTGTCTGTAAAGTTCTGTTCATCTTTGACGGCCTGGATGAAAGCAGACTTTCACTGGATTTCCACAACAACGAGGTTGTGTCTGATGTCACCCAGAAGTCATCAGTCAACGTGCTGTTGACAAACCTCATCCAGGGGAATCTGCTTCCCTCAGCTCTCGTCTGGATAACTTCCCGACCTGCAGCAGCCAATCAGATCCCTCCTGCGCGTGTTGACAGGGTAACAGAAGTACGAGGCTTCACTGACGCCCAGAAGGAGGAGTACTTCAGGAGGAGAGTCAGTGATGAAGAGCAGTCCAACAGAATCATCTCACACATCAAGACATCCAGGAGCCTCCACATCATGTGTCTAATCCCAGTCTTCTGCTGGATCACTGCTACAGTTCTGGACCACATGTTGACTACAGACCAGAGAGGAGAGCTGCCCAAGACCCTGACTGACATGTACTCACACTTCCTTGTGGTTCAGACAAAGAGGAAGAAGCAGAAGTACGGTGAGGGACATGAGACGAGTCCACAGGAGCTGACGGAGGCTGACGGCGAAGTTCTTCTGAAGCTGGGGAGGCTGGCGTTTGAACATCTGGAGAAAGGAAACATCATGTTCTACCAAGAAGACCTGGAGCGGTGTGGTCTGGATGTCACAGAGGCCTCGGTGTACTCAGGAGTTTGTACAGAGATCTTCAAAAGAGAGTGTGTGATCTTCCAGGAAACCGTCTACTGCTTTGTTCACCTGAGCATTCAGGAGTTTCTGGCTGCAGTCTACATGTTCCACTGTTACACAAACAGCAACACAGAGGTACTGGAGGACTTCCTGGGAGAAGACTACAAGCACAGAGAGTCAGACCCAAAGTATTCTCTCAAGAACATCTCTAAGCATTTTGGAAGCAATGATAGTCGTGGCCCATCTTTGGATGTCTTCCTGAGGAGAGCCATGGAGAAATCCCTTGAAAGTAAAAATGGCCACCTGGACCTGTTTGTTCGCTTCCTTCATGGCCTCTCTCTGAAGTCCAACCAGAAACTCTTAAGAGGTCTGCTAAGTCGGACAAAGAGCAGTTCAGGAAGCATCCAGAGAGCCATCAACAACCTGAAGGAGATGAACGGAGATAATATCTCTCCTGACAGAAGCATCAACATCTTCCACTGTCTGACGGAGATGAACGACCACTTGGTACATCAGGAGATCCAAAAGTTCCTTAAGTCAAAGAACAGATCAGAGAAGAAACTCTCTGAGATCCACTGCTCAGCTCTGGCCTACATGCTGCAGATGTCAGAGGAGGTTCTGGATGAGTTGGACCTGAAGAAGTACAACACATCACAGGAGGGACGATGGAGACTGATTCCAGCTGTGAGGAACTGCAGAAAAGCTCTGTAAGTCCAGATGTGATTAACTTTATAAATCAGTGTAAATTAGTTCTTCAAATATACACACTAAATTATTCTTAAAATATAATATTCTTATAAGTGTTCCACGTGTTTATTACATAAATATGTCAGTTGTATTTTGTCACAGATGTTCTTGAGCTGTTTCAAATGATGAATTAAAAAAGTTTCAGTAGTTTGTGTTTCTAACTGTCACGTTAAAGAACACATTTATTCTATTTATTTCTAATATTTGTTACATTTTAATTTTTTTTCTTATTTATCTCTTTGGGTGATGGAGACAACATGAACCTGGTAAAACAAATGAAAAAAACAAAAGATCAGCTGGCTGGTGGAGCACTGGGTCTAACCGGTGTAACGGCAGCAACAGAACGTTTGCTGATCAGGCGGGGAGTCGGGGCGGTCCTGGGATCAGAGTCCTGGTGCTGGAGTTTTCACTGGCTAAATTTGAGCTGACTACTAAGTGGGGGTACGTCTCCTGGAGCTGCCGCACACTCTAATCCCGGCGAAGCAGCCTCCCGGCGGCGGGGAGGACGAGGGGGGGGACGAGCGAGTCGATTTCTCGTTTCTGCTTCTTCTAATTTAATCCAGACAGTGCAGTGTCTGTTCAGAGCATGTCTGTTCAGAACAGGCCGAATGCTTGGCTTGCATTGTTGCTGCTTGCAGCTTTCTCGAGAACCGCTTCTTTGGGTCCTGAGCAATACACCTGCCGTGACAAAGTTGCGTCACACACCCAAATCACGGCTACTCACGGTTAGGGACACCGGTGAAATACACTCTGTTTCACAGGAGGAAACAGACCCCGGTAGCTGTTACTCACAGTCAGAAACATTGGTGAAATACACTTAGCGGAGGTAATTTCCAAATAGGTGTATTAGTTGCTTGCTTTGACATAACCACCACGGTTATAATGTAGAGCATGGATTTCATTATCGAGTGTATTTTCCTGGAGGTAACGTCATTGGTGTTATTTGTTAGTATCAAGTCTGACACCGGAAAAATACTGTCTTACTCACGGGGGAATAACACACAGCTTACTCACAGTCACACCGGTGAAATACAATAGAAGAGTTTGACTGTAAAGTGAACTGCAGTAATTGAGCCGCAGTCTGCCTGCTGTGGACGACATGCTGGACTGCAGAGCCCTGAAGCCCCGACCCCACTGCTGCACAGAGCGCTGGTCGCTCGTTTATTCATAGTGTAATAATATTGAAAGTGTCACGCGTCCACATTGCACCAAATTTGACAATGCATGTCCTTGGGTCCCCAGCAATACACCCACCAGGTGTGAAGTCGATTGGACGAGCGGTTATCAAGCTATGCGAAGGACATACAGACAGATAAACAAACTATCAAAACGCACACAGACCCTGCATGTATTATTGACAAGCTCTTTGTGCAGCTCTACTTCTTGGTCCTCTCATGTTGGATATATTATTGTGTAAAAGTGATTTGGTAGCACAAGTGGAGAATATTCATCAAGTCAGTGAACTGATTCAGTAATGTCAGTGACACAACAACATCAATCTAAAGTTTTAACATTAGCATTAGCTTGGGTTCTGCCGGTGTAGAATATTTCAAACCGGTTTGATATTAAGCCAAACACCGGACCGGACTGGTGTACCGAATTTTACCTCTAGGTGTCGTACTAGACTCAGCAGCCGCAGAGAGCCCATGAATGAGAGTGCAGTGACTCCAGTTTACTTGGTGGCAGTAATGCACCTCTAATGTGGTTTGCACCATCAATAAACACTAAAGAAGAAAAAGCGGCACCACATTATACCTTACCTTGTGTGTTATTGGGCTCATCTCTTTCATTGGCTTCAAATCCAAAATGTTGCCATGGTGCCGCAGTTTTAGTTTTCTTTGACACCAGCTCTGCCATGTCTCGTCACCCCAAAAAACACATGAACTTCCTCGTAAACAAACCTCTTCTCGTTTATAAACCAACATAATATCATAGTATTACGTTAATCACGTTTTCATATTGCTTATTAGTAATGCAATACAGGCTGGATTTAGCACTGTGTCTCTGTCGGCACATGTTGTTGATGTAGGATACTTTTTAATTTGCCAGAACGTGTCATAATGACAAATGTCGGTTCCGCCGGTTAGCATGAAATCAAACCGGTTTAAGCTTGTAAACCGGACTGGACCGGACCGGACTGGCAAAACCAAAAATCTACACAGCTCTAGCATTAGCCACCATAAACTACTGGTCATACGAGACAAACAGTGTCGTTGTAAAACCCCTGAGTGTGTTGAATCGAGCAATGGTGCATTTTATTGCTGATGAAGTCAAGTTGTGTTCCATCATCTTGTTTTTAAGTCTTTCCTTTTATTCTGTTACTCACAGAAGGAAACTCCGGTGTTACTTTCTCTTGTTAATGTAGAGAAGAGTAGTAGCAGGAAATACACAGCTTCCACCAATAACAGCAGTCTGATGAATATATAACAGCAGAATGGTTTTAGGAGATCTTATACACACCAAAGATCAATGTTATGTTTTTAATGCTGATACACTGATAACATCTTTCTGATGATATTATGATGAAAATAATGCAACCTTATTGGTTCATTAATTGTTCGTGAGCTGAATACGTTTGATGCTCAGAAAAGAGTGTGAATGACAAAACGCCATCAAAATATCTAATTATATGAATGTATAATTATGTACAGGTCTAATATTATTATGCGATTTGTTTAATTTCTCCACCGTTTGGCAGCAGTCACTGAATTTTCCCATTTATGGACGTGTACCTGACAGCAGCAGGTAGCTAGCAAAGAGAGGTCAACTCTCTCAACTGTATTATTATTACTTATTCATTGAGTTTTAAAAATGTTTTTCTAATCAAGAAGGCCTCATGCTAACTTTGTGGAGACAGACCTGGGATCAGATCACACTGACAGACTGGACATTATGGAAGCCTCAATGTAACTACATTTTGTGTAACTCTCTCTTCATCTGCAAGATTAAAGGAAAACAAAGATTAAAAGTCTGCAGGTTTAAGTGAGAGGGATGAGAATTATTGTTTCATGTCAAACAGTGAGATAAGATTAGCTGAACCACTGATGTGCTGAGCAAATGTTAATCGAAGAAGTATATATCAAACTGTTTAGTCATCAAATGCATGAAGTAAATATAAACTGTCCTCTTTCATAATAACATATTTTGTAATTTTTGTGTCATGACAGACTTTCTGACTGTGGACTCTCAGATACTCACTGTGCAGTTGTGGCCTCAGCTCTGAAGTCCAACCCCTCCCATCTGAGAGAGCTGGACCTGAGTAACAACAACAACCTGAAGGATTCAGGAGTGAAGCTGTCTGCTGGACTCGAGAGTCCCAACTGTAGACTGGAGACTCTGAGGTCAGTTCACTGACTGTCGCTCATGTAGTTTGTACACACACTCTCTATGCACTGGCCCTTCTCCAGATGGCTCTAGAGAGGGACATTCACATTTTCGCGTCGGCCAGCGTAGTTCTCCAACACGCTTGGCACACAGGAGAGGCTTCAGTTGGTTGTAATCTCCTCACCTCACTGCTAGATACCGCCAGATTCTACACATTGGACCTTTAACCACAGACCTTATTTCAGGCATCTATCTAAAAACCCATTGACTTCCAGACGAGGGAACAGAAAGTGCTGTCTTCCCAGCCCTAGTAAACACTCACTTGATTTGTCTGACTCAGACTGCTGAATCTTTATATTAGTTTCAGTTGAACTTATGAAGTATTTTCTTACAGTGTAGTTGTGTGAGGAAGTGACCACTTCACGGGAGGAATGGTTACTGACACCAATAACTCTTTTAATGTACATATGACATATGGCTGTTGTTTATAGACACACTTGAACAAATGTGGACCTTTTCTGTAAATGACATAAACCTGCTAAGCTACCAGATACAGTGAGAAGAAGGCCATGTAATAAATGAAGTAATGAAGTCCAACAAGTCTGATTTGATATTGATCCTCTAATTCTAAACTTGACTGAGATCAGCAGCATGTTATTGATGTGTGTTGACATGAATAGGTGTATGAATGTTGTGGTGACATTTGGATGATGTCTGTAGAAGGCTGACATTATGATGAGCCACAATAACACAATGACAAAGTCACTCTACTCATTTTAGGGAAAAGATCATTGATTAGGACATAGTGATGTTGAGCTACACATTTAAAACCTGAACACATATGATTGGATTATAAAGTGATTTTTATCTTCATTTATTCTTTATTCAGACTGAGTTACTGCAGGTTGTCAGAGATCAGCTGTGCTTCTCTGGCCTCAGCTCTGAAGTCCAACCCCTCCCATCTGAGACAGCTGGAGCTGAGTGGAAACAAGCTGCAGGATTCAGGAGTGAAGCTGCTGTCTGATCTTGTGAAGAGCCCACACTGTAGACTGGAGACTCTGAGGTCAGTTCACTGACTCTCTTTTACCATTATAGATCTTGTATGTTTAATTAACAATTGAACCTGATTTATGTACAAACATAACTTACATCCATAAAGTTGTTAATGTCCTTTTCTTCATATTTTCATGTTTCTTGAACTAAATTCAGTCTGCAGTCACAAAAGACTTGTGTTTCTTAAAGAAAGAAAATGTCCACTGTTAGTTGTTAAAGTAAATGAATGTTTATCATTGTTGGTAAATGGTCACATCTGGCTACAGAAGATCCTCTGAACTAATATTCAGGGTTCCTACGCAGTATGGAGAAGTATGGAATTTGATTTTAGTCATTTCCAGGTCTGGATGAGTATGGAAAAAAGAAAAAGAATGGAAAAACATTTCTGTTTCCAGACTGTTGCCCCTATTCTGCTTTCTAAGATATAAAATTCAGAATTTCTTAAATAAATAGATTTTACAAGCAGAGTGTATCTCACGGCGTTTGGAGCAGCCGGTGCAGCCACAATGTTTACTACTGTGTGAGAGAGCGCGGGCCAGAGCGAGCTTGATGTCGTTGAAAGCAACACAGGAAGTAGGCTCTGACTGAACGCGCACTCCTACAGAGCTGCCTCTACGCCTGTACGTCACAGCCAGGGCAAAATCCACCATAGAGGCCAACTAGGCAACTGCCTAGGGCGGCACTTTGGCAGCCAAACGTGGGCCAACTATTCATCATGAGCAACATAACAACAATAATATAATAATAAAAAGTAACCGGTAACTGCAGGCAGGCGGCACAGAGCAGAACGCTGGCTGTCAGACTGGGACAATCTAATACTTTACATATTGAGGGGGGGAGGAGCGGCCCCTCCTAATTTGGCCTGATCCTCGTTTTGCCTGAAATCTGATTGTCTCAGTCATTTACATCATGAACGTGATGAACTGTGATCAGTGTTCCAGCTGGCCGGTCTGGTTTTGATTCAGTGGTGCGAGCTGATACAAACTGAGGAGGTGTCATCCACGATAAAACTAAATCAGTGGTAAAATTAACAATTCCGGGGTTGGTGGTGGTGGTGGGGAGGGAGGAGGGGGGGGGGAGTCTGAACCCCGAGTCACAAAGTGAAATATGGTCTGAAAAATCTACAGAGAAGTCTGGAAAAGTCTGGAACTTTGAAACGTAAAATGTGTAGGAACCCTGAATATTTGTTCTGAATTGATCAAGTTTAATTCACGAAGTACAAATATTTCTCTGGTTTTTGTTTGTTTCAATGTATTCCACAAATAATGTCTGATCATTGATATTGATCCTTCAGCACACACACATAGATGAACACAGAGATCAGCAGCATGTTATTGATGTGTGTTGACACGAATAGGTGTATGAATGTTGTGGTGACATTTGGATGATGTCTGTAGAAGGCTGACATTATGATGATCCACAATAACACAATGACAAAGTCACTATACTCATTTTAGGGAAAAGATCATTGATTAGGACATAGTAATGTTGAGCTACACATTTAAAACCTGAACACACCTGATTGGATTATTAAGTGATTTTTATCTTCATCATTTATTCTTTATTCAGATTGAGTTGGTGCAGTTTGTCAGAGATCAGCTGTGCTTCTCTGGCCTCAGCTCTGAAATCTAACCCCTCTCATCTGAGAGAGCTGGATCTGAGTGGAAACAAGCTGCAGGATTCAGGAGTGAAGCTATTGTGTGGTTTTCTGGAGAGTCCACATTGTAGACTGGAGACTCTGAGGTCAGACATAATTTTTTACTTGTGTACAGAGATTAATATGATGTGAAAGTTGTGGTGACAATAAACTGCAGACAAAAGGCTGATATTATACTGATCCATACTGAGTATCTTAATGCTAAAGTACATTTTCTTCTACAGTGGTTTAGTCCATTGACTGTGGCAGAGCAATATTGAGGTACACATCTAAAACCTTCATATATCACAACTCTTGACATTCATCATGTTAAAATAAATTATAAAAAATACATTAATATAAATAATAAATAAATAATCTCTATTTCAGCTATCAGACAATAACAAATATATTCACTATTTGTTTTCCTATAAATTTGATGAAGCTATATGATGCGTATACTGACTGAATAGTTTAAACTGAAGATGCTTTGATTTTATGACTCCATTATTCCTAAAATATATGTTCTAGGTGTCTTATCTTAAATATCTTTTGTTCACATTTCCCCAAATCCATCCTGACATATTTGACATGTTTAGAAACTTTGAGATCTTGAGTTGAATCTGGAATCAGTTTCTGTGGTTTTTATTTGTATTTGGCTGCTCAACATGAGTTTGTATAGATGGATCCACTGTTGGAGCTGTCAGAGTTTAAAAGGTGAAGTCACGACGTCTTTATTGAAGTAGCACCACGTTGTCATTACTATTAATGAGAGCTCTGTTTCACTGTTTGTATTTTACAGTTTTTAACCTGCATCTTGTTGGCTTCAGGTGTTTGGAGTTTACATTTTCTAAACTTCTACGTTCTAAACCTTCTTCAGCTCTGAACACATTATTAAACATTGAATGATTTCAAGAAGGAATGTTGTCTTCTAAATTAACATAATTTATTCTTCATTTAGATTGAGGGGCTGCAGTTTGTCAGAGATCAGCTGTGCTTCTCTGGTCTCAGCTCTGAAGTCCAACCCCTCCCATCTGAGAGAGCTGGATCTGGGTGGAAACTATGAGCTGCAGGATTCAGGAGTGAAGCAGCTGTGTGGTTTTCTGGAGAGTCCACACTGTAGACTGGAGACTCTGAGGTCAGTTCACTGACTTTGTTACTGTTATAGATCTTATATCTTTAATTAACAATTGAAGCTGATTTATGTACAAACATAACTTACATCCATAAAGTTGTTAATGTCCTTTTGTTCATATTTTCATGTTTCTTGAACTAAATTCAGTCTGCAGTCACAAAAGACTTGTGTTTCTTAAAGAAAGTGTAGAAAATGTCCACTGTTAGTTGTTAAAGTAAATTAATGTTCATCTTTGTTGGTAATTGGTCACATCTGGATACAGAAGATCCTCTGAACTAATATGTTTTACATTAATCAAGTTTAGTTAAAGCTGAAGTAGGCGAGATTGGAGCAAATATGATTAAAAAAAGTTATTTTTTATAAAACGTTGGCTATATCCTGACAGTAGCACATGAAACAGGTAGCCTGAAAAAATCATGTTCCTCCGGTGTCCTCTGTGTCCTCCGGTGTCCTCCGATGTCCTCCAGTGTCCTCTGAGTCCTCCTGTGTCCTCCGGTGCTCCAAACGGTATCTGCAAGATTTCACAGACCGGAGGAAAACAGGCAGTAAGAGCTGATCTGAGGTCTGCTGTCCAGCTGCTGTCTATGAGAGCTGGCTGTCAATCCCTTGCGAACTCCGACCAAACGGTCAAACTAGGCTGCGCTGATCAAATATGAATCAATATTCTGTTACGTTAATGCCTATTCTCTCCCAAGATGTTTTTAGGATCATCTTGTAGTGCACGGTTTAGCTCTAAAATGAGAAAGTTTGTGACGCCGCCGCCATTGAAAAGAACCATCTGTTGAAAGAACGCCAAGTTCTGGTCACATGACCGGAGCACAACCAATAGGAACACTCTCTCAATGAAATGACCTGTGATTGGTCAAAGTCTCCCGTCACGGGCTAGATTTTGTAAAGCCTGAAAACAGAGCCATGAGGAGGTACAGAGGTCTAGTTTTCTCTCAGAAAACTTGAATTACAATATGCTGAAAGGTTATTATGGGATGTTTGCCCAATGATGCCAAAAATATACTGCCTACCGCCACTTTAATGAAGTAGAAATATTTCTCTGGTTTCTGTTTGCTTCAGCGTATTCCACTAATAATGTCTGATCATTGATATTGATCCTTCAGCACACACACATAGATGAACACAGAGATCAGCAGCATGTTATTGATGTGTGTTGACATAAACAGGTGTATGAATGTTGTGGTGACATTTGGATGATGTCTGTAGAAGGCTGACATTATGATGATCCACAATAACACAATGACAAAGTCACTATACTCATTTTAGGGAAAAGATTATTGATTAGTTGAGCTACACATTTAAAACCTGAATACATCTGATTGGATTATAAAGTGATTTTTATCTTCATCATTTATTCTTTATTCAGATTGAGTTGGTGCAGTTTGTCAGAGATCAGCTGTGCTTCTCTGGCCTCAGCTCTGAAGTCCAACCCCTCCCATCTGAGAGAGCTGGATCTGAGTGACAACAAGCTGAAGGATTCAGATGTGAAGCTGCTGTCTGATCTTGTGAAGAGTCCACTCTGTAGACTGGAGACTCTGAGGTCAGTAGAGGGTCGGAGTCGGTCCATGCTGGTTTCAGTAGTATTGTTGTGATGTGTTTCCTCCTTTAAGCTGTGAGAGGAGAACGGTGACACACACAGAGAGAGAAAGAACAGTCAGCCAATCAGATCAGCCAGAAGCTTGTTGTGATTATGTGTTAGAGTTGATGTGAAGAAGATGTTGTTGTTGTGTTAATGACTCCAGGAAATAAAGCTGGATTACAGCTGACAGCATCACAACATGTATAGAGACAGTGGTCCTCATCCATCAAACTGTCGTACCATCAAATCTGATCAGAAAGTCTTTGTTCTCTCATTGATCAGTTCATCTCTGTCACAGCTCTGAGATCAGTCTGACTGAAGCCTCAAATCACTGGCTCTTATTTCATAGAACCATGGTTACATTTAGTAACCATGATGTGATATGCCCAAAGAGCTATTAAAGGAGGGTAACGGGATGAGGGTGTGGAGTTTTAGTGTCCTTTGTAACTCGTTCCAGTCACTAGGAGCAGCACACTGGAATGAGTGCCGACCAGAGGAGGTGCAGACTTTAGGAACGACCAGTCTGATTTACTAGAAGATAAATTGCGGTTACTGTTGGAGATATTGAGTAGTGAGCGGAGATATGGTAAATGGTAAATGGACTTGGACTTATATAGCGCTTTTCTAGTCTTCCGACCACTCAAAGTGCTTTACACTACATGTCAGTATTCACCCATTCACACACTGATGGCAGAGGCTACTAAGGTGCCAACTTTGCCCATCAGGATTTAATCTAAATACTCATTCACACACCGATGGCTATGCCTCCGGGAGCAATTTGGGGTTAAGTGTCTTGCTCAAGGACACATCGACATGTGACCCGGAGCAGCCGGGGATCAAACCACCGACCTTCCGATTGGTGGACAACCTGCTCTACCCTCTGAGCCACAGCCGCCCTGGCTATGGAGATATGGAGGTTGGTTCTGCCAGTGACAGTTTTATAAATGAACTGTGTGCTGCATCAGTGACTGACAACTGATGAAAGGAGTCTGTGTAAACACTGAGTCATGACTTCTGTTCTCTTCTTCTCATCAGATGGAAGACATGATCTCTGTCAGAGTGTGAGTGATCAGAAAAGTGGATGTGTTGAAAGGATCAGCTGTGTCCTGATGATCCACAGAGGTTCACCACCTGGACCTGCATCTTATTTTGTCTTTTTTTATTCATTCATTCATATATTCTGAACCCAAAATGCCTCTGCTGAATAGTTCAGTTTATGACAACATAACATGTAGATAAATGCATTTAGATAGATCTTTCTGCTTTGCTTTGTGTTGCAGCTCCACCCTGTGGAGCGATGGAGTTTTGCTGTTTATTTCGACTTATTTCTAAATAACAGTAGTAGTTAATAAAGTAACCTTATTAAAACCGAGCCCTCAGGAAGAGCACCGGGCTTTGATGCCCATTTTCGTAGTGGCCAAACAGCGGTACCGGGTACCTTTTTCACTCGGCAGTCGAGCCATTTTAGCTTCATGCTCAACGGAGACACTCTGATAGGAATGAACGCGAGCCTCCGACACTTTATCCACTTCTCTTTATTCAGTGTTGAAGCGATCATTATCATCACCGTTCATGTTCTGTTGTTCCTGCTGGAGCTGCTTTCTGCCAGCAGACGTCACCATTCCCTCTGTTTTACCACAAAGGTGGTTTATCTGAATGGATGCAGGAAACACTGAACTGATGGTGTGAATGCTTTCTTTCTGAAGTATGAACTGATTAGAGTTTGGTGGTCAAAGGTCACTGTGACCTCACAAAACACATTTTTGGCCATAACTCAAGAATTCATCTGCTAATTATGACAATTTCACAAAGATGTTTATTATGATAAAATGATGAAGTGATGACATTTTGGACAGACGTGGATGTAAACTGCAACTTGAGCAGACAACTGTGAGGCGGTAATTCTAGTTTTTTTCTTCTTCTTTTTGAAGGGAAAACAAGTTTATTTATTTCATCAATGTTTAAGTATTTTGAGTTAACTCATTTTAAAATAAGTTAGCTAACTTTGCGATATTAACAAAGAAATGTAGCTAACGTAAGTGTTAACGGTCACTTTCATTTTTTAAAACTTAAACATGTTTCTGTTGTTTTCTGTCCACATTTTAAGATGAACAAATATCTGTTACTGCACTCGACAGTGAACTCATCATTGTAGTAAAGATGAGACTGCATGTATGTTGTCATAGTACTCAACAACTGTCTTTGACAGAATCTCTTTAACATCTCACACAGTTAATAAAAGTTCAATAATGTTCCTCAGCAGGGAGAGAAAACTGCATGTTCACATGTTCTAATAAGTGCAGGAGTATATTCTAGTATATGTTACAGTCCCAGTAGCTATAGTTTGTGCCTCTCATGTCTTACCTTTAAACTCCAGTCACAGAGCTAAGCAGACTATTTTCTGATAAAATCCTTCATCAGCAACACAGCTGTATTTAAAGACTCCACAAAGACTCTTCTGAACATCTTTTGTAAAATAAAAACAAATTTTAATCAGTTTACCAAGTTGTGATTGTATTTCCAAATACAGGTTGCTGAAAACGGCACGTCTTTGCTCTTTTTTTGTAAAACACAAGCAAAACGTTCACACGTTTTGTAGGATATTGGAAGAAACATCAATATAAAGAAGACATTTTAAAATTGTGCTTCACATTGTACTAATTGAGCAATAAGATGTGTCATTTCTGGCTTTTTTTGATTATTGTATGTTTAATAATAAACTTGTACACCTCTCTTGTCATGGCTCATGAGCCGGGTCATAAACACACACGTCTTAAACACTCATAAACACAGCAAGTTAAAAAGCTGATCTGTGCGAGCAAACACATACACACACACACACACACACACACACACACACACACGCACACACACGCACGCACTCTTTTTGGTTTGTTTAGTTTAGTTATTTAGTTAGATTAATATTGTGTTTTAAACCTTTATCATCTTGTAAATAAATGCTTGTGAATTATACATGATGGTCTGTTTAATGTTGTACAAGAGTGAATAATACCCTCTGCTATCTCGAGAACTACAAAATCCTTAAACTGTAACTTGATTTATGGTTATAGTTATTAATTTAATTATTAATCAAAGATGCTAATTGATAGTAAGTATACTTAATTAGACTTATTCATGAGACTACATTTAATTGGCTATCATTTTCCCTTTGTTTCAAAGAGTTGCGCCCCGAGGATGATTTAATATACTGTATATTACATCATATCATTTAATATAATTAATCATTTTGATAATGATTAATTATGTTGGATAGCCATTTTAATGCCTTTTTGATCTTATGTACCAACATAATTTGGTTCCCTATTATTATTCATATATATTGAAAATTTAATGATATTATTTTTATTGATATTAGAAATTATATTTAATATTTTCTAATAACTAAACCAGCTCCTACTTGCGTCCCCAACATAATGGTGCCCCGTGTGAGGCATATCATTTTTGGCATGTTCAATATTAATTAATATTAATTTCAGCATAATTTTTTTGCTGAATTATTTTTTTTATTCCATTTCTAAACAAATAATATAATATATAATATATAATATAATATATATATATAATAAATCAATATATATTGCTAATTTATTAATATACATTTTTATTGATATTAATAATTTTCTTAACAACTAGACCAGCTCTTACTTGCATCCCAACAGCCTATTCATCCACAGATAATACAGCTGCTTACTGTGTTACACCAAATTCCCACCAGAGCAGCGGCGAAGTGCGGCCTGCAGCGAGCTGCCATGCGACGTCTATGAAAAGCTGCAGCGGCTGCTCCCAAGCTCAGCGAGTTATGGCCAGAGAATACCTGCAGCCACCTGAAACACATGAACATGCCACCCAGTCGCACTTTGCCGCTGCCTGGTGTGTATTTGGTGTTACGATGGTTTGTTAATCAGAGGTTTCCCCTCCTTCACAATGTCCTCCAGTCAGAGGCAGAGAACTTCCCGTACCACACTGTGATACTGTTGGATGATTCTTTAAAATCCATACATCTAATTTTGCCTCACAAAGTCATAATCATGTGTTTCATGTTGTTACATGTTGCACCACAATAACATCTCAACCCAGTCGCCAGGAAAAATGTTGCCATTGTACGTTTCTGCAAACCACGGGATACGTTGAATGTCGACGTTTCATAAATAAATGTATCATATCACACTCACAGAAACACACAATGGCACAAGGTTAAAGTTGTGAAATGTTTAGGTTTAGGCAACAAATCTGCTTGGTTAATGTTAAAAAAATATGGTTTGTCAAAATAATAAAGTAACAACCGTGACAACGTAAATAAATGAACAGGACAACATTAAAATTAAATGTTCAGACGAAGGCTGTGATGTGTAAATAATAAAATAATTATTCAACTCTAGCAAGTTTTCTCTTTTGAGCTTTTAGGGTGTTTTCAATAGTAATAATAATGGTCCAAAATGATGTGAAATTGCATTTTCAATTGCATTTTCAAGTCACATTTTCTTGGGGAAGGACCCTCAAAGACAATATCTCCTAGTATCTTTTGAGAAATTCAGACAGTAATGATTGCTGATACCAGCCGATACACATGCCAACATGTGAAGAATGGGAGTACTGGCACTTATTTTTTTCCACTTCAAACACTGAACAAAACTATTACAGATTTGATTAATAACACGCGGGCTTCTTGGACTTGTGTGTGAATGAGACTCAAACTATTAAAATCAGAGAGGTTGTTGCAGAGTTGAATAGTGCAGCGATTCTGGCGTGTGTACTCAGTACTAGACCGAAACCATAACGGAGGAATAAAAACAGTGGGGCATCAGTCTTGCTCTGACTGGAACTCTTACTCTCTCTCGAGAGCGGAGAAACTTTATTGAACACATGTCAGTTGACATAAATACACCCTTGTTAACACCATCTACATTTCCTGCTTCTGGTAACATACAAAATAAAAGCTTACTTACACAATTGAGAACATATCTTTTATATATATGTCAACAGAGGTGTTGTAGAGCTTCATCAGACTTCTTCTGTCACTTCTCATAATAACATCACTATATAACATTGATCATAATTGGCAGGTTTGTTCTTCAGTCTGTGTCACAAACAAACTCTGAATCAGCATTTTATCAGTTGATTTAATCTTTTTCTTACCTCCTGACACTTCCTGCTTTTACCCCCTTGGTGATGTCATTGATGATGTCATGGGATAGACCAAATATGTGGGGGGTGGGGGGGAGATTTACTTGAAGATATAATGTTGATTAAGATGAGTCGTGTTTAAAGCGTTCTCACAGAAAACGATCAATGTTGAAGGATTTCATGTTTGAACTGTTGATGTTTGATGATTAATGTCACTTTCTGTTTCCCATCTGTGTCAGGTGTTTAGAGCCGGACACACCTGAGTGAAGTTTGGTCCTGGCTAAGATCAACATGTACTTCTCCGGTCTATGGACCCAATATAGCGTCACCCATGTCCTCTACTGGGCGACCAAAGCCACATGACCATATATACAGTATCTACTGTAAGTGCTCTGATATGTGGGCGTGTGTGTTTTGACGGGTTGTCTTTTATATTTTCAAATGGTTTTCTGCCCAATTAAAATGTTCTTTGTAATTTGCTTTATGATGACCCTGACCCTGAAGGCCTCAAGCCCAAACAGTAAAGTTGTTCTGTAAGTGCTGCTGGAGTTTTACCTTTTTCTTTACTCTCCACACTGTAACTGTCTGCTGGACTTTAAAAACACTCTGCATGGGGTCTAAATGGAGGATGTAGTTTGCTCAGGTAGCAGCTCAATAGGCTCGTTGGAGATGAGCTGCGTCTCACCTGGAAAGTAGACGAGATCAGGCGGCAGCAGCAGGGGGTAGTGACTAAAAGCTGCGATCAAGTCTGACAGTTTCCAGCAGCCTTCAAAGAATTTACAGGAAGTCACAGAGATAGTGACTTCCTGTTAGATCCGATCTGTAGTTCTGTAGATTCACTGCGTGTATCTGGCATTGGATTCTATCCTTTATCATTTTTATGTCTGACTTGTAAAGCACATAATGAGTATTCGTTTTGATAAGTGTTATATGTAGATAACCTTCATTATTATAATAATTATTATTATTATTATTATCAACCACACAAGATGTGTTTGTTAACAGATGAAACCTTCATTGCACAACATGAGACTAATACCCTACAATCTAGTGTTAGATATATTACACAGAAAGTTTTGACTTTCTACTACACGTGGTGTTCGCTGTCAAAACTGAGAGCCAATCAGCTCTTTGATCAGGCTACAGCCAGGCCTTTCCCGTAATGCCCTGGGTCTTGCAGTATCTCTGCTTCACACACCACGGCTGAAGGAGTCTGACACTGAAAGAGCTTTATAACACCTGACAACAAACGGACCTCAAACAACTTTCTTCATTTATTAGAAATGGTAAATGGACTTGCATTTATATAGCGCTTTTCTAGTCTTCCGACCACTCAAAGCTCTTTACACTACATGTCAGCATTCACCCATTAACCCACCCATTCATACACTGATGGTAGAGGCTGCTAAGGTGCCAACTTTGCCCATCAGGATCTAATCTAAATACTCATTCACACAGCGATGGCTATGCCTTCGGGAGCAATTTGGGGTTAAGTGTCTTGCTCAAGGACACATCGACATGTGACCCCGAGCAGCCGATCGAACCACGACTTTCCGATTGGTGGACAACTACCAACAACTACCCTCTGAGCCACAGCCGCCCACAGAAAGAGTTTTCTTTTCATGATCTGTTATTTCCCCCATTAACTTTTATTAAGGATACTATTAAAGTCAGAGAGATAAGGAGGGTCTGTCTTTTACACCTTTTACATCATTTATCGTCATTTCTATTCAGTCACATGTGAAGCTGATAATTCTTGAGCATCGGGATTTTATGTGAGTTACATCATTTCAATTTTCCCTGAAACATTTAGCTTAATACATAATTTCTAGTGTCAGAATATCAATAAATACAGACACTAATAATGAATAAATAATATAAAGATATTGTGCCAGTAGAGATGGTTCCTGGTCCTCTAAGCAGGACTCAGTCCACAGTGGAAATACAGACTGCAGCTGTTATTCATGTGCAGGTGTTTGTTAAACAGGTAACAGGCTACAGAGAGAAAACACTGCTGCTCTGCCACTGATGATAACTGAGTGTCTTTATTAGTATTCGATCAGTTCAGACACAAACTCCTTCTAAAGTCTCTACAGCTGTTAAAGCCGACTGACAGTTGATCCAGCTGTGATCAGCTGCTGCTGTCATCAGAAACGGACGTCGCTTCACGTGACGCTTCAGAGGAAAGGACGTCTCATGTCTTTAAAAACATATTTCCTCTCTTCCTCTCTCCTCGTGTCTCTTCCTAGCCTCCTCTGCTCGCATCTCCCCTGGGCGGGACTAAGACGCGAGGAGAGGAGTCGAGGAGAGGAATCGAGCCGTATAAAATCAGAAATGGAAAAGGCCTTATGGCTGTATTCAAAACCACCTACTACATACTACTGACAAACGCAGTATGCAGTATACAATACATACTGCATACTACTGACGAATGCAGTACGCAGTATACTTTACATACTGCATACTACTGACGAATGCAGTACGCAGTATACAGTACATACTGCATACTGTGTTCCTCAGTAGTATGCAGTATGTGACGGTTAAAGCGATGTATTTAGCAGTATGCTAGACCAGGCGGGTGATTGTGGAGCTTTTCAACTCCAAAAAGGCAGATAATCACAGGTTCCTGTTCATTTATAATGGACATCTGTGTTGTGATATTTAAACAAACTATCCGTCAACAAGGAAATAAAAGCCTCTTGTCTACAGATCGGTCTCTAGAGAGCTCCAGCAGCTCTTAGCGGTCTGTGAGCGTGACTACCCAGCTGGCTGGCAGCGACTCTGGCAAAATGTAAAAAAAACAAGCCGTTTTTGGCTACTGCTGTTGTTGTTGTAACCGTAGCCTGTAGCGGTCCAGCGCTTTACATTGTGGGATACAGTAGGCGAGGTTGACTGGTCCGATGCAGACTAAAGATTTTTCCCAAATCAGTACGACATCCGGGTATTTTTGGCATACTGTAGATTTAGCTTTTGTTCGCATACTACATACTACATGCTATATAATACATACCACATTTTGGCCAAGTCAGTACGTACAACTACTATAGTATAGTATGAGGTTGTACTACTAGTGTAGTATGCAGTTTCGAATACAGCCTGTCTCTCTCTCTCGCGCACACACACACACACACACACACACACACACACACACACACACACACACACACGCCCCAGAAGGTAACTGTATCTTAACAGGGAATTCAGGACAAGTTTTTTTTTCAAAATAAAATCTCTATAGAGTAACTCTATCTACTGTATTCTGTCTAACGACTCATGGTACGTGTCCACAGGCTCCGCCCTTTCCATGCTTCCCTGTCTATGTAAGCAGCCGTGCAATGCATTCTGGTAGCGTGACGGTGCAATTCCAGAAACGGAGTGTCACGACGCCCGCTCCTCATTTCATAAAGTTGAGGGCTAGTCTACTTTATGCAGATCACGGGCGTCCGACACGACTCGCCGCCTCTCGAAACTCCCGAGAATCTTTTAAAATAAACATTGTCGATCCAAAATAAAGACTGCAGCACAGCCTGTTTCCTCCATCCACCCCCCCTCCCTGCAGCATCCAAACCCCCCCCACCTCCCTACAGCACAGTCAGTCCCCCCCCCAAGTGCAACCCAGTGAGCCAGTTGCACCTAATCCACTGCCACCTTCAAAAAGGAGGCGAGTAGACCCAGGTAGTGCATCTGTGAGTCCCTTTGAGAGGAGACTCCTCCTTGCACTGGATGATGACACCAGCCCCCCATCCACACCCCCACCTCCAACACCCACCGATGCAGATGAACTTTTTTTTTTAAAAGTCTCCTGCCATTGCTAAAGAAGCTTGCTGATAGGAAAAAGGAGGAGGTTAAGCTAAAAATTCACCAACTTCTTTTTGAGGCAGGATGTCCATGGTGGAGTTGGCAGAGTGTGTGTCGGTTCATCATTATTGAGGATAGTGAGGTTGGTGGTGTCTAGTATTTCTTTGAGTGTTATTCCTGATTTGTTTGTAGTGTTGCAGTTAAAATCCTTGTTTGGCATTCAAACCTCCCATTATCAGCTTGTTTCTGTTATTGTTGGTGATGGTCTTGATGAGTTTTCCTGAGGGCTGTATTCCAGGGGGGACAATATATTGATGAGATGAGGAGAGTTGGATGTATTTAAAAGCAGTGTGGTGGCCACGTATTCATTATGTGCAAGTTCTTCTTGTGTCAGATTAAAAAGGGTTTCCCTGTATTCGATTCCCTGTTTGATTAAAAGTGCCACTCCGCCCCCATGGCCTGTTGGTCGCTCTTTTCTTAGAATATTAAAACCATCTAGGTTAAAAGGTGTTTCTTTCCTGAGGAGGGTTTCATTAATGGAGGCTACTGTGACTTGTTTTTCAGTTAAAATTTGTTTCAGTTCACTTTTGTTTTTCCTTATTCCTCTGATGTTTATGTGTAAAAAGGTGGTAGCCATAAAACAGGTTAAAAGGATTGGATAAAAAAAAACAAAAAAATAAGTTATGAGCGTTTTAAAAGATTGGACTGTTTAAAAAAGTTTGTGTTTTTTCCAGGATTTTCTGTACGGTAGTGCCGTCTTTGTATAGGAGTTTGAGGTCTTCGTGAATCTTGTTGAGGTTTGTGCTGGGGTCCTGGGGGGTCGGTGTGGTGTCCTGGGGGGTCGGTGGGATGTGGGAATTGGGGGGGAACTGGAACCTTGAACGATTTTGCGGTCGGGAGCTTCTTGGTGCTGTGGTGGTGAGGGCTAGGTAGGTGGGGCAGTGTTTGGAGATGGAGGGCTGCTTGCCGCTGCAGTTGGCACATTTACAGTTTGTTCTGTCCTTGTTGCATTGTTTGTGGTGGTGGTTTCCTGAACATCTGAGACATGTGACCGGGTTCTTGCATTGCATTGATGTGTGGTTGAATTGTTGGCAGTTGAAACATTGTTGGGTGGATGGGGGTGGGTGAGATTTTTCGACTCTGTAGTGAAAGGAGTTCATGTAGAAGCCTTCTTGTATGAGACCAGGTGCATCTGTGGGGTTGGTGAGGTGGATCCTTATGAAGGTGGCTGTTGAGTGGCTCGGCTGATGATACGGTGTGCTTTGGTTGTGGAGATGCCTTGTTTTTCCAGTTCTTCTTTTATCTTTTCTGTGTTTGTCGGTGTGGATACCCATGATGGGTGTGGGTGGGCAAGGGGAGTTGATATGATGTTCTTATCGAGTTTGGTGAATAGTTGCCAGGACCTGGGTTTCAGTGGAGGTGTTGGGTTGGGGGGGATACTGTAACATTATTGCTGGTGATGGGAATGGTGAGGGGGAGTGCAGTGCTAGTGTTTCATTTGGTGCTTTGGTGTCTTGTGGTTTGTGACTGGTAGTTTGTGGTGCAGTGGCTCCCCCTGGTGGTGTGATGGGCTGTAGTGAATCCAGTTCCTTGAGGGTTTCTTTGATGAAGCTGTCTACTAAGGGTGATCGGTTTTGAATGGTTTTTGATTTGTTGGCAAGCTGCTCGCGGCGGTACAGGCGTGGGTTTTTGGGGGGTTGTGCAGGTGCTGGTTGGGGCTGTCTGGGTTTCTGCTGGTTGTCTTGTTCCCGGTCTTTTTGTTGGTGTTGGAGTTAAAGGAGCGAGGGCTGGGAGGAGGAGTTAAAGGAGCGAGGGATGGGAGGAGGAGTTAAAGGAGGAGGAGTTAAAGGAGGGAGGGATGGGAGGAGGAGTTAAAGGAGCGAGGGCTGGGAGGAGGAGGAGTTAAAGGAGCGAGGGATGGGAGGAGGAGTTAAAGGAGCGAGGGCTGGGAGGAGGAGGAGGAGTTAAAGGAGCGAGGGATGGGAGGAGGAGTTAAAGGAGCGAGGGCTGGGAGGAGGAGGAGGAGTTAAAGGAGCGAGGGATGGGAGGAGGAGGAGGAGTTAAAGGAGCGAGGGCTGGGAGGAGGAGTTAAAGGAGCGAGGGCTGGGAGGAGGAGGAGGAGTTAAAGGAGCAAGGGATGGGAGGAGGAGGAGTTAAAGGAGCGAGGGATGGGAGGAGGAGTTAAAGGAGCGAGGGCTGGGAGGAGGAGTTAAAGGAGCAAGGGCTGGGAGGAGGAGGAGGAGGAGTTAAAGGAAACACTACTGCTCCTGCTCTATGGGCCCAATGGATGAGGAAGATCACCGGATGATCCGGGTTCTTTATCCCTCGGCAGTCGAGCCATTTTGTCTTTATGCTCCACTCAGACACTCTGACACTGGATCCACTTCTCTTTATACATCCATGATTAAAACCAATACCAGCCAATTCTCATATTATAGAAGATAAATATTTGCTTGTAACAATCAGAAAGAATTAGATCAAATCTGAATTCAGTCGAGGCTTCACTTCAGTTTCTCAACTGACTACAAACAGACTACGTCTGGATTTTGGTGTAATGTCAGCACCTTCATATTTTATATAATGTTTGATGTAAACTAAACAAACAGAACTGATTAACATGCGGACTCTAGATTTAATATCCACTCATCATGTACATACAGGACAATTCCAGTTTCATGTGTGACTCTGCTACTTTTCACATTACATGACTGAACATAGACACATAAAGTCCCCCGCGGAGCTTTTTCCTCTCAGAAATCCGTGTTGAAGCGGTCCTTCTGACCACCGTTCATGTTTTGTTGTTCCTGCTGGAGCTGCTTTCTGCCAGCAGATGTCACCGTTCCCTCTGTTTTACCACAAAGGAGGTTTATCTGAATTGATGCAGTGAACTCTGAACTGATGGTGTGAATGCTTTCTTTCTGACTGACTTGGTTTTGTAAAGGTTAAGTGTCATCATAATGTAGTTAAACTGGATTTGAAATTAAACTCAGCAAACAAGTTGCACAAACGCCCACTTGGACTCAAGTATGGACTGATTAGAGTTTGGTGTTCAAAGGTCAAAGGTCACTGTGACCTCACAAAACACATTAAAGGCCATAACTCAAGAATTCATCTGCTAATTATGACAATTTCACACAGATGTTAATTATGATAAAATGATGAAGTGATGACATTTTGGACAGACGTGGATGTAAACTGTAACTTGACTGGTTGGGGGAGGCAGACAACCGTGAGGCGCTAATTCTTGATTTTTTCTTTTTGAAGAGAAAACAAGTTTATTTATTTCATCAATGTTTAAGTATTTTGAGTTAACTCATTTTAAAATAAGTTAGCTAACTTTGTGATATTAACAAAGAAACGTAGCTAACGTTAGTGTTAACGGTCACTTTCATTTTTTAAAGCTTCAACATGTTTCTGTGGTTTTTCTGTCCCCATTTTAAAGCTGATCTGTGTGAGCGCACACACACACACACACACACACACACACACACACACACACACACATTTAACGGAAACAAGTTTGTGCAAGAGTCACAGGCAAGACTGAGAAAACAGGAAGTAACACACACACACACACACACTTGGATAAACCTTCATGATTTCCTGTAAGTGGAGAGGGGGGGGAGCCACACTGATCCAGGTGATGCAAGTACATGAGAACAGGGAGGAAACACTGAGAGTGAACATGTTCAGTCAGCTCAGAATCCATTTAGAGCCAACGGAGCAGGAGGAGGAAAACTAAAAACTGAAGCAGGGTGAGTGTTAATCCAACATTTTATTACTTTACTGTTAAACTCTCTGAGTCAGTTTCCTCCCTGTGGACTGTAGAGGACAGAAATGTTAGAATGAACTCAACAGTTTGATTCATCTGTGAACACAAAGTCATGACTGGCTGAATAATCCTCATTAAACCTGCTGTAAGCCAAGAAAACAAGCAGAGAGTTAAAGAGAACTGACCAGGTGAATGCTGGATGGTTTTATTATACTATATAGTGTGTGTGTGTGTGTGTGTGTGTGTGTGTGTGTTACTTCCTGTTTTCTCAGTCTTGCCTGTGACTCTTGCACAAACTTGTTTCCGTTAAATGTTCTGAGCTCACAGTCAGTGTTCCTGTTTTACCTCTCAGACTGACTTCAGATCAGAAGATGAGTGATTGTGTGGAGGAAGAGGAGGACAGAGAAGAGTCTCCAGTCTCTGGCTGTCTGTCTATGAAGAGTGACAAGTCCAAAGGTCATTTTCTGAACTTCAGTAATGAACCTGGACCCTCAGACACAAAGTAAGCTAGCTGCTACTAACCCAATTATATGACTCGTTTTTAGTTACCTCTGACAATGCCATGTTTTCTGTTGATTTTGTGTTTGTAGATTCAAATTTCTACACAAATGTATTTGCCAACTAAAATTTAACAAACTTCATGGAATAAACTCTTCCTCTTAGTATCTGGGACAGCTGTCAGTCACCTAACAAAGATGTAATCTAATCTGACAGAATGGCTACAAACTTTAAACCCTCGTTATATTTGACAGTAGCAGTAGTTTGTGTGTTAATGACCTTAAAAAAGAGAATTTATCAAGGATTCATGTGATATGAATAAAATCATCTTGGTGTTTGCAGAGTTCAGTACAGACAGAGAGCAGAGTCTCCAGTACCCAGCTGTCTGTCTATGAAGAGTGACCGGTCTAAAGGTGATATTCTGAACTTCAGTAATGAACCTGGACCCTCAGAGTCAAAGTAAGAGAGCTGCTATATTCGACTTTCTACACAAATGTATTTGCCAACTAAAATTGAACAAACTTCGTCAAATAAACTCTTCCTCTTAGTATCTGTGACAGCTGTCAGTCACCTACAAAAGATGTAATCTAGTCTAATAATAGTGTCTAATAGTCTAATAGTCTGGTGGCTTTGAAGAGAGCGATATAACGGCTTCAGTTCCCCGTCAGAAAGGGCTGTCTGACGGTGAGGTAAAGCAGCTGTGGATGGGAGCAGCAGAATGTATTTTAGCCACCTAAAAAATAAAAAAAATACAAATTTGTTTAAGTGTACGCTATATTTCGAATATTTTCTCTGCTTTACCTCGCCATCAGACAGCCCTTTCTGACGGAGAACTGAAGCCGTTATATCGCTCTCTTCAAAGCCACCAGACTCCATTCACAAAAGCAGTAATGTTACCTCTCAGAACACAGGAGCTGCTGGTCTACCGCTGCATCCATCGGTTAGTTAGTTTGTGTTGTTCTGATCTGAACTAACGTGGCGTCCACAGCAGTACATCGCTTAGCTTCC
Organism: Sebastes umbrosus; assembly: GCF_015220745.1. Taxonomy (NCBI): domain Eukaryota; kingdom Metazoa; phylum Chordata; class Actinopteri; order Perciformes; family Sebastidae; genus Sebastes; species Sebastes umbrosus. The sequence goes on along the minus strand of NC_051272.1, from coordinate 38,020,798 downwards.
TGCCGGTTCTCCTGTCTGCTTCTTCTGACTGGGAGCACACTGACCGCCATCTAAGTTACTGTATGTAACGTTAATACACTGACTATAAGGATGTATAGATACTGTATTAATACACTGACTATAAGGATGTATAGATACTGTATTAACACACTGACTATAAGGATGTATAGTTACTGTATTAATACACTGACTATAAGGATGTATAGATACTGTATTAATACACTGACTATAAGGATGTATAGATATTGTAAGTGTAGCAGTGTCATCATGTAGAAACCTACGTCAGGTCATGATGTTGGCAAACATTTTTAGAAGGTCTTGAAGGGAAAACAGCATTTTGCTGCTAAACATTCGTACGTAGAGTTCAGATTTTAAGACATAAGGAACACCACTGGGAAGATACAGAATGATATAAAAACAAAATCATGCCAATGCCATGATTTTGTTGATTGTGTGTTTTTATATTAAATTTCTACTAAAATGTATTTACTAACTGAAGTTTAACAAACTTTTCATGACAGATGAGAATGAATTTGTGTATTGTTCCTCTTCGTATCTGTGACAGCTGTCAGTCACCCAGAAGAGCTGTAATCTAAGAGGACTAATACAAACTTTAAACCACATTATTGACAGTAGCAGTAGTTTGTGTGTTTAGAGCTACTGAAATGTCTTTGTCATCAGAGAATTTATCAAGGATTCATGTGATATGAATAAAATCATGTTGGTGTTTGCAGAGTTCAGTACAGACAGAGAGCAGAGTCTCCAGTACCCAGCTGTCTGTCTATGAAGAGTGACCGGTCCATATGGGATCCTCCAGACTTCAGTAATGAACCAGGACCCTCAGAGTCAAAGTAAGAGAGCTGCTACTAACTCATTTACATGACTCATTTTCAGCATCTCCGCCAATGTTTTCTGTTGATTTACTTTTTATGTTAAAGTTTTTACTGAAGTATATTTGCAAACTACAATTTAACATTTTTGTGACACAGACAAAGCTGAATCATTTGTGCCATCTTCCTCTTACAATCTGTGACGGCTGTCAGTCACCCAGAAAAGATGTAATCTAATCTAAGAAAACAGCTACAAACTTTTAACCCTTGTTATTGTTGACAGTAGCAGTAGTTTGTGTGTTTAGAGCAACCTTAATATCCTAAAAATAGAATTTACCAAGGATAAAAGCAATATGAATAAAATCATCTGTGTTTGCAGAGTTCAGTACAGACAGAGAGCAGAGTCTCCAGTACCCAGCTGTCATTTTTTCATTCAGATCCACTGTTTACATTTACAACTGTGAAATGATCTAAAGATCTGTGACTATTCAAAATCTAGAAGAATGTGCTTCAAGGAAAACTCTGCTCAAAGGTCCACTTACTAATGATCCAGAGCTTGAAAGCTCTGGGTTATTATTATGTGGATCTTTGAGCTTAGATTCTCTGCACCACATATTGTTTCTGAAGGTCAAGAACAAACATCTCTGCTGACATGAAATGGTCAAATGTAGATTTGTACCACTTCTGTTTTTTTTTACAATATTTGAATTCATGCCTTCATTTGATAGTTGACAGTAGAAAGTGGCAGAAAACATATTGACATTAAAGAAGGAAGACCAAGGACACCAGTGTTACATGATGTGTGTCTTAGACTGCTGGTCTAGCTCAATATTTAGACCACTTCTAACCTCAGTTCAATCACCTCAGTGGTGATATGAATGGAGTATAGAATTTCAACAACATTTGCAACATAAATAAACATGCTGTCACTTTCTGAATCTATTTTATGTGTTAACAATAAACACTTCTAAAACAGGGAAACTTTGTCAAACCCCTCTGACTTCTTTTGTCTTCCAGTAGTTATAGTTTATGCAGGTGCTGTCCACCGGAACGGAGAGATCCATGACAGGATTTCAGTGCATGTTGTGATGGTCACCCTGCGGCTAGTGACCATGCTAGCAACAGGCACGGCTTATTGGTAGCTAGCTAGTTAGATAGTAAAATAACGTTAGCTATAACTAATTCGATAAATACAGTCCTAGAATTTTTTTGACCACGTAGAGCACAGATGGGAATAATCCGAGAAACCTTACTGGTGAGTTCATCACTGTGGAAACTACAAGCTAGCTGCTGCCCAAATCCTGTCATGGATCTCTCCGATCCAGTGGACAGCACTTCCATAAACTATAACTACTGGAAGACTAAAGAAGTCAGAGAGGTATGACACAGTTTCACTGTTTTATAAGTGTTTATTGTTAACACATAACATAGATTCATATAGTAACAGCATGTTTATTTATATTGCAAATGTTGAAATTTTATACTCCATTCATATCACCACTGACAGGCAGTTAATGTTTACCGTGATGGCGCTGTCACCTTGTGGTTTCCCGGAGCGTCCTCTCAATATGTGCATACATGAGCAAGTTGTGTTTTTTTTATATAGTTATATATATTATATTGTTTTTTAGCCTCCAAAATAATATTAATGTTAAAAAAATGACCGTTGTTCACCTTTAATAAACAAACTTCAGCCAGATCACTAAATGTTCAATAACACAGTCAGATAGGAAAAGCAGCTAATTCTTGTTTATTAAAGCAGGAGAGTTAAAATAAAGGAACATTTTCATCACAGACTGAATGCTGAATTCAGTACCAACACTTTATCTCTCCTCTGTGACCATCTGAGCTTCAGTGTCAGCCAAGTCTGGATATTCTTCACCAACAATCAACAAATGATTTTAGTTCTAAAGTAATGTCTCCACAGAGAGAAGAAGAGTCATGCTTCTGTGGAGGAGCTGATGTCCAGATCCAGAACAAGACCTGGACCTCAGACAGCCAGTCAGACCAGCACTGTACAAAGTAAGACTGTAGATCGGTCTGCTGATGTCTTCATGTCTGGAAACAGGACTGTTAAGATCTTCTCCATCATACATATCTGCTCTGCATCACTTGTCCTGTATTCTCCTTTGAGAGAAAATCTGAACCCAAAAGAAATAATTTTATATTTTATGTTTTGTCTTTATGATAGCACTCCGTCTTTGCATTAACCAATCAGAATGTTGTGTGAAGCAACAACATCACTGTTCTATCACAGACACTGACTAACAGCCAGACAGCAGCCTGAGACACAACAAGAGCCACAGACTTTGAACAACAGCACACATTAGCTTTCCTGCTAAAGTCTCCTTCTCTAACTTACAAACACACGTCTGGTCCTGCAGTGTGACATGTTGAACAAGCAACCAAACAAACACCCACTGAGGAAAGCTGCACTGCTAACATCAGTTTTCAGGCTACAGTAGAGTCAGTTTATCAGTCAGTTGCAGCACATTAAACATCTTAAAAAGTGTTATGATATAATATCTAATATCAACATTGGTTAGTTTAGATGTTTAACAGTGTGGTGGTACTGATTCCCCCAGACTTTAGTTGTTCAGGCAGAAGACTGAAAAACAGTTCCCATCCACATAATATAAAATAAAATGCCTCCTTAATAATAATAATAATGAACAAATGCCTCTTTGATAATGGACAAATGCCTCTACAATAACCTACAATTAAGGAAACTGAAATATTGTTTTTATTTTTCCTTTTACCCTCCTTTAAAGTTTCCCCAAATAAAATAGACTAAAAGAAATGAGTATAAAGGGTTTCAGAGAAAATCAACAAATGAATAGAATAATAAAATAAAGCCTGCAGGCGCTAGGCTATCGTGAGGCAAGCCAGATTCTTGCACAATAGCACCTAAACGTCCTAGTGCAGGTAACCTAATTGATGGGTATTTATTTTTTTCCCCCAACTAGGATAGTCAACACTACCAATAAGCAAAACACAAAGAACATAGAATCTCAAAAGGGCCTAAAACAGACCAGAGTTTCCGGTTTGGCTGATAACACATTGAGTGAAGGAGAGATCAGAATGACACTGGGTGGGCAGTTTCCCTCCTCTTTTAAGCCGTATAGAAATTTGTTTACTTTGTCTTTTGCTGTTTTCTGTTCTGCGTTGTGCCAAGTCATGAATACATGCACTTCTACTGTAGGAAAAACCGAGCTGAGCTTTAGTCACATCAGAGGTTTGTTTATTTACTGCTGAAAACTCAACATTTCCTTCTGCTTCACATAATAGTCCTCCACCAGCGGAAGGCTTTTATTTTGAAGCAGCTATAGGAAACGCAGTGTATTGGTCAACGAGACATGAACATATTCTGCATTATTTGATGAGTTTTAAATATTACAGGGAGGTAGGAACAGCCACAGTGAGCTGTTTACATGAAGAGCTGCTGGCGATCAGCTGAGGCTCCGCCTCCTCTGCTGTCAATCAAACATGTACACCAACACACAGTCAGAGGCTGAGAAAAAATTAACATTTCTGATGCTTCTCTTTACAAATATAAACTATTGACAATAAATGTAGAAATCATGTTGACGTTAGTTTTGACTTCAAGAAGGGATGATGACTTTATAACCTTTACTTCTTTATATGTTCTTATATTGATTATTTTCATATTGGCAATGAAAATAATAAGTTTCTGTGTTTTGTCTCAAACTTTTTTCCTTCTCTTTCAGCAGATAGAGGTCTGCAGGAGGTTTTAAATGAACATAAGATCAGTCTGAAGAAGACCTGTGAACGTGTGACTGAAGGAACTGATGAAACAGGAAGTGTAACCCTCTTCAACAGGATCTACACTGAGCTCTACATCACAGAGGGACAGAGTGAAGAGGTTAATACCCAACATGAGGTGAGGCAGCTTGAGACAGCTTCCAAGAAGAAGACCCTCCATGACGCTCCAATCAAGTGCCACGACATCTTTAAAGCCTTATCTGACCAACAGGGACACATCAGAGTCGTTCTGACGAATGGCGTCGCTGGCGTTGGAAAAACCTTCTCAGTGCAGAAGTTCACTCTGGACTGGGCAGAGGGCTTGGAAAACCAAGATGTCAGTCTGGTGGTTCTGCTTTCATTCAGGGAGCTGAACTTGATCAGAGATGAGCAGTACAGTCTTCTCATGTTGCTCCATGTTTTCCATCCAACATTACAGAAGGTCACAGCAGAGAAGCTCGCTGTCTGTAAAGTTCTGTTCATCTTTGACGGCCTGGATGAAAGCAGACTTTCACTGGATTTCCACAACAACGAGGTTGTGTCTGATGTCACCCAGAAGTCATCAGTCAACATGCTGTTGACAAACCTCATCCAGGGTAATCTGCTTCCCACAGCTCTCGTCTGGATAACTTCCCGACCTGCAGCAGCCAATCAGATCCCTCCTGCGCGTGTTGACAGGGTAACAGAAGTACGAGGCTTCACTGACGCCCAGAAGGAGGAGTACTTCAGGAGGAGAGTCAGTGATGAAGAGCTGTCCAGCAGAATCATCTCACACATCAAGACATCCAGGAGCCTCCACATCATGTGTCTAATCCCAGTCTTCTGCTGGATCACTGCTACAGTTCTGGACCACATGTTGACTACAGACCAGAGAGGAGAGCTGCCCAAGACCCTGACTGACATGTACTCACACTTCCTTGTGGTTCAGACAAAGAGGAAGAAGCAGAAGTACGGTGAGGGACATGAGACGAGTCCACAGGAGCTGACGGAGGCTGACAGCGAAGTTCTTCTGAAGCTGGGGAGGCTGGCGTTTGAACATCTGGAGAAAGGAAACATCATGTTCTACCAAGAAGACCTGGAGCGGTGTGGTCTGGATGTCACAGAGACCTCGGTGTACTCAGGAGTTTGTACAGAGATCTTCAAAAGAGAGTGTGTGATCTTCCAGGAAACCGTCTACTGCTTTGTTCACCTGAGCATTCAGGAGTTTCTGGCTGCAGTCTACATGTTCCACTGTTACACAAACAGCAACACAGAGGTACTGGAGGACTTCCTGGGAGAAGACTACAAGCACAGAGAGTCAGACCTAAAGTCTTTTCTCAAGAACATCTCTAAGCATTTTGGAAACAATGATAGTCGTGGCCCATCTTTGGATGTCTTCCTGAAGAGAGCCATGGAGAAATCCCTTGAAAGTAAAAATGGCCACCTGGACCTGTTTGTTCGCTTCCTTCATGGCCTCTCTCTGGAGTCCAACCAGAGGCTCTTAGGAAGTCTGCTGGGTCAGATAAAGAGCAGTTCAGGAAGCACCCAGAGAGCCACCAACAACCTGAAGGAGATGATCAGAGATAAAATCTCTCCTGACAGAAGCATCAACATCTTCCACTGTCTGACGGAGATGAACGACCACTCGGTACATCAGGAGATCCAAGAGTTCCTGAAGTCAGAGAACAGATCAAAGAAGAAACTCTCTAAGATCCACTGCTCAGCTCTGGCGTACATGCTGCAGATGTCAGAGGAGGTTCTGGATGAGTTGGACCTGAAGAAGTACAAAACAACAGACGCGGGACGACGAAGACTGATTCCAGCTGTGAGGAACTGCAGAAAAGCTCTGTAAGTCCAGATGTGATTAACTTTATAAATCAGTGTAGATTAGTAGTTTATTTCTTCAAATATACACACTATAAAATCATTCTTAGAATTCCATGTGTTTATTACATAAATATGTCAGTTGTATTTTTTCACAGATGTTCTTGAGCTGTTTCAAATGTTGAGTCAAAAAATGTTTCAGTAGGTTATGTTTCTAGCTGTCAAGTTAAAGGAACTGTTTGTAACTTTTTAAGCGTATAAATGTACCGGGTCGGGACACATGCACGCTCGCGTGTGCTCGCTGTACTCTCGTCTCCTCTGCCTGCTTGCCTTCACTCAGACAGCGTGTGTTCTCGCTCCACCTCTAAACGTGAACACGCGCTCACTCCACTCTGCAGAAAAGTTAGTTTAGCTCTGAGAATATCTAGTGAATATACAGTGGACGTTCGGCAGAAATAAATGCTGCAGCTCCTCCAGACCAACAGAGACCTTCACCGTGTCTTGTGAAGGGACGGAGCTCCGCAGCGAGACACGTTATCGCCTCCGACCGGGTGCCGGTGTCTCCCCTGTGGGCGCAGTCAGGAGACACCGGCATCCGGTCGGGGAGGCAATAACGTGTCTCGCTGCGGAGCTCCGGCACCGACCCGCTTTTCCTGATTCAGAGCCCCGGCACCGACGCTGAAGCAGGAAAAGCCAACACTAGGATCAGCAGTGATTCATGGAGAGACCTTCGTCTGGTCAGCTAACATTACTGCCAAGCAGCTGAAATATAGGGTGATATTGTGGTTTTAGCTGACGTGTGTCGCCTTACTGTTTTGAGCGATGCTCGTTCATGTCTATTTAGAGCAGGGGTGTCAAACTCAAATACACAGTGGGCCAAATTAAAAAATTGGTACAAGTCGAGGGCCGAACTGGTTCAATGTTTATTGCAAAACTTATTGAAATTAACTTATTGCACATATTGAACCTGGAACTAACAAAGCTTAAGTTATTGCCTATAAAAACAACATTAAACATTAAATAAATGAACAATCTGTTGCATTCATTTCTTATGGCTCTATCTGCAGCTTTTCCAGAGTAATTTCTAATGAAGACATTTTTCCACAGGCCAACAACAGCCAAAAAATAATTTCCTCCAAAGAAAAACCAAACATGCCCTGTGGTACAAGAAAAAAAGTGCAAAAAGGAAACATACATTAAAGCTCAGTTTGCTGCTCTGTGATGCACACTAGTCTAAGCCAGATACTTGGCATCTCATCTTGGATGCAAGTTCATCAATGTTTGGGGTCAGGCTCTGAGCTGAGGAAATCCTCAGGATTGAGTGAAGGTGTTCATCAGTAAGACGACTCCTGTGTGATGTTTTGTTTATCTTCATCAAGGAGAACAGTTGTTCACACAGGTATGTGCTGCCAAACATAGAGAGCATTTGAGCAGCTTGGGTACGCAGCTGGGGCATTGTGTCGGGGATGAAACGTGGAAACTGTGCAGCACCCACAGAGTCATACTTTGCCTTGAGTGTGTCACTACATTGGAGTTCAATCAGCTCCATTTGGAGGTTGGTTGGTGCGCTTTCCACGTCAGCTGCAAATGGATTGCTGAGCAATTCAAACCTGCTTTTTTGGGCTTCAAAGTCGTCAAATCGCCGTGTGAAGTCGGCACCAAGTATGCTGAGTTTTTCAGCAAACTGTGCACTTGGGAACACGGCGGTAGAGACCTGCTCTTTCATAGTTTGGCAGCACGGAAAATGGCTCAAGTTTTCTTGCAGCATCTGCGTCTCCCACAGGCGCAGCTTGGTTTTAAAAGCCCTCACTGTAGCGTACATCTCTGTGATCACATGGCCTCGCCCCTGAAGCTGCAGGTTGAGCGCATTGAGATGGCTCGTGATGTCACACAGAAACGCCACTTCACACCGCAACTTTTTATCCCGGAGCTCTGTTGTGTCTCTCCCTTTGCTTTCCATGAACTGACAGATCTCCTCATGCAACTCGAAACATCTTTTCAGCACTTTTCCTTGGCTTAGCCATCGCACCTCTGTGTGATAGGGCAAGTCACCATATTCTGAACCCAACTCCTCCAGAAAAGACTTGAACTGGCGGTGATTTAAACCTTTGGCTCTTATGAAGTTAACTGCTCGTGTTATGGTGCTCATTACATGTTCCATTTTCAAGGCTTTGCCACACAACGATTCCTGGTGTATGATGCAGTGATAAGCTGTCAGCTCACCTGCGCCGTTTTCCTCCCGCATCTTCTCCCGGATCCTGCCCACCAATCCATTCTTTTGACCGCACATCGCGGGCGCTCCATCTGTTGTCAGTCCCACAAGTTTATCCCAAGGCAGCCCCATTTCATTTACACATCTGGATACCTCTTCAAAGAAATCTTTTCCCGTAGTTGTGCCATGCATTGATCTTAATCCCAAAAGTTCCTCTGTTACGCACAGACTTGAGTCCACTCCACGGATGAAAATTGACAGCTGGGCAGTATCAGAAGTGTCGCTGCTCTCATCCACAGCAAGGGAGTATGCGATGAAATCTTTTCCCTTTCCCACCAGCTGTTGTTGTAGATTGGTGGCAAGCTCACGTACACGATCAGCAACGGTGTTTCTGCTCAGGCTCACATTTGAAAATGCTTACCTTTTATCTGGGCACACGACGTCGCAAACTTTCATCATGCAGTTTTTGCCAAATTCTCCCTCGGTAAAGGGCCGGGCTGATTTAGCAACCTCTGTTGCCACAATAAAACTAGCCTTTACAGCAGCCTCACTTTGTGATTTGGCTTTTGTGAACATAGCCTGCTGTGACACCAGACTTCTTTTCAACTCTTCTACCTTCTGGAGCCTCTGTTTCATGTCCAGATGCTTGTACCTGTCGTGGTGTTTCGCTTCATAGTGTCTTCTTACGTTATATTCTTTCATTACAGCCACACCGTCTCCGCACACAAGACAAACAGCTTTGCCCTTTATATCCACGAACATATACTCTGCCTCCCACCTGCCTTGAAAACCTCTGTTTTCAAAGTCCACCTTTCGTTTAGCCATTTTTTGGGGAGTGGGATAGCTGAAAGTTGGCCACAGGTGACTAGCTCCATAAAGCTGCTGATGAGCGAGTAGTGCAAGGGCTCGCGCTTGCAGGCCCTCACGTGGCAACGCACTGGCAGTGCATTGTGGGATTTGTAGTATTAGTGGTGCGTGCAATATACAGGCGGGCCAGCTCTAATAGTAATTAGATATTATCCTGCGGGCCAAAGATAATACCGCCTTGAGTTTGACATATGTGATTTAGAGCGAGCAGGCGCGAGCCCAACGCTGACTTTCGTTGACTTCACGGCCACAGGTGTCGCTGTTAACAAGCATTTCTGAAAGTTACAAATAGTCCTTTTAATGAACACTTATTCTATTTATTTGTAATATTTGTTACATTTTACAGTTTTTTCTTATTCATCTCTTTGGGTGTTGGAGGCGGCATGTGAACCTGGTAATACAAAATAAAAAAAACAAAAGATCAGCTGGCTGGTGGAACGACGGGTCTAACCGGTGTAACGGCAGCAACAGAACGTTTGCTGATCTGGCAGGGAGTCGGGGCGGTCCTGGGATCAGAGCCCTGGTGCTGGGGTTTGCACTGGCTGAATTTGAGCTAACTGCTAACTGGGGGTACATCTCCTGGAGCTGCCGCACACTCTACTCCCGGCGAAGCAGCCTCCCCGCGGCGAGGAGGACGAGGTAGGGGTGTGAGTCGATTTCTCGTTTCTGCTTCTTCTAATTTAATCCAGACAGTGCAGCGTCCGTTAAGAGCATGTCCGTTCAGAACGGGCCGAATGCTTGCAGCTTTCTCAGGAACCGCTTATACAAACAACTTCCCACTTTCATTGTGCTTCTTTGGGTCCTGAGCAATACACCTGCCACGACATATTTGCGTCACACACCCAAGTCACGGCTACTCATATATAGGAACACCGGTGAAATACACTCTGTTTCACAGGAAAAAACAGACCCCGGTAGCTGTTACTCGTAGTCAGAAACATCCATGAAATACACTTAGCGGAGGTAATTTCCAAATATGTGAATTAGTTGCTTGCTTTTACATAACCACCACGGTTATAAAGTAGAGCATGGATTTAATTATTGGAAGTATTTTCCTGGAGGTAACGTTATTAGTGTTATTTGTTAGTATCAAGTCTGACACCGGGGAAATACCGTCTTACTCACGGGGGAAAAACACACACAGGTCACAGCTTACTCACGGTCACACCGGTGAAATACAGTAGAAGAGCTTGGTTGTAAAGTGAACTGCAGTCAACGAGCCGTGGTCTGCCTGCTGTGGACGACATGCTGGACTCAGTCTGCAGAGCCCCGAAGCCCCACTCCCGCTACCATTGGCAGAGCATTTTGGCAATTTTTTCTTGGGCGCTACCCACATAATCAGCTCTGCTGCTCATCCCACAAATGCATGATCCTTACAAGTTGGACATCATTGTGAAGGTAAATTAACAGGCTTTCCAACGATGTAAAATACAATGTCAATTAGCATTGATACAACAAAGAAATAATCCAACAAACACAAGTTTCCGAACTTTTTTTCCCAGTATATTTTTATTCTAAAATGGAACAATTGTAATTGTCCCCGGGGTAGATAAAGTATTTCTGATCTTGATATCACTGATTAAACAGCATTTAACTGATTAAACAGCACTTTTTTTAACACTTAAACATGTTACAGAGACACACTGTAAAATAATACTTAAACACGTTAAAGAGACACACTGTAAAATAATACTTTGACACGTTACAGAGACACACTGTAAAATAATACTTTGACACGTTACAGACACACTGTAAAGTAATACTTTAACACGTTACAGAAACCCACGGTAAAATAATACTTTAAAACGTTACAAAGCTGTTACTTCTTCACATTCTTTTGATAATGTTAATTATTTTTATGTTTTAAACTAAAATTCAGGCCAGATCTTACATGTTGCACCTTTTAAAGAACCTGGACCAAAAAAATGTTTTTATGTCTTTGAAGCTCTTCGTAAACTTGTTTTTGAAAAGTGCTGTACAGATGGATTATTTTTTTTTTCTTCTTCTTCCTCTTATTAATTATTATGTAACTTTAGCTGAAGCAGCCACTGTGGCCACAAGTGACAATTATGGGATAAAATTGAATGCTATGCTAACAGTGATTTGGTAGCACAAGTGGAGAATATTCATCAAGTCAGTGAACTGATTCAGTAATGTCAGTTGCACAACAACATCAATCTAAAGTTTTAACATTAGCATTAGCTTGGGTTGTGCCGGTGTGAAATATTTCAAACTGGTTTGGTATTAAGCCAAACTCCAGACCGGACTGGTATACCGAATTTTACCTCTAGGTGTCGCACTTGACTCAGCAGCCAGAGAGAGCCCATGAATGAGAGTGCAGCATCCAGTCCAGTCCACTTGGTGGCAGTAATGCACCTCTAAGCTGGTTTGCACCTTCAATAAACACTAAAGAAGAAGAAGCAGCACCACATTACACCTTACCTCGTGTGTTATTGGGCTCATCTCTTTCATTGGCTTCAAATCCAAAATGCTGTCATGTTGCCACAGTTTTAGTTTTCTTTGAGACCAGCTCTGCCATGTCTCGTCTCGTCACACCAAAAAAACACATGAACTTCCCAGTTAACAAACCTGTTCTTGTTTCTAAACCAACATAATATCATAATATTATGTTAATCACGTTGTCATATTGCTTATTAGTAATGCAATACAGGCTGGATTTAGCACTGTGTCTCTGTCGGCACAGGTTGTTGATGTAGGCTACTTTTTAATTTGCCAGAACGTGTCATAATGACAAATATTGGTTCTGCCAGTTAGCATAAAATCCAACCGGTTTAAGCTCGTACACCGGACTGGACCGGCAAAACCGAAAGCAACCCAACTCTAGCATTATCCACCGTAAACTACTGGTCATACGAGACAAACAGTGTTGTTGTAAAACCCCTGAGTGTGTTGAATCGAGCAATGGTACATTTTATTGCTAATGAATTCAAGTTGTGTTCCATCATCTTGTTTTTAAGTCTTTCCTTTTATTCTGTTACTCACAGAAGGAAACAGCAGTCTGATGAATATATAACAGCAGAATGGTTTTAGGAGATCTTATACACACCAAAGATCAATGTTATGTTTTTAATGCTGATACACTGATAACATCTTTCTGATGATATTATGATGAAAATAATGCAACCTCATTGGTTCGTCAATTGTGTTTATGAGCTGAATATGTTTGATGCTCAGAAAAGAGTGTGAATGACAAAACGCAATGCAGTCATCAAAATATCTAATTATATGAATGTTTAATTATGTACAGGTTTAATATTAATACACAATTTGTCTAATTTCTCTACTGTTTGGCAGCAGTCACTGAATTTTCCCATTTATGGACGTGTACCTGACAGCAGCAGGTAGCTAGCAAAGAGAGGTCAACTCTCTCAACTGTATTATTATTACTTATTCATTGAGTTTTAAAAATGTTTTTCTAATCAAGAAGGCCTCATGCTAACTTTGTGGAGACAGACCTGGGATCAGATCACACTGACAGACTGGACATTATGGAATCCTCAATGTAACTACATTTTCTCCTTTTTCATCAGCAAGATTAAAGAAAAGCAAAGATTAAAAGTCTGCAGGTTTGAGAGAGAGTGATGAGAATTATTGTTTCATGTCAAACAGTGAGATAAGATTAGCTGAACCACTGATGTGAGGAGCAAATGTTAATCAAAGAAGTATATATCAAACTGTTTAGTCATGAAATGCATGAAGTAAATATAAACTGTCATCTTTCATAAAATCATATTTCTTAATTTTTGTGTCATGACAGACTTTCTGACTGTGGACTCTCAGATACTCACTGTGAAGTTGTGGCCTCAGCTCTGAAGTCCAACCCCTCCCATCTGAAAGAGCTGGACCTGAGTGAAAACTACAACCTGAAGGATTCAGGAGTGAAGCTGCTGTTTGCTGGATTGGAGAGTCCAAACTGTAGACTGGAGACTCTGAGGTCAGTTTACTGACTATAGCTTATGTAGTTTGTACACATGTTTTCACGTCGGCCACCGTAGCTCTCCAACATGCTTGGTACACAGGAGAGGCTTCAGTTGGTTGCAATCTCCTCACCTTACCGCTAGATACCGTCAGATCCTACACACTGGACCTTTAACCACAGACCTTATTTCAGGCATCTAACTAAAAACCCATTCAAAAAACCCATTGACTTCCAGATGAGGGAACAGGAAGTGCTGAAATGCTAACTCATTTCTGGGTTTTAGGACTCATTCCTGTAGCACTCTATTTGAACATGTCTAAAGGTGCAGCACTCTTCAACAAAAACGTATTGCACCAACTTAAAGGCACATAAGTGATGATTATGAATGACACCATCTAATTAGAGGTTTCTATGGTTCTAAGTTATTCCAACGTTCTTTTTGACAGCAGATCTAACTGTGCTCTGTTTTCATGTCAGTGTTGTCTAATTATTTGAAGCCACAACTGCACCAGCAACTGTCTTCTAATACCTCCTACAGTTCATCTCTTCCGGTTATTTCAGCACCTCTCACTCGTTCACTTTCAAGTTTCAAACTCCGCTCTGTTGTTGAATTATCAGACCTCATTCGGAAATCCAAGCCATCTACCTGTCAGTTAGAACCTCTTCCTACTGTTTTGGTAAAAGCCTGCCTATCCTCTCTGTCCTCCCTAATAACTGTCATCATACATTCCTCCCTCACCTCTGGTATTGTTCCCTCATTTTTCAAAAGAGCCACTATAACTCCAATACTCAAGAAACCTGGTGCAGATCCCAACAATTTCAATAACCTTCATCCTATTTCGAACCTACCTTTTCTATCTAAAATCCTCGAAAAAATAGTTGCATCTCAGGTTCATGCTCACGTCTGACAATAACCTTTATCAACAATTTCAGTCTGGTTTTCGCCCCCTCCACAGCAGAAACAGCTTTGGTAAAAATCACTAATGACCTTCTCATGGCAGCTGACTCCGGACTGTTATCTTTTCTCATCTTCCTTGATCTGATCGCAGCCTTTGACACCGTCTCTCACGACATCCTCCTCGACAGACTAGCATCTATTGGAATCACTAACACACCCTTGGACTGGTTTAAATCATACCTCTCTGGTCGCACTCAGCTCATCCAACTCAAAACTTTCAAATCCCAGCCATTTCCATTCACTACCGGTGTTCCACGGGGCTCTCTCCTTGGGACCCTTTTGTTTACCTTTTATCTACTTCCTCTTGGCCATATCTTCCATAAATTTAACATCCATTTTCAATGTCACTCGCATCATCACCAGAACCCCCTCCATTAATCACATCACTCCTGTCCTTCAGCATCTTCATTGGCTCCCGGTTAAATACCGCACTGATTTCAAGATTCTGCTCCTCACCTTTAAGGCCATCTATGACCTCGCCCCCCAGTACCTCTCTGAACTCCTGCATATCAACACAACCATCTGCACTCTCAGGTCTTCTTCTTCCATCCACATCACTGTGCCACCCGCCCACTTGACCACCATGGGGTCTAGAGCCTTTCTAGAGCCGCTCTGCCCCCTGCCTCTGGAACTCCCTCCCACCAGACATCCGTAACATTGACTCTCTCTCCACTTTCAAATCTTGTCTCAAAACACATCTCTTTAAACTGGCATATTCACTTTGATCATTATCCATCTGGTTCCACGAATCCTCTGTACATAATGATTTTATACACTGTAAATTTGTTTTGTTAATTTTATTATTTATTGTTACATTGTTATCCATTTTTAACTCTGCCTTGTAAGGTGACCTTGAGTGTTTTGAAAGGCGCCCATAAATAAAATGTATTATTATTATTATTATTATTTGGAGTTTACATTTTCTAAACTTCTACATTCTAAACCTTCTTCAGCTCTGAACACATTATTAAACATTGAATAATTTCAAGCAGGAACGTTGTCTTCTAAACTTACATAATTTATTCTTTATTCAGATTGAGGGGCTGCAGTTTGTCAGAGATCAGCTGTGCTTCTCTGGTCTCAGCTCTGAAGTCCAACCCCTCCCATCTGAGAAAGCTGGAGCTGAGTGACAACAAGCTGCAGGATTCAGGAGTGAAGCTACTGTGTGGTTTTCTGGAGAGTCCACACTGTAGACTGGAGACTCTGAGGTCAGTTCACTGACTCTCTGTTACTGTTATAGATCTTATATGTTTAAATAACAATTGAAGCTGATTTATGTACAAACATAAATTACATCCATAAAGTTGTTAATGTCCTTTTCTTCATATTTTCATAGTTTCTTGAACTAAATTTAGTCTGCAGTCACAAAAGACTTGTATTTCTTAAAGTGTAGAAAATGTCCACTGTTAGTTGTTAAAGTAAATTAATATTTATCATTGTTGGTAAATGGTCACATCTGGATACAGAAGATCCTCTGAACTAATATTGGTTTTAAATTGATCCAAGTTTACTTCATGAAGTAGAAATATTTCTCTGGTTTCTGTTTGTTTCAATGTATTCCACAAATAATGTCTGATCATTCATATTGATCCTCCAGCACACACACACACACACACCAAATGCAGCTGTTTAAAGGATCACTATAATATTGATCCTCTAATTCCAGACTTGACTGAGGTCAGCAGCATGTTATTAATGTGTGTTGACATGAACAGGTGTATGAATGTTGTGGTGACATCTGGATTATGTCGGTAGAAGGCTGACATTATGATGATCCACAATAAGTCAATGACTAAGTCACTCTACTCATTTTAGGGAAAGGATCATTGATTAGGACATAGTGATGTTGAGCTACACATTTAAAACCTGAACACATCTGATTGAATTATTAAGTGATTTCTATCTTTATCATGTATTCTTTATTCAGATTGAGTGGCTGCAGTTTGTCAGAGATCAGCTGTGCTTCTCTGGCCTCAGCTCTGAAGTCCAACCCCTCCCATCTGAGAGAGCTGGATCTGAGATACAACAACCTGAAGGATTCAGATGTGAAGCTGCTGTCTGATCTTGTGGAGAGTCCACACTGTAGACTGAAGACTCTGAGGTCAGTCGAGAGTCCAAGTTGGTCCATGCGGGCTTCAACAGTAATGTTGTGATGTGTTTCCTCAGTTAAGCTGTGAGAGGAGAATGGTGACACACAGAGAGAGAGAACAGTCAGCCAATCAGATCAGCCAGAAGCTTGTTGTGATCATGTGTTAGAGTTGATGTGAAGATGATTTTGTTGTTGTGATCATGTATTAAAGTTTTTTTTTTTTTTTTTGTTAAAGAGCTGTTCAGCTCCATAAGTCTTTAATAATGTTACGACAGGTTAACCTTTCAAGATGCGCTTCTTGGGCTTAATTTACTGAATCACCGACCAGTTATTATTGTTTATTTTGTATCTAAATTAACAGCTCAATGAAGTTAGTTCTGGTCATGTGTTGCCATGCCCTCACCCAGTCGCTGTTGGGTCATGGTCAGAAGAGAGATTTACTGTCCTTCTCTTATCTCATTTATTTTTATTGCCTACTGGCAATATTATGTGTTTTTTGCGTTTTCTGTTTGTATTGTCTTCTTTTTTCTTTTTCTCCTTTTCCCTTGAAGTGCAGAGCAATCTCAGTTGCTATGGAAAATAATATACAGAGTATTGGCCTAGAATATATAAATTTCACACTTAATGGGAAGTAATACTATTAATTTAATATCATAGATTGGGTTGGAGTCTCGTCTGAACAGCGTAGCCACACGTGAGCGCGCATCTGCGAGCGTGCATGGGACACCGACCCGGGTGATTTATACGTGTAAGAAGTTACAAACAGTCCCTTTAACGTTTAAAAATCCTGAGATTTATAACTCATTCTGTGACCATGTCTAAACTATTGAAAAATGAAAGCGTAATAAGTTCTCAAAAAACTTTTACTTAAGTGTTAAATGCCAATGAAATCAATTGTTTATTAATTTACCATAGTGACATGTATGCATAGCCTAAGTTTATGTAGTCTCTCCTGTAGAATTTCTCTTTGATATCCGATGCATTGATTGTGCTTTCCGGCACAATCCTAAATTTCTTGAAAATATTGTCATAAATACTGTGTCCACTTATCATGAAAAAACTATTTCTTTGTTTTTCAAAGACATTAATTTGACAGTGTAGTTTCTGGTGTGGTGTTCATTTTGGCCATGTTTCATAACCTTTTTGCTTTCTTGGAGCTTCTTTGGTCTTGTCTGTTTAAAACAAACCTGAAGTACCACAGACCGTGATCTTCAGCTGCTCTCAAATGTTAATCACCCACACAATGCAGCGTGCATCCACAGTTACCCCCATACTATAACTTTGATTGCATATCATTTCAATTACTGCTCATGTCAGACTAGCTAACCACATAGATATCAACCACAAAATGGGCAAATTGTGGGGCAAAAACACACTGAAGACTGGGAAAAAGAGTAAACCCAGAAACCTTTTTGGAGTATAAACAGTATTTCTTCCAAAAGTAAGCACGTCCTGTCTTTCAGCACAGATGTGTAACCTGTTCAATTCTATAACCCTGTTGCTGAATGCTTGTAGTCTGAATAAAGTCAATGTAAATTGAAGGTTTAATTAAAAACAATTCCCTGCTATGGCCTCACAGGTGATTTTCAAAGGTAGCCAGAGGAGCATAACCCCACCATAGCACTATTGTGATTGGTATTTGTATCATTCATGTCTTTTTTATTTAGGTGTTTGTTTATTCAACTTATTAACTTCATGGATTGTTTGGACCACTATTTTAACATTTCACATAATCCAACAGGGCTTTGATATGCTATTGCCCTTGGTTGCGATTAATTCAAATATTGTATATACTGATCATATGACCTGACAACATTGTTGCATTTTCATATATGCAAAAAGTTAGTTAAAACTGTTAAAACTTTATTACAAAAAATGTACACCTGCGCAAGCTGCACAGATTCAGACACTTTCCACAAAAATTAATAAAAGAAATACAAATGTTAACTTTGATTTTTTACAACCATCAATCTAATTTTTTATTTTTTTTGATAATCAAATTGATAAGCACACACCTTATGAAATTCTTTTGATCTTCAAAGTCTGTATCAATTACTGCTATTGTTGGGAATCCCAATTGCAGTACATACTTGACCCCAGAAGCCTTTTGTGTTTGAGGCCATTTTCATCATTCTTTTGTAGATCTTTTTCCACAATGTGTTCTATTGAGATTTGTTTGGTTTTGTTCTATTGGAAAAAGAAATACATAAGTAATGGTCAATAACATGTTGAACAGTAATTCTTACATTCATATGTGTCAAAAAGAGTTGAATGATTTATTTACTCACCCCAAACAACTTGAATGAACATACTCTATAGAAAATCCAAAAGGGGAAGATTTAATAACAGCATACATTTTTTTGATATATAACAAGTGCAAATACATTCCATAGCCATTAATTCAGTATCCCAGCTGGTCCGTGTATCATCTGATCATTGAAATATTCTATTTAATCTTGGTAATGAAAAATGGACAAAAAAGTCAGTATTTATTTTTTCAGGTTTTGTACGCAGTAGAAAAGGTAAATGACCGTGTGTTGACTTGTTTTCGCCTTTAAATGGGTGATCTAACAAGAAAATCAAAACCAGATAGCAAGTCTTAATTTGTTTTTCTGTTATTTTGTTTTACAAATTTCTACGCTGTGAGCAGGCGCAGTCTGATCTGAAGCATGCTCTTATGCAGATTCAAAGAAAAAGTTGCAAAGCTTATTTTAAACTGAAAATTAAGGTATTCATACATTTTAACATCAACACGGTCCATTTGTTGTTCACTCCTACAATTAACACAGATTTTAACTAGATAGTGAATCAGAAGACAACTAAACTATAAAACGTTTAATCTGTGATCTGTCTTCACTCTGGTATGAAACTCCATTGATGTTGACATGTATCAGATCACTCCGATCACTCCGCAGCGTCCAATCAATAACTGATATCCAATAAGGGGGCGTGTCAGTCGGTAAAAAACTTCCGTGAAAGATACGCTGGAGGAGACACTGGAGGATACACTGGTGTATCCTCACTCATGGCTCCTCCAGCAAGCCTCCTCGATCCTCGAGCTGCATTTTAGGAATTGGGATGTCCTTCAAGATGGAGCGCTGAGATCAATTTCCGGGTCACAGCCGGAGGATCGAGGAGCGAGGAGACGAGAAGGCAAAAAATCAGGAAATGAGAAGCACCTAAAAAGACCTACAACAAAACCAAAACTAACAGAATCATCACATTAAGGCCTGTAATCAGCAGGTTTTCCATAACACGTCCACAAAAATGTACATAAAGTTCTGTTGATTTATTTTCTCAACCAATATGGTACACATGTTGTTTCAAACATTGTAGCAATTTGTTTTTCGTCTGTCCCACGTACACTTTCCCACAAATTCTACACTCTATTAATTATTTAATAGAGTGTAAAATTTGTGGGCAAGTTTGAATTTGACGAATCCAGCTGGAGAGTTTGCCAAACAGGAGCACTCAAATCCTTGTACTTGTTCCTAACATATTTGATCGATCTAAAATGTGTATTCTGTGGGTGCTGTTTTCACTCCTCAAAGAGGCATGAACCAGTAAATCTTTCAGATTTTTGTTCCAT
Source organism: Sebastes umbrosus (assembly GCF_015220745.1). Taxonomy (NCBI): domain Eukaryota; kingdom Metazoa; phylum Chordata; class Actinopteri; order Perciformes; family Sebastidae; genus Sebastes; species Sebastes umbrosus. The sequence continues at coordinate 38,000,748 of NC_051272.1, read as the reverse complement.
GTTAAAGCCGATATGATTCTGAATTCCAAAAAGGCTCGATTGCATCCTGTAGTTTCTTTAAATGAGTTTTTGCGATTGAATTCATTTTCAGTGAAGCTGAGGAGAAGGTAGTCACCAGAAGAACCATATTTTTATTTTGTTCCATTCTGTTGATCTCCTGCCTCTCACAAAAACGTTGTTGTACTTCAACTTTTATCGAACGCAGAAAAATCCTACTGTAACCTCTTATTCCGAGAGCTTTAAAAAATACTTTTGTTGCCACTCCTCCGGCTTTGTACATATCCTGTTAAACCTTATCAGTTGGGATATGAAGACATCCTGGGAGGAACCCTGGCTCTGACAGGAACCACTCTGCCTGACATTACTAGCACTTCTGTCAACGAGTCACAGCTAGAACTGCTGCTGCTGCTGTTGCTGCAGTAACAACAGTACAACCCACTAAAACAGTCTTCTACACTGCATCCTGCATTCAAAATGTTACTGAAGTATAAAGTATGAGCAACAAAACGTACTTAAAGTATGAAAAAAAGTACTCATTATGCAGAATGACAGCTGTCATAGTGGAACACAACTGACGCCCGACTAAAAGACTATAGCATGTCAGAATTGTTTGCCTTCCCTTGCCTAGTTTGATAAATTCTACAATGTTTAACTGTTGAAATTGTCTACTCTTGTCTCTCTCTGTTATTGTCCAGAAACCCTCACAGGTACCGCATTTAGCATAAAACAATATGCTCCAATCATAACATGTCAAACTGCAGCCCAACAGGCAACAACAGCTGTCAGTGTGTCAGTGTGCTGACTTGACTAGGACTTGCCCCAAACTGCATGTGATTATCATAAAGTGGGCATGTCTGTAAAGGGGAGACTCGTGGGTACCCATAGAACCCATTTACATTCACATATCTGGAGGTCAGAGGTCAAGGGACCCCTTTTCCTCGCCAGTATTACATGGTTTGTACCGATGGATTCCTTAGGCTTTGTAGTTTCATATGATACCAGTATCTTCACTCTAGCTTTAAAACTGAGACCGCGACAACGTACAAATCACAAGTTGAGTTAATGCGTTTGTAGCCCTGGCTAAAATTCATTTAGACATCAGAATGCAAATAGTTTAAAAAAATAATAAAAACATTTAAAAAGCTGGTTAAAATGTATAAATATGGTTTAAAAACAAAAAGCCGCGTGCGTCTCACAGCAGCAACAGACAGTGAAAGTGATCTATTGACTGTATATTAACATCATATCAGCTACATTACAACAGTTTCAATGTCCAGACATCTGTAGAATATGTCACAGACAGTGAAGGTGATCTATTGACTGTATATTAACATCATATCAGCTACATTACTACAGTTTCGATGTCCATCTATAGAATATGTTACATATATGTAAAGTAAACAATTATTTTTAAATCAACACTTTCATTTCAAAATAAAAGCCCTCAAGTGTTTTTTTAATGGACAGAATTCCTTCATTTATTAACACAATGCTTTTATTCTGAAATATGAGTAGTCAGTGCTGTGGAACATGCAGAAACTTGGAGAGCTTCATGAATTGATACAGTATGGGGTTTAAATCAACACTTCCTGCTTTCATTTAGAAACAAAAGCCCTCAAGTGTTTTTTTCTGTGGACAGAATTCCTTAATTTGTTAACATGAGGCTTTTATTCTGAAATATGTGCCAGACAGTGTTCTAGAACATGCAGTGACTTGGAGAGTTTTAATTGTAGATTATTACTATTATTTACAAATTACCACACGTTTCTTAACCTTTCTCTGTCTAAAATAAATATAAATGCAATTTATCATGAAGTTAAATGGCCTTTAAAAGGCAAACTCTATGTAGAAAGAAAGGGCTGACAGCAGCAGCAGAAAGCAGCCGACACGCAGCTAGTGTGAACACCAGACGCGTGTATCATGCAACCACCACACGACGCAGCCGCCACGCACTCCTGACGTTGTATATGTGCCCCAGGGCTTAGCGTAAGCTGCAGGTCACAGTGTTTGGGAGTGAAACAGAAGCCAGTTGTCACGGTCGGGTGAATATTGAGATTGTACGAGTCCGAGAGGCATAACGTTCAAAACTTAGGGGTTGACGACCAGTTATCCTATGGTTTGGACTTGTGTAGATAGATAGATAGTAACTTTATTGATGCCGAGGGAAATTCAAGAACCTTCAGGTGTGACCTTCAGGAGGAGACGTACATTTGGACTGTAAGAGAGAGGAAAACTCTTTTCTACCACTGTGAGAGCTGCTTTCCCTTGCTGCTGCTGCTGGTGTACCACATGGACTGTCGCTGCTGCGGTTTTTGGCTTTGGACCGCCAAGCTGGTGTTTTCGATAGTGCTCTGCGGGCCACCTATTCCCCTCGTCCACTCACCTACCCCACTGCATGTTCCATGGAGTAGTGAGTAGTGTAATCACACTTGCCTTTTATTTTATTGCTTGTGTTTTTACAAGTGAAACGGCCAATACAGTTTTTAGGCCTCAACGCTCCCCAGACACGACGGGCCTGCAACGCTTTATTTAGTTTCATTGTTGTTCGATTAGGAGAGTGTGTGTGTGTGTGTGTGTGGGCCCACAGTGAATTGATGATGTATATATGTTAATGCTGATAAACACTTGTGATATTAGAGCCTAATAAGAAGTATTACAGAGAGATTTAAAAGATACTTGAAGTAATAAGGTGACATAATATTCAATTTTGTTTATTAATATTGGGTGATATTTTTATTTTCACAAGTGAATTAAATTAATTTCTACTTTATAATTTTTTCTGCACCTTTGTTAATAAATACCCAAAGCTTGGGAGTTTTGTATTTAAAGCATACTCGTGATGTAGTTCATCTTACATATTTCATGTTTTTTTTAAAAACTATTTACAAAAGGTAAATTGAATCAATATACCAGACTAAAAACTTAATTGGATACGTACTTTTATTGTATTTCTTTAATATTATTGGAGGCACCGCCATTCATTTTTGAGTTTCAGAATAAGAGAACAGAAGTTGTGAAATTCAAAATAGCTTACAAGTAGAAGTAATAGCGCCACTTAATTTGAAACAGAACCCAGGCCCAGCCCATACTACTACTACCTTTAACAGACTCACCTAATATTATATTGATACATGGGACGGATGCTACACGTTAAAGAAATTAGTGGCGTTAAAACAAATTTGTCTTAACGTGTTATTATTGTGTTATTATCGTGTTAACTTTGACAGCCCCAGTTTTAACCAATAGATATCAGAAACATCCCCAAGTTCATTACTTACATTAAGACAATTATTTTTTGTATTACAAGTTTCCTGAAATTGTATGTTTAAATATGCAAATGAGTTAATCTTATGAAATATCTGCTAATTTGCATATATTTCCAGAACAGAAATCTAAACACTGGATAAAGTCAGATTCACAATTCTTGTTTCATTATGTTGACATATTAGAGTCAAAGGTTTTTACAAAGGGGATTTTGTAAATCTCTTTGTATCACTCCATAAATCAGAAAATACTGTCAACGACCATTAAAAAAATCCCATGCTATGAATGATATGTGAACAAATCTTCAGAATATACTGTAGATAAGAATGATACTGGAATTGTTTGGTGTATGTAGGTGCTACTGAAGTGAAGGTTTCTGACCAAGAGTCTGAGAGAAAACTAATTTTGAGAAAACCACCTTTAAAGATATGTATCGTCAAATTCCATACATTTTGCAAGACTCTATAGGTTCAGCTAATAGATATCACCATGAAACTTCTCTAGTTGATTACTTAAATTAAGACAATTGTATTTTGTATTACACGTTTTCTGAAATTGTATGTTTAAATATGCAAATGAGGCATTATCTAGTGCTAACCTTCGGTGAATTTAGGAGAAATCTACAAATGCAAATAGACAAGGTAGTAAAATAAACACCTAAATGTGTATTTTGTATGTTTTTTAACAGGACATGTTATGAAAGCAAAATAGACCAAAATCTGAAAATTGAGTGTCTCGCCTTAATTTGAAAAGCTGAGCTGCATTTTGAGTATTAAAGGTGCTATATAAATAATGTTATTATTATTATTATGTGTTCCATGCAACATATTCTCACTCTCGGCATCAGAGACCGACGTTCGCGGTACCCCTCTTGCATTACTTTTGGACGGACCAGGGACAGCGTGTCAATAAATGCTCGTTACATGCATAGTGTCTTTTCAAAATGAACTTCTGTTTTCACAGGAAGTTAGGTGTAGGCAACTCAACCACTTAAGTAGGGTTAGGAAACGGGAGTGGTTGACGTTAACTTCACTAACTAGAGACTCACGTGACTAGTGACTCACGGGACTGATGATACCGAAGAGTCCAGTGACTAATGACTGACATGACAAAATTACTCAATGTTACTTTTAGTTTCACATGGGACACGAACATTGGTCTCCAGGTTCAAAGTCTTGTTTGTTTGACCCATATCACCCCTCCAGCCCGCCCTGAACGGACTCTCACGCTAGTGATACAACGTCACTGGCTCAGACCGCTGAATAACGGTTCGTCACGTATTGTTGCTAAAGGGTGCCTCTGTGCATCGGCCTCTGATGCCGAGGGGCACTAAGCAACCGATGGTCACTTGTTAAGAAAACTGTGAGGACGTACAGATATTCACAATCCCTGACCTAGGCCTTATATATGTAATGAAAGACACAAAGCTAGTTCTCATTGACATCCCTTTTTGCATGCCTGATCCATCCCTTGTGATCTCCTGCAGATATGTCCAGAAATCCAGCATGCATTGTGTCCAAGAGGGACATCTGATCACGTGGCTGGTGGTCAGAAACTTTTCACCTCCATGAGCAAAAGAATTCTTCTATGGGGTTGAGGAATGGAGGGTAACCTTAAAAGTTACACTATCCTGTGATGGGCTGTAAATCATCCTGTGAGTGGGAGAGATAAGCCGTACTTTCTTGTTTATGAATTACACGGAACACAAGTTGAAGCCATTGAAACAGCGGCGCTCTGTGTGTGTTTAACCAATCAGCGGCAGTCATCCCTGCAAACTCCACCCCGAAAGTTCCTGTACTTTCAGAGAGTACTACCCCCAACCAGGGCCTATTGTGGGGTGTAAAAAAGCCCCAGAAAATGTCCCCGGAACTTAATTTAGACTCTGGACTCTGACCACCCCTGTCAAAACACAACGAGTTCCTCAAAAGGTTCTTAGTTCAGAGGGAAAGTTCCTGTGGTGAAGATGACATACAATTACAAAACATACAAAATGCCCCCTTTCTTCACCGGCACAAGTCTTTCATATAGGCCATCAAGGAATGAAATGAGGCGCTCAGTGTACCAATTTCCAAATACTTTTTTATATATTTTAAGTTATGTTAGGTTTTGAATGTAAATATTACCGTTTAGCACAGTCTGTAAACATTTGCGGAGTGTAAATACACAGAGGTTTGGTGGTGGTTCTGTTTGAATGAGAAAACAGTTTATGAAATTTGAAAGATGTGGTCACTGCATTTTGAATCAAAGCAATGTCCAGTGACAGTTTAGTCCACATGGACCTCTCTTGCAGGAAAATAACGCGGCATTGACTTTAGACCAAGTTTTTGTTGGTCAATGGCTCAATCGCTTTCTGCTGCCTCAAGATAGCAATGCGCCAACAAAGCACCTGACCACAGTACGCTGCACTGTGCGCCTCTTTGCGCCGGGTGTAAAATAAGGCCCAAAGTGTTACAGTTGGGAGACAAATGTTGTCAGTGTTCTCATCCTGAGATGCCTATCAAGTGTTTTGGTTGCATTTGAGGATTTTGGATGTTAGATTAACTGTTGTGCTGAGCTGCATGTTGGTAAAGAGAACTGTGTGAACACTGAAAAAGTGAACTCAGTATAGCAGCCTGTTCGCACGAAAAGGCGCACAAATGTAAGGCGTTTAAAATACAATAAGTACGAATTCTTGATTTCCCATGTCATTTGTACACCATGTATCCTGTACTGACTTCAATGTAAACGCATTCACGTTTAAATGCTTTGGTAAGAGTTACTGACGTTGTATAAAAACGTGACAATTGTCACGTCGATGTGTTTTTTATTGATGTTTGTAATGCCTTTTCCGTAGTTGGGTTACTTTGTTTACATACTTATTTTTAGCCCAACCATGATGTTTTCCCTAACCCTACTTATGCCGGGTACACACAAGAATCAAGACGATTATGGGCCTGATTTCCTTCTCCTGGCGATTGTCAGCAAAGCCCCGATTCTTTGATGGTTCTAAAGATTATCTTTCCAGATATTCCTGTGGTGTGAGGTATGTTAAGACAGTTTTTTACCGATCGACTCGGAAGTCAACCTGGCCGTACCGATTACAAATCGTAAATATGAAACATGTTCAATATTTACGATTGGATATCCTGTTGTGTGTGAGGAACCCCAAGAACAGCCGATAACAGTCACGTGGGAAAGAATAATAGCCAGTTGAGAATCAGAAGGACAACCACCGCCGTAGTCATCGCGGCCATGGCTAATGCATGAGCTAATGCAAAACCGAAGCATAAAGTAGTAGTAAGATGGACCTCAGAAATGTACCAACTTATTGATTTGTGGCAACAACACAAGTGTTTATTTAACGTGTTTCCATGACTTCATCCATCCATCCTTTGTGAATTTTCAGCACAAAGTATAGTGCAAAAACATCGCTAAGTTTTCCTGCCCGTCATCCTCAATGCTTGTTTACTAGTCATGTTTGATCACGAGAGATTTTGCGAGATTTCCGTTTTTTTTAGTTGGGACTCTTGTTGTTCATGAATGAATCTGTTAGTGTGTGGTGTGCTGTTTTGGCCAAATCGTTGCTCACCTCACATTATAGGAACAAAACAGTTAAATTTATCTTTACATGTTGTTATGTGTGGGGTTTCTCACATTTTCAAAATCTGTTAAGATTTGAAAAAGCTTTTAGTGTGAGCCAGCCTTAAGTGTTTTTCTTGCCTGAACTTAAGTTTGTGGTTTTCTTGCTTAACTGCAAACATTTGCATTGTGTTCAAATGACACGCGAAAAGGCTAAAATGTCATGACACACAGAATGTCCGTGTAATGTCGTGGTATATATTCGGCTTCCCGTGAGAACGGGTTGAGTATCGCGAAATGTGGGTTAGCAATTGTAAAAAACTGTAAAGGTTGTTGTTTCCTTGTTGTACAAAACATTGCCCACTAGAAAGCATTTGTTCTTAGGGAGTAGGTAGCTGTGGAAAAGTAAGGTAAGTCAAGGATTTCATCTTGTTTTAGGTGATCCGATTACTCTTAACCACCACTTTGTAATCTTCTAGTTGCGCACCGCAAACACGTGGGCACACACACCAACTACACATGCACACACAATGAGATGTAACCTCATGAAAGATTCATTACAATTTGTGGAAGAGACCTATAAAATATCCATAGAGTCTCAGCAAGACTTCACTTTCAGGATTGACAGCAGTAATCCCAGGAGCTTTGTGTGTGTGTGTGTGTGTGTGTGTGTGTGTGTGTGTGTGTTGAGGGGTAGGGGGGTTTGCTCATAAATCGCTGTAATCCTGTTTGTGTATGTACCCGTGTGTGCGCACATACAGTATGTAGCCTGTTTGTATGGATGTTGCAAATGTATATGAGGCCAAGGTTGTACATATGTTTGCATTCACTTTGTGTCTGTATATGTTTGTGGATGTGTATGTGAATGCAATGTATATGTCTGTATGACTATTAAAGTGTAGTATGTGTGTATGATTGAATGTGTGTGGATGTATGAATGGCGTGAGTGATGTCGACTCCCCACCACACTTGGGAATCTGACATCATCACTGACCTTTCCTGCCTCATCTTTGTTTTTGGCAGATGATGAGGTTTTGACACCAGTCAATGCAAACAGGTTCCGCCCAGAGACTGAACAGTGTGGAGGACAGTAAGTTCTGTCCACCATATCACACTCACTCACACTCAATCACTTGTCAATCATGTTCTCCCCTGAGTAAAAAAAACTGAAACCAAAAGAGAGAAATTTACATTTCATATTATTTGGTTTCACGATGGCGCCCCATTGTTTTGCATTAACTCGACAGAATACCACTCCGTCTATGTAGATGGAGACCTTATATCAATACAGCTAATCAAATCTTGCATAAAGCAGTAAGGTCAGCGTTCTATCATAGGCAGAGCAGATGGTCATTGAGCCAGGCGGCAGCTACACAACAACAGCCACAGACTTTGAACAACAACCCACATTAGATTTCTGGCTAAAGTCTCCATCCTGCACCACAGCTGGTTGAATGGGCGACCAAGCAAAGATTCACCGGGGGAAAGGTGCACTGCTATCAGTTTAGAGGCTAGATAGCTAGCTCAGCTAAAGAATGCACATTGATAAGAAGTGAAAGTCAATTGGTCGTTACATTGCAACATCAGCACCTAGCAGCAAAGCTACACTTCCGCCATTTCGGACTGAAAGCGACTACCGGACGCCAGTAACACATTTGCCTACAAAGTGCGTTACAAAAGTAAAACTAAATTATCTCTATTCTATTGTCATACACGTATTTAATGTCTCTACCGAAATGGCCTGTGTTGAACAATAAGAATATTATAAATATGCATACTATTATAACTATTTACTTACTAACTTATGTATTTATTAAACTATTTTGCCCGGCCGCTTCCCAGAGGAGCATAAAGTGAGCGATGGACATAAATGGAAGTTTAAAAATCCAGCACACAGATTTTGAGAGCAATCTCAAACTTTTTCATGTCAAGGAAAATAGATGTCCAATAGACCACAGACCATGGATATAGAAGAGATTGTGTCCTGTGCTTTTACCATGCATAAAATAACTGGGGAAAATAACTCTGGATTCGGTTATTAGTTTACAACATAATGATTTAAATGAGGGCTATTTAAGTGTTCGCACTAGGAAGTTGATTTACCTCAAAGAAAATTATCCTCTGATTTACAGACGTCTCTTTTAACATCCATTGCCAAAAACTCATGGACGTTTTCAGTCCAAAATGGCGGCAGCACTACCACAGCGCCATATTGCGGCTGTTGTCAAAAAGCACTTCATCCACTTAGATGCTAGTGAGGTCCTTACTCTTCAATATCACTAATAACACACTGTCTTCCCATGACATATAGGCTACAGCGCAAGACTGTAGGGGTGGGCATTGCCACTGGCCTGAATCTGTTGCTAATGTAGGGATGATGCAGGGGTAAAATTGGGCTGAGATTTATTGCAACCATTTGGGTTGGGCTGGGGCGGAGACATATTCCAATCAACTGGGATCCAGACACTGAGCATCCAGTCCTCAAGCTGTGATCTTAACCCCTACTCTATCCAATTGGTCAGTTTCGACCTGACCTAAAACAGTACTTATCACTTAATGTTTTAGGTTTAGGAATTCCATTGTCTACCTAGACAGCAAAGTGATGCTGTTTTGACACATACCATTTTAGTTTACTGTTTCAGTATTCTCAGTGGTAACACTTTATAATAACCATTATTTATGGTTATTATAAAGTGTTACCTTTTCACTTCTCATTATCTTTCAATATGCGTACAGTATGTCTATCGAATAGCCGAGTGTAGATGACATAATCAGCATGTTTTGACAGTTAGTATTATTTATCAATATTGAGTGAACAAACAATTATGCAGTGGACCCCTGCCGACTGTGGTTGCTAGGATGATGCCTGGTCTCTTTTAGCAATCCAGATTAAAGGATGCCAATACAGCACTTAAAGCTCATAGACATGGACCATCTCAAACTGACAGATGTCATTTGTATTGAGCTCTAGTAAGGTGTGGCAGCATTAAGCCTAAGAAAGTGACAGATAGATGATAGGGAACGACAGGATGGAGGAGATAGGCTACATGTGTTGATGACATTTCCATGTCAAGGGTGGACAGACAGGGCGGTACAGGGGGAAAAAGAGAAAATGAAGAGACAAAACTAGTAAAGATAAAACCTTCCAGGCGACTCGCCGGGTTTGTCCGGGTGGGACTGATAGAAGTCTCGGACGAGGGCTACGTCCAGGATGCGGGAGCGAGGCACCCAGGAACGTTCTTCTGGCCTGTATCCCTCCCAGTCCACCAAATATTGAGACCCCGGCCCCGACGTCGTACATCCAGTAGGTGCCGGACAGTGTAGGCGGTGATGATTATCAATGATCCGTGCGGGTGAAGGGGGATAGGAAGGAGGGATGGATGGGCTTGAATTGACAGGTTTGAGCTGAAATACATGGAAAGAAGGATGAATTCTGAGCTGGGAACAGTGGCGGTTGATACCCTAGAGAGCTTTCAAAGGGGATAAGCCAGTAGCAGAGGAAGAGAGAGAGTTATGGGCATATTCAATCCAACAATTGTGATTACCAAGAGGAGGGATTGGTGGCAGTGACAGAACGCAGAGCAGACTCAAAGTCCTGATTGGTTCGCTCCGTTTGGCCGTTTGTCTGGGTATGGACAGGCTGACTGTGGCTCCAGAGGTTTGAATAAAGGTTTTCCATACTTGAGAGATGAACTGGGAACCACGGTCTGAGACGATGTCCGCAGGGATACCATGAGGCGAACAACGTGGTTAACCAGGAGATCAGCTGTTTCACGGGCTGAGGGGAGCTTGGGGAGGCCAATGAAGTGGGCTGCCTTGGAGAAAACAGTCAATGATGGTGAGGATGACCATGTTGCCTTCTGAAGGGGGCAGGCCGGTAACAAAATCCAAGGCGATGTGTGACCAAGGACGACCAGGAGTAGGTAAGGGGAGGAGCAACCCCGCCGGTGGACGGTGAGATGCCTTGCCCCTGGCACAAACAGTACAGGCGAGGATATAAGTTCTGGTGTCAGCCTCCATCGTAGGCCACCAAAAATGCCATTTAAGAAAATACACTGTCCAATTAATCCTGGGGTTAGGACAGTTAGGGGGTCCTGTACCAGGATCTGGTTCCATATGTTGAGCCTCACGGATCGCAGACTCCACCTCCCATGTCAGCACCCCCACCACACAGGATGATGGCAGGATGGTGTCCGGGCTCACTGAGGACTCTTCTGAAAAGAACTGACGGGAGAGGGCATCAGGTTTGACGTTCTTGGACCCTGGGCGATACGTGAGGGTGAAGTTAAATCGCCTAAACTGGCGGTAGAAGATGGCAAACCCAAGGAACCGTTGTGGTAATTTCCTAGAAGTGGGTCTGGGCCACTCCGCCACTGCTTTAATCTTCTCTGGGTCCGTCTTCACCTGCCCACTCTCAATGATATAGCCGAGGAATCCCACGGAGTCGACATGGAATTCACACTTCTCTGCTTTCACAAACAGCTTGTTCTCAAGGAGTCTCTGGAGAACTTGACGGACATGGAGCTGATGTTCAGAGACGTCACGGGAGAAAACAGACGAACACAAAGCGGTTAAGAAAACCTCTCTGGCTCCCTGTAGAGGCTCAAAAGCAGAGCTGATTAATGGCAGAGGATACTTGTTTTTAACAAAGATGTTATTTAGGCCACGAAAGTCAATGCAAGGGGCGCTGGCTGACCTGCAACGAATCCTGGTTGAGGAATGGAATGTCATCCCACAGCAACGTGTGACCAGCATGAGGAGGAGGTGCCAGGCTGTTGTGGCTGCGTATGGATCTTCCACCGCTACTGAGGCTCCTGACGGTGGATTAAATGAATAAAGTGTAAAATAGCCAATATGTCTTGTTTGTTCCTTGTTACTGATAAAGAGTTCAATCATCCAATCCACCAAACAACTCAAAACAAGAGTCAATACCAACAGAAGAATACACTGTTTAGCATTGGCAGAGAATTTTGACAAATTTTACTTTTACTTACTACGTTGGAAGTTTATTTTGGAAAGACATGATGCATGTAACAAGAGGAAACTGACATGCTGTCCCTGACAGGTCCTAAACTGACACTAGAGGGGCACCTAGACCGAGTTTAAAGCGTAGGGCCACTGACCAAACGTGGGTATTTGACATATCGGGAGTGAGAATGTGGTGACTATTCCTCTCTACTCACGTCGTCTCATCCTATTCTGAATAAATCAACCTCATCTTTCCCATGTACAATATCTGCTGTGTGCCAAAGTGCACCCTTGTTCCTAGTATTGTTTCACAATGGCTCTCTGACCTTCCCTCTCTGTTCCCCCCCTCACTCTTTCACTTCATCTGTGTCTCTCTCACTCTGTGGGTTGTCTGACGTCCTGTGGTCCACTCTTAAAAATTTAATTACCAGGGCGCTCCCTAGTGCAGCAAGCCAAGGTATCAACCCCAGGTATATAAATTAATTAGGTTTAATTCAAGTAAAATTCACTGTACCATTTCCACTGTCAGGAGCTTCACCCTTTCCATTATTATTGCGTATTTCAAAGCAAATTAGTCTCATCTGCATTTTCGACTGAACAATTGGAGCAAACATAACAAGACTACAACTCGGTTAATCCTTTAAAGAGATAACTTTTCTAAGCAATAGTATGCAAGGATATCACATGTAATTTTATCAGATGAGTCAACATAGGTTTAAGATGCAAGGTATGTCATCTACTGTTCCTGTCTTTCTGTACACTTCCTTTAATATGAACTAATAATGCAGAAATACCTAAAGAATGCAGACATGTTTTCAACCCTTCTTGTCATCTCCCACATCCTGTTTTATTCACCCTCCTTTTGCTACTTGCATAACGTTTCACTAGGCCTGGTTCCTTCTGACATGCACTCTTAGAATAGGTTCAACAACAACAATCAAAGAAATGTGTTCCTGAAATACATTTTTTTAAGTCAATCTTTGCACATTCTTTTTAGTGAAGTTGACATGGTCATAATGAATATTGTTTTACTCTGTGCTTTCACTGTATCAGGGTTAATGAACAAAAGGATTAGGCTTTTAAAACTCATACATGCAGCTGACATGATATTATAAAGTCTAGTCTTGGATCTCAGATACTGTGATTTTCACACGACTTCACTGAATTCGACATTAACTATTCACCTGACAGTTTATGATGTTGTATGTGGTATCAATGTAATCCTTAACCATGAAAACATAGTGGTAGACATCACATTTTCTGTGTTTGTTCAGGAGATAAGGTGCAAAATACATAAATTGGCTATGGCAGAAAGTAAAATGGCCGTCATGGCTGCCCCAGTGTGTGCTGAAGGTCATGAAGCCAACAGAACAATATCATCTGCAAGAGCAGAACGCAATTCTGAGGTCCCTAAATACTCTCCTCCCCCCAGCTTCGCCTTGAGATCCTGTCCTTGAAAATCACAAACAGGATCGGTGACAAGGGACAACCCTGGTGGAGGCCAACACCCACTAGAAATGTGTTTGACTTTGTGCCGAGTATATGGACACGGTGAATGAAGAATCAGAAAACGGAGAAACGCTTGATGAGTTGAAGTAAATGGGGGCCGTGTTTAACAACAGCAAAACAAGTCCATACGAGTCCGAAGTGTTTTAAAGGATGTACGGAAGATGCACATGTTTGGGAAATACTGAGCATACGACTGGACAAATGAGTCTTGGATTATTATTATTTTTTTATTTTTTTATTCGATAGGGACGATGCAATTTAACATAGTTCCAATACAGGGCATGAAACTGATGTGCTGCACAGAGTTTTTTATAGCTATTGATAATTTTCAACCCGTGTCTCTAGTTGGGCTTTTACATGTACAGAATAATTAAAATACACAACTATCTATATGACAAAACCACTATACACTGCAAATATGAAACTACAATAAACTACAAATAATACATAGCCTACCACAATACACTAAAACACATACACCAATACACCTTGGTAATTTGTAGTAAATCTAGCTAAAAATGGATACAGCTCTGGTTTGTTTTTAGCCAGCACTTAACCTTTGTTGTGAAGGCCTTTATATCTGGAATCAATTTGATTTCGGTCGGTATTGTGTTCCAGAGCTGACAGCCCTTTATGGAGAAAGCTGATTGTCCAAATGTAGTTCTACGATGTGGTATTTTACAGTTGCCATTCACCATGCTCCTAGTTACACTATTGCTGTCTTGTCTTTGGATATATCTGGAAACAGGCTCTGGGGCTAGGACTATTAACACATTTAAAGACTAATTTGAGAAAACAAAAATTAGTAAAGCTCTCAAAGCTAAGTAGATTGTGTCTTTTTAGTATGTGACAATGATGCCAGCGGACAGGCTTTTTGTCCGTTATTTTCAGTGCCTGATTGTATTAGGATGTGAGATGTTTGATTGTAGATGGTGATGCTTGAGCCCACCCTATCATACAATATGAAAAATTAGAGAAAATCATAGTGCATAAATAACTGGGCTGCCTGGGTATGTAATGTCTGATTAATTAAAAACAATTAATGTTGGTCTTAACTGTTTTCAAAATGTTCTTCATATGTTTATCAAATCTGAGCTGCGGATCCAATACCACTCCTAAAAACTTTATTTCACTGCCCTCCTCTATTTCCTCATTCTGTATCTTGATTTTAAATTTACGAGGTGAGCCCTGTTTTCTAATAGAGAAACACATAGAAACTGTCTTTTTCAAATTTAATACAAGATGATTACGTTCAACCATTGATGGACATCATCCAGGTATGCAGTTAGGATCTCTGCTGCCTTGCTAGGTGACTTAGCTGGCAGATATAACTGCGTCATCTGCATAAAGCTGTCAGCTGGACTCTGGGCAAATTGTAGGCAGGTCATTAATAACCAGACTGAAAAGCAACGGACCAAGGATTGAACCTTGGGGAATACCCATTCTGTTGATTAAGAGGGATGACTTTTCTTGGTCAACTTTGACACACTGCTCCCTAGTTTGAAGATATGATTCAAACCAATCAACTGCTTGTTTAGATAAACTGAATGTAGATAATTTAGACAGGAGAATGCCATGGTTGACAGTGTCAAACGCCTTTTTTAGGTCAAGAAAACACTGCCCCAACGGTATTACCCCCGTCCAAGGAGTGCTTTACAGTTTCAATAAAATAACAGTTTGCAGTTTCTGTGGAATATTTTGGTCTAAAACCAAAAACCAAACTTTCCAGTTATTTGTGAATTTGCCGGTCCCTAATTGATAAGTTAATGAGATGAGTCACAGATCTTATCAGAATAGAGCTGTATTTCTTAATGAAACAAGTATCCAGATTATAAAGGTCTTTTGCCTTAGAATTCGATAATTTCTTAATAACTTCTGCAATTTTTGCTTCATCGACCTCTTGGATACAAAGTAATCTGGTGATTTCTTAGCTACAGTATTAGGTGTAGCTGAAAAAGCTAAATTTTGGATCAGTTCTTCTACTGATTTTCTAAAGTATGTGTAGAAATTCATGTGGCAGTATCTGTGGTGATCTTGTCATTTATTTTCAGTTCCCTAATTCTTCTAATTGTGTGATTTGTTGGTTAAATTAATTGATGAGTTGTGTATAATATGAAGCTTTTGCTTTGCGTAATTCAAGGACTACTTTGTTTCTTAGACTTATATAGATCAGATGATCAGTATTGACTTTAGAAGACAATGATGTTTTTTCCAGATCTTGTTTTTTCGTAAGTTTACATATGTCATTGTTTAGCCATGGTAAATTTGTCTTCTTTTGTTTGCATTTCATGTTTTTGAAATATTTTTGCTATTAATTCCACTAGAACAGTAGTCATGGAGTTACAACACATATCCAAGTCGTCCATTTCTATGGGCTGATCCCAGTTAATATTTCTAAGGTCCCGTTCAAATTGCACAATTTTGGATTTAGGAATGACCATCTTTACTCCATCGGGATTGCTGCTACAAAAATACTGCAGACATTTTTTTGTCAATTTCTTGACGTTAAGAGTCATATTATGATCAGACAAACCAGTTAGTAGGTTGTACGTTTTTGTTATCTGATCTGGTTTATTGGTAAACAGTAACACCATATCAATTAAGTTTCTAGTGTTTCTGGTGATTCTTGTGGGTCCTTTAATCATCTGCTGGAAGTTGAACTTTGACATCATGTTAAATTCTATTTCTCTGCATTTGTATTTCTCTTTAATATAAATCATATATGTTTAGAGTCACCCTGGGCAAGTGTTGAAAGCTTGCTAGGAGGTGTAGGTCAAGACACCAAGTAATGATAAAGAGAGTGTTAAAATAAGGAGGATTTGAGTTGAGCCCAACAAACCACTCATGTGAGTGGTTGTTATACCGCACGAGTTTGTAAATGGATGTTTTGCTGTAGTTAAACACAGCCCTCATTTACATCAAGTCATCAATACTTTTCTCAGTTTTTTATTCTTCGTTCACCGTGGAGGAATGCGAGAAAAACAAAGTTTTCTTCAAGAAGTCAAGGTAACACGGGGTGAGTAATTGATATACAAATTGTCTTTTTTGTGGGTGAAGTATTCCTTTAAGGAAAAGGCTCACATTTCTCAGAAATAAACTATTACCTTTGAGCAAGAGATGCTAAAAAGAGTGTTATGCATAAGCTCCTTATTTCCAGAATAATTAGTGCCCAAGGCATATCAACTGAATCAGAAATACACTAACACTCTCAGACAGGAAATAGAGTTGTTTACGGCAGGCAGCGGAGAGAGAGAAGGCATGAACCTTATTTCAGACATGAGTCATCTGGTGCTTTTTTAAAAGAAGTCACCAATGGGATCATTTGTCATTTTGGTTTAATATTTCCATGCAATCATCAGTTTTTGCCAAACACAGGGGAAGAGTAAATAATGAAACAGACTAAAAGATTTGTAATCATATGTCACCTTGCTTTATTATACATTACTCGTGCAAAAAACCTGTTGTTGTTTAAAAATGAAGAAAGACCTGCTTGCAATTCAGTGTAAAGAAAAAGAAAAAAATGTCACATTAGCAGCTTTGGGATTTGCTGCCTCCAGAAGCTGTCTGTGGTGCTGAAAGGAAATGACCTATACTGCACATTAAAAAAGTCATTTATCACTACACACTATTGTTCTGACCTGCTATTTGAATTCTTGTGGCCTTCCTCATGTGAAACCTTGCCATTTTCCACTTCAACAAGGCCTTTACTCCATCAAGACTACCACTGGTCAGACCATTCTTCTAAACTCCTCACACTGTGTTGCTAAAATCACAAGAGATTCTAAGACATTACGAGTAGTTTCATTTGCACCAGTGGTCACAACATCTTCAATGTTGCCAGAACATATTTCATGTCAACCTGTTCTCATTCCCAACTTGTCACATGTGGATGCTTGTTGTGGACACCTTGGCGCCACTTTTTTAGCCCTACGTGTCAAACTAGGAACCTCCGCCCAAACCGGTCTCACTCCCAACTCATCAGACACCACAGATTGGGCAATTGGATTGGTTGGGAAACCAATGCACAGAGATACCCTTTAGCGACAGTTTATGACGAACCAGGCTTTCAACTCCAATGTAAACCCACACCCGGCGCTATTTGACTGTCGGAGCAAGTGACGTAGTATTAAGAGCGTCACTAAGGGCAGGAAGGAGGGGCGGTGGATGGGTCAATCCAACGCAAGAATTTCAACCAGAAGGCCGTTGTTTGTTTCCTGTGTGAAACTAAAAGTAACGTTGACTTATGTACATCTTTAGTCACGTGATTCGTTGGTATCGTCAGTCCCGTGAGTCATTAGTCACGTAAGTTGAGTCAGTGAAGTTAATGTCAACCACGTCCGTTCCTAACCCTAACTAAGTGGTTGTGTTGCTTAAATCTAACTTCCTGTGAAAACAGAAGTTTATTTTGAAAGCATGTATGCATGTAACAAGCGTACCTTGATACGCCATCCCTAGGTCTGTCCAAAAGAGAGAGATACGCAAGAGAGGTACCCGGTACGTTGGTCTCCAATGCTAAGGGGCACTGACCAAGCGGCGGTGTGTGACGAGTTGGGAGTGAGAATGTGTTGCCGCTTCATGTGTACCACAAATGTTAAAATGAAACCTACACTCTTGGTCGTGTTTTTTTTTTAAATACATACATTTAAATATCCCTTTAAGAGTGTCCCAAAAGTAGTCATTCCAAGCATATATGTATTTTATTATTTGCACAAATTGCCTTTTTTATGAATTTGGTCCCCTGCCCCTCTAACATCTTCATCACGTCTCTGGTTAGCCTTAGCAACAGTAATAGCCACTTTGACAGGTGCAGGCAGTGAATAAATGAATACAGGTTAAAAGAGACAGTACTCTAAATACATTCTGTTCTCACTGTGGTTTAAAATATTTGAGGATGGAGGAATGAAAGCCACTACATAAGTTACAACAGTCTGTTGGAGAGTAATTTCACCTCGATGAGACACAGAGAGGCTTCAGAGTATTTACAATTCCTCACAATGGCATCTGCATTGCTAAAATTTTGAAAGGCCTGCATTAATAAAGAGACAGGGACGTGCTCATGTCAACAGGCAGACTGTGTTGTCGTCTGTTAAACAGAAATTGGCAGGGCAGCTTCTCATGGGAACTCATATGAACCGATGACAGACAGAGAGAGCTGCTGGTTGGTTCATCTCTCCGTGGAGTGCCTGCTTGTCGACCTGTAACAACTTGAGGACGTAAATAAGTTCAAGCGCCAGTTTGAGTCGTCGTGCACCTTGACATAGCATGAAAACAAGAATACAGAAATAGAGCAGATTAATTGCTTCTTAATGATCCTTACCAATTTTTCTTCTTTTCTCTGTTTTGTGTGTATTACAGATAAAAATGCCTTCAGCTATTTAAAAATTAGTTTGCTCTTCATAGCAACTATACAGCTTTGGAACTGGAGTAATTTTAGAACAAAGCATTGCTAAAACTGTAAGTGCCATAGGATTTTAAAAGGAAGTGTTGGCTTTTAAGTTCTGTGTTGTGCACCTTCAGCAGTCGGCTGTTACCATCTTACAGCAGAGGCATGGTGTGCCATTTCAGCTCTGATCAACTTTGTTTGTTAATCGCTCTCTTTCTCTCTGGATTACTGTCTCCCTGTTGGTTTAGAATCATTACAGCTGTCTGACTTATGGGTCGTGATGGGTGATAAAGTTCATCAATGGGACATTAGGAGGCAATATTATGGACATAATCGTGAACATTCCGAAATTAACGGACATATTTGGTCTTCACCAACACCTGAGGGAAATATCTGGCTCTCTAAGCTGTTAAAGGTGGTTTTCTTGTAAACAAACGAGTTATGTTTACATTCAGTGTTACTCACCGCAATGCATTGTGGGTATCGTGGTGGCCTGAATGTGTTTTGAACGCATTTCCAAAAATCCTGTTTTGTGTAAATCTATGTTTACTAGCTAGCAGTCTTCTTCTTCCTCCCTGCCTTTACATTGCTACTAAGGCTGTCAAAGTTAACGCGATAATGACACATTGATTGATACATAATGAATCATATCGGTACCAACCATGTCATACTAGCTGTCAGGAAGGAGGTTAAATAACGCTCAAAACTTGCGCTAAAATTTTGGCGAGGGAAAAACTGTCATGTCCATTTTCAAAGGGTCCTTTGACCTCTGGACCTTCAGATATGTGAATGTAAATGGAGTTCTATGGGTACCCACGAGTCTCCCCTTTACAGACATGCACACTTTATGATAATCACATGCAGTTTTGGGGCAAGTCTAGTCAAGTCAGCACACTGACACACTGACAGCTGTTTGTTGCCTGTTGGGCTGCAGTTTGCCATGTTATGATTGGAGCATATTTTTGATGCTAAATGCAGCACCTGTGAGGGTTTCTGGACAATATCTGTCATTGTTTTCCAATAATTAAATATACATACATTTGCATAATCAGCATATTTGTGCAACAATGTGCGATTAATTTGCGATTAATCAGCGATAAACCTATTGACAATTGTGCGATTAATCAAAATAAATATTTGAATCGATTGACAGCCCTAATTGCCACATTTTCTTGCATGTTCCCATCGCCAACTATAAATCAAAGGACTAATGTGAAACTGGCAACAGGAAATGGGCATTGCATCATGTGCTTGCATGCATGCATTGAGCATTCTCGTGAGCATACAACCAAACGGGGGCTTATTCTTAAAATATTGCTCCATACTGCTACTAGTGGTCAAAATCTCGATAGAGTACCTTTAAGTGTTCCACTATGTCCACCAATTAGGCGTGACTCTTGTCTGTCTGCCATTTGGTGCTGGGCAGGTAGCATACCGTGGAGTTATCAAGCTTTAGAAGAACATAGAGGCCTTCTGCAGCTAAAGAACAGGTTGATGAGAGCAGTGGGACTGAACCAAGACAAGACATTCTCACTCCCAACTTGTCAAAATACCAATGCTTGGTCAGTGGCGCTACACTTCAAACTGTTATGCACTAGGTCCCACTCTAGTGTCAGTTTTGGACGTGTCAGGGATGTCAGTTTCTACTGGTTACATGCAGTATCTTTCAAAATAAACTTCCATCGTAGGTTTACTTAGTTTTTTAGGTTTACTTGGTTAGGGTTTAGGCAACAAAACTACTTGGTTAGGCTTAGGAAAAGATCATGGTTTGGGTTTAAAATATATAATATAAAAATATTATATATATATATAAATATTTAGTATTATTTAATATAAGGTTGTGACCCGGCCGCCATTTTGAGATCAGTTGAGGAAATTCCAAGCACCGCCCACCAGCCGGAACAAACTTTCTCATTTTACAGCTGAACAGTACACTATAAGATGATTCTGAGAACATCTGAGGAGAGAAATAGGCATTACAGTAACAGAATTAGATTATATTTGATCAGCGCTGTCTAGTTTGACCGTTTGATCGGAATTTGTGAGTGATTGACAGCTGCCATCGTGAATGAACAGCCAATAGGAATGCTCTCTCTCTGAAATGACCTGTGATTGGTCAAAGTCTCCCGTTCACGGGCTAGATGTTCAAAAGCTGAAAACAGAGCCATGAGGAGGAGCAGAAGTCTAGTTTTTCTCCTCAGAACACTTGAATTACAATATGCAAATTTTTGGCCAATGATGCCAAAACATTCTGCTTACTGCAGCTTTAATTGTCTTTCTTTTGGCAACTTGGGGGGAGCAGGGTAAGCTGTAACACGTGATGAACGTACTGAAGGTGTTAGCAAACAGTTGTCTATTGCATTCATTTTTGGCCATCGCCGAATGTAATTGGAATATTTTATCTAATTGTTTCACCATTCCCCTGAAATGGTTTAGTTGCTAAATGGTCCTGAATGTTGATCAAGTAATCGCTAACTGTGTCTGACTACGTTCAGTGCAAATTTTGGTTGAAGAGAGTGGTAAGAGTAAACAAAACAGTAAAATGATGAGCTGTAAAACCAAAAAATTAGCTGAAAAATACTAAATAACACTTCGTAGAGCTGCAGAGTTGGTCTCAACAAAAACTGCTTCAAAAAGTAGCTTGAAGTCATTTTTCAGTTTAACTGTGGCTCTTATAGGCCTACTGGCACTAGGACTTGTGCCTAGATCTTGAAGATCTCTCAGAGTTATCTTCCAAGAGGTGGATAGCCATCCTGAGCATACAAGATGACCTTCAGTGTATCAAAAGCATCAATGCCTCCTTTTATCCATCAGCCTGCAGACTGATTTGGACAATAACCAGGGCATATCCATTTAAAAGCTACTTGAACCACTCCCATTCTTACGTCATGTGTGTGCATTTGTGTGAGTGTGATACTATAAATGCACTGATCCACGGGCACTCTCAAAACATTTTAACAAGCTTTGTATTCTTGCATAATTGTAGTGAATATATATATATATATATAATATATATATATATGCAATAAATTATATTTTATTATTATATATTATATTTTATATAATAATTATATTCAATGATACAATTTATAATTTAGCATTTCTGGGAAGGCTTTGGCTCATCCGGATATTATCTCCTCTGTCTAACACACCCTGCGAATTGAAAGGTTCTTTTTTTATGGCCTGGAGTGAATTTCTAATGTAATCTGTGGAGGATTTGTATTAGATTTTCCTATAGCCCTGTCTCTGACTGAACCAAGACATCTGCTTTGAATCTCGCCTAATACAATCGAATTATCTGGGAGTCTGTTCAGTCGACGTCTTCCTCTCAAGCACAGCTGTCCATCATGATCTTCCATTCCAACTCCTACTGTCTGTATATCCACCTCATGACTGTGCTACTGTACTCATTTTGATATGTACTGTACTTGATTGGTGGATATTAATGAGGTTAATATTCACTGGAGCAACTTGTGTTAAGTGAGGATCTACATGAATATTGACAAAGTCTTTGCCTGTTTCTCTCTCAGCCTGAAGACATTTGGTCCCTTGTCCTCACATATATTCTGAGTTTCCTCTACCTGGACAGGTATATTTTAGGGCTGTCATCAAATTCAAATATTTAATCGCGGATTAATTCGCCACGATTGTCCATAGTTAATGCATGATTAATCGCACCATTTTTTTAATCTCTTCCAAAAGGTACCTTAAAGGGAGATTTGTCAAGTATTATACTCTCTATCAACATGGGGAGTGGACAAATATGCTGCTTTATGCAAACATATGTATATATTTATTACGGGAAATCATTTAAAACAACACACTGACACATTTTGGTCCCAGAAACCCTCACAAGTATCCTGCATTTTAGCATAAAGATATGCTTTGAAACCTTTTAAACATCCTACAGCATGCAGACAGGAACTTTATGGGCTTTTTGGTACATACAACCTTGTCTCCTCCGACAAATTTACAATTCCCTATACATTATTCGCTTTAATCATTATCCATCTGGTCCCCACGAATCCTCTGTACATCATCATTTTATACACTGTACATTTGTTTTGTTAATTTTATTATTTATTGTTACATTGTTATCCATTTTTACTCTGCCTTGTAAGGTGACCTTGAGTGTTTTGAAAGGCGCCCATAAATAAAATGTATTATTATTATTATTATTATTATTATTATACGACTGCATTTTCAATTACGTTTCAAGGAAACATATTTTCAACAGTAATCACATGGTAAATGTTGTAAATTGAAAGTAGTGATGTGACGTTCGCTAACGAACTAAATCTTTTGAACGGCTCTTTGGTGCAAACGAAGGGAACCGAGTCGAACCTGAGAGCCGTTCTTTTTATCATTGTTTCCAAATTTCACTACCTGACTTTTAGTTTCACACAGGACACGAACATGACTATTATGATACATCAAGAACAAACGTAATGCATGATGAGCTTTTTATCCCTCGAAACCTAACTGTAACGGGTATTGGTAGGACCCAATTGCAGCACACAGTAGACCAGGAACAGATGGTAATGACTTTTAATGCCAAACTCAGTAGAAACGCAGCTCGGCAGGTAAAGCTGCTTACAGTACAGTTCAACAACCCAGCAAAGAATCTCCACACAGTCTCTACCCGGTTGGTTCGGTGTGCCGAACCGGACCAAGAAACAGGTGAGTGGGTGCTGACGTTTGCCCTAACACACACACACAGTACAGTTCAGGTAAGGGCAACGGTACCATAGAGGAGCAGGAAGGGGACGTAGTCGTGGACGCAGAGGATCCAGAACCAGGTAAGCAAACAGTCCAAGCAGATGAACTGGTAGAGGACCGGCAGAAGGTAAGTCGAAGCCAGGCAGAGGACCGGGAAGACAGCAGGTAGGTACCAAGCCCCCAGGAAGGGCGCCGGTCGTTGATCCCAAATTTCTTAGTGGCCAAACGGCGGTACTACAACTTCTGTGTCCGTCACGTCATGCCATTGGGCCCTAAAAGACTCTTTCCCATAGACTTACATTGGGAAAGAGACGTCTGTAACTACTGAGGTGAATCAACTCCCCAGTATGAACACTCTTATAGTCCTTATTTAAATCATTAGGTCCTAAAAGTTGTAAAATGCACTATAGCCAAGTTATTTCCCTTCCTCCGTTCATGTGAATGGGACCCAGACCGAGGCTGGAGCGAGGGCTGGGAGGAGTTAACAAGCCGTGACGACAGCGCGACGACAGCGCGACGACAGCGCGACGACAGCGTGGCAGTTGTGACCCTGTGACCAAGCCATTTGACCGAGCGGACGCTACCGCGACGGCTCCATGGTCTCAATGGATGCGGAAGATCGCTGGAAGTTGCAGGTACTTTTCCAGTTGGAAGTTATGCCACTTTAGCATCATGCGCCACTGAGACACTTTCATAGGAATGAACTGGGCCCCGCCTCCAATTCTCTTAATACATCCATGGTTGGTACTCACAAAACACACACAAAAATGACGAGCGTGGTGACACAGTAAGAGTCTCTGGACCACCGAAAACCACAGATAATAGAGTGGAACACTGCAGCGTCGTCGGTGGATAGAAACACCAGGCAGCCACAGGCACAATAGGAACCAGGAACGCAGAGAGCAGATCTCACGGTCGGGGGACAGAAGGGCCTGGTGGGTTTAACGGGAATCAGAAAGAAACAGGTAGGTTCAGACGCAGGCTGGGTCGGCAACAGGAAATCAGTCGGAACACAAGTGGCTGGAGAGTCTTGAGTGGGGCATGAGTGGTGAAGAACAATCTGGTGAAGAGTGTCTGTGAGGCTGGTGTATAATACAGTATCTACTTTCTCTCAGAAGGCTCAAATTACAATATTCTGAAAGGTTATTATGGAATTTTTGGCAATGATGCCATTAAATTGTTGCCTACTAAAGGCTTTAAGGTTGGTAGAGGAAGTTACAAGACCATTTCAAATTCACTTTCCTGTCCGATTGTTCCAAACGGTGTGGGCTTTTTTTTTCTGTATCATAATACAGAAAATTAAACATATTGCATACATTACATATTACTAATAGTCCTGCTCACGCACTCCTTAATGAGTATTCAGGGTGAATTGTGGGAACACTGTTTTCTATCTGAAATCAGAAATGTCTCTCGGGGACCGCTTTTATGTCTGTTTTTTGCACAACCTGAAGTGCTTCCCAACAAACCCAAAACATGTTGTGAGTGGCGGAGTGTAGTGTGTATTTATGCAAATAAATCAGATCATTTCATTATGCTTATGCTATTTATAAGTGCTTATTTGCATTAACATAATCAGAATATGGCCTTGACTCGGTTTCAGCTTTATGACAATCTGCCAGAAAACTGGGCCACTCAGGCAAGTGTGCATACTTGTGTATCTAACTATACAGCAAAGAATCTCTGTGTGTCCTTCGCATATGCTCGAGAACCATTCATCTAAGCGACTTCACACTTGGCGGGTGTATTGCTGGGGCCCCAAGGATGTGCAGGGTGCAAGTAAATGAAATTTGGACACGTGACACATTCAATATAATAAACGTTGATAAGCGGGCGTTTACAGGCCGTGGTCATTGACTGCAGTTCACTTTTGCCGCTGGATGCTGGATATACTAAGGTTACAACCAAATTCAATTCAATTTATTTTTATATAGCGTCAAATCATAACAGAAGTTATCTCAAGATGCTTTTCATATAGAGCAGGTCTAGACCGTACTCCATACCATATCATTTAGAGACTCAAGAAGAGATGCCCCATGAGCATGCACTTGGTGCAACAGTGGCAAGAAAAAACTCCACTTTAACGTGTAGAAATCTTGGGAAGAACCAGGCTCTGGGTGGGCGGCCATCTGCCTCGACCGGTTGAGTTGAGAGAGAGAGAGAGAGAAAGATGTACAGTTACCACAATAATAGCACAACAGCTATAATTAGTAATACAAATAGGACTAATAACAATAATCCATAGCGGTGGATATAATAGAGTGATAATAGAATTATCAGTAATAATAACAGTAATAATAATAGAAATATGACTACTACTACTAATAATAGCAGTAATAGTAGCAGTAATAATAATAGAAAGATGGCTGATAATAATGATAGTAGTAGTGGGTGTCAAGCAGGGCTGCGGCAGCAGACGCAACCCCAATCCATGGATACCTGCGAGATGAGAAAGCACCAAGACTCCGGGGGAAGAAATCAAGTTAGAAACATGCATTCATGGAACATGAATACATACAGATGGAGAGGGAGAGGAGGAGAGAGGGGCTCAGTGTGTCATAGGACATCACGCATAACTAGGGGCTGGTCCAAGGCAGCCTGAGCCAGCCTTAGGCCGGCCCTAACTATAGGTGTTATCACTTGTCTTAAGCCTACTCTTAAATGTGGAGAGGGTGTCTGTCTCCCGGACTGAAACTGGGAGCTGGTTCCACAGAAGAGGATCTCATCTTCACTTGCCTGGAGTCAATGAGCTGTTCTCGACAGCGCTGCAAGCTGCACTTCCGGGGGCCAAGCAAGGAAGGGGTAATTAAGTCACTGAACTCACATTGGTGCCAAGTCGATAGTATTCTACATGTATTTGAATGCAATAAAGCATATTTGTTATCATTGACAAACCAACCATCAAACTATAAATGATATTTAATAATATTTAGGAGGGCTAACGTAAGGCAGTTCTCTCAATAATGTTTCAATTGTGAGGTTTTGTATGCCTATAAATCTGGACCTTCATACTGGTATTTGCAAAATTAGACTGGTTTCACGATGACGTAATGACGCTTCCTTCTTTTAAATGTTCCTTGTGGCCAAGCAATCGGCCCGCTTCGAACGAGCACGCGTTCAAATCGGCCACACCCCTCGACAACGCTGCAGGCAGCAATACTGGGAACCAAGCAATCAGTCATTCGGGTTTTGGTTTTCAATAATCACATAAACTCTGACATTATAATCTAACACATTCTCACTCCCAACTCAACAAATACCGCCGCTTAGTCAGCGTCCCTCGGCATCGGAGACCAACGCACGGGGTACCCCTCTTGCATCACCTTTGGACGGACCAGGGACGGCGTGTCAATATACACTCATTACATGCATAGTGTCCTTTCAAAATAAACTTCCTTTTTCACAGGAAGTTGGTTTAGGCAACACAATCACTTAGTTAGGGTTAGGAAACGGTCATGGCTGACATTAACTTCTCTGACTAGCGACTCACGGAACCTGCACAGACTTTCACACTGGTAATACTATTTCACTTGCTCAACAATGTTGCGGGTAGGTTTACATTGGAGTTAGTTGAAAGCCCGGTTCGTCACATACTGTTGCTAAAGGGTGCCTCCGTGCGTCAGTTTCCGATGCCCAGGGACACAAACAGTATTTGACGAGTTGGAAGTCAGAATGTGTTGGTTTTGGACAGAAAAAAACTGCAGCTCTCAAGCTTGGCAGCGCAAGTACTTACCTCATCATAATTTAGTTTCAAACTGCAGAAGCCAAAATTGTAACTTCATGGTCAATATTAAATATTTAATCACAGTCAAACACTGTAAAGGACAGTGAAGCCAGGAAAGATTTTGTTTCTCAGTCAAGGCTTGGACATTAAGGGTTCAGCTCTAATTAGTGTATTACAGGCAAGATAGTATCAAATATACAGCATACAAGAGGTGTAATGAAATTTCACTGTGATAAATATTATATAAGATCCAGTGGTTACAGGGCTTAGAGGGGGTTGTTGCGCAAACTCCAACTGAAAGAAATAATGAGAGTCGATTAGAATACAAGAGAAATTAATAGGCCACTTTCAGTTTTCCATTTGACAAGACAAGATTAGAAAGCAGCTCACCCATTAAATAGTGTAGCTCAAGAAATTCCATGGCTCCTAATATGTTCCTATGAATGTTCTTTTGAGAGACTTTTTTTTAAATACATCCGCCTTCATAGGCATTGTACAATTTCATAAAAAGTACTCTTGTGTATTAACAATTAGCTTCAGACAAACTTCCCTGAAACAGCAAGATGCACATTTTAAATCTGTGGTTTGTGTTTCACTTCTGAAAAGAACATCTGTTCTGAGACATTCTCCCACTGAAACTCTCAACAGGGATCAATGGATACACCTGGATGCACAGCACACTTCAGTGAGCTGCATTCCCTGCTGCTCGTGTGTTCTGTTTGTCCTCGAATGAATGAGAGCATTTGCTCATTAGCAGGGTGTGGTTTCCTGCATATCCAACGTGGAAATGGGCTCCTAACAGTAGCACTTTACTGGGAGTGCTACTGTGATGGCTGAGATAGCAGACCCTCATGGAGCTATATGCATTCAAGAAATGTCAGTGTATGGCTATGGCTCTTTTTGTTATTTATACCATAGCCAGCCAATTAAGCCTGCAGTCAGCAGGAAGACATCATTTCTCCTCACCATAAGGGACTGCAGCTTGTACCAAGTCACGTTGCTGTACAATTTGATTATCTACATTTTAATATAATGTACAAGGTCTTAAATCAAGAGCAAGCAAGCAAGGGCAGGTTCAGCGTTTAGTGCATGTCTGTTCTGGCACAAAATGCAATTATGAATGCATACATAATTGCATTATCTTTAAAAAACATATGCCCAGATATATTTAGCTTAAAGGTCACGTATTTTGCTCATTTCCAGGTACATATTTGTATTTCGGAGTCCACTAATGTTTACATGATTTAATGTTCATGAAGCACGTTATTTTACTCAAACAGTATATTGCTGCAGCATCTGTATTCACCGTCTGTCTGAGACAGTCTAGTTTCCGCCTGTCTCTTTATCACCGTGTCCTAACTGGATACGAACGTCCGACTACCAAGCCGCATCGCGCCGCGCCGCACACTGACTGTGCCCACTGAATACGTTAAATATGCACTTCTGTTATGTCATGTGAACAAAACCACGTACATATCAGCTGTGTGCTCCATATCAGACAGGAGGCGTGACCGCTTAAAAGATGGGTTAGTAGTGCTATCTTCCTACGTTTATAGAAAACACATCATTTATATTGTGATATTTACGGGAAACATAATACAATATAGTCCGCCGTGTATCTTGCTCGTGCCCGGGATGCGACAACAGCACAGGCAGTGACACAGACAGGTGCAGAGATACGGTAAACAAGGAGTTAAACAACAGATTAATCGAACATTCTGACTGAGTTCTTCATAACCACAATTCAAGTTAATAAAGACCTAATGTGGATGTTTCACTCACCAGTTGTTGCTCAGCCTGCTGTAGTGTAACATTAGTCCATTGTGTTTTCCACAATACTGAACAAAATAATCCAAACAGGTAGAAGAAGTAAGATGTAAGAGGAGCGCAGGATGCTTTTCTTACTCTCTTGGTCCTCTCTTGTATTTTAATGTGCCCGATTTATAGGTCTACTTTCTCTCAATTTGTTTTCTTTTGAAATAGATTAAAAAAAACACAAACGGCAAACAGGAGCGGATCAAAATGAGGTGTTAGGTTTTGTTTTAGTCTGGACCCCAAAAGCAGAGACTGACACAGGTAAGTAAAAAAAATAAAACTGAGTTTATTTTCCAACGAAGAGGAAAAAATGCAAGCAGGAGGGCAGGAAGCTGGCCGGCTCGTTGCAACGAGAGAATGGAACACGAGGACTGAGCACATGGGATATCTCAGCCACTGGAAATGCTGAAGCAGGATCAACAGAGAGGCACACCGGATGATCTGCGCACAGGAAAAACACAGGTAAGTAAGGAGGTCACGAGCAAACACTAGAAAAATATCAATCTTGAGAAAACACAAGGAAAAAGGATTCACGATGCACTACCGAACGAGACGGAATTATCTGGCACCGTAGTGGAGTGAAGACCCACACACATGCCCTGTCATGAGGAAAAAATACCAAGGGGAAGGGGAGAGAGAGAGAGAAAGCAAACACAAAAAATCTAACAACCAAAAACAAAAACCAAAAACCAAAACTAACAGAATCATCACACGAGGCTTTGTACTGAAATACTGTAATGACGGCCCACATTTCCCATACTTAACATAGTTGTCATGTTTGTGCTGTGTGTTTGTGTTTTGTTTTAACCATTAGCGCTTAGTGTTACATTTCTTGACACCAGGTAGCTCGTAATATTTTTATCTAGTGGACACTTTGCATATAACCACAAGCGTCAATGCTTGTGCTTAAAGCCTAATCAAGATAATATCCTCATCTACATCCAGGACAATTGACCCGGTTCTCTTCCGCTGTCGGAGTGGCACTGACGGCTCATTATCTAATTCTCTAAACTAGTCAGCCGTTCCTCATCCATGTTGCAGCACTCTCAACGCAAGCAACAGGAAAAATAGGAACAGGGCGTCCGACAAAAGTTCAGCTCAAAACGTTGCACCGTGCTGTGCAGCGCAGTGTCACTCGCGGCCAGTTAGGACACTCCAACAGAAAACAATGTAATAAAGCTGATTTTACTCACGTCACTCGTGTCACATCCAGTTAGGACACGGTGTTCACAAAGCACATTATTCTACTCATAAGTCTATTACTGCAGCACCTGAATTCGCCCTCTGTCTGTCTGAAACAGTCCATCTCTATAAGGTCCCCCTCCTGAAAAGCCCAGTCTGCTCTGATTGGTCAGTGTTTCTGGTCTTCCGCATCTGCTCCACACAAGCCCCCAGGAAGAGAGTCGGTCTATGAAAATCATTTTTTTTTAGGTATATCAATTCCCCAGTATGAACACTAATAGTTCTTATCTAAATCATTAGGTCCGAAACGTTGTAAATCGCACTAATAGCTGTATCCACAGTTATTTCCCTTCCTCCTTGAAAGAGACCCAGACTGTGACGACAGCGCAAGCCGTGACGACGGCGTGACGTTGGGACCCCGTGACCGAGTCATGTGACCAAGCGGAAGCTACTGTGCATGTCAGATGGGCTAATGGATGCGAAAGATCCGGATACTTTTCCAGACGGAAGTCGAGCCATTTTAGCATCATGCGCCACAGAGCAACTTTCATAGGAATGAACGGTGCTCCGCCTCCAACGCTGTATCCAGTTCTCTTTCTACATCCATGGCTCCACCGGAGTCTTCGCAGCCGGGGAACCACTGTAACCAAGTGTAGCTGCTTTTTTACCGTGACATCACCACAATATCCGCATCTAAACTAAAATAGGGCCCTGTGATTTCGCCAACAGTTTTTGGAGCTTCCCGACAAAAGCCCCAGATCAGAGGCAAATTTGGCGTTGGTTCGGCGCTCGCTGTTCAAAGACGTGAGCCGAGAGAACTCGCCGATACATCACCTAGCAGGCTAAATGTCTGACCTGTCGGGGAGCTACAGCCAATGAGAGAGTAACAGCTGTCAGTGTGCTGACCTGACTGACTTGTCCAGAACTGCATGTGATTATCATAAAGTGGGCATGTTTGTAAAGGGGAGACTCGTGGGTACCCATAGAATCCATTTACATTCACATATCTGGAGGTCAGAGGTCAAGGGACTCCTTTGAAAATGACCATGCCAAAATGTAGCTAAAGATTGGAGCATTATCTAGCCTCCTTGGCGACAAGCTAGTATGACATGGTTGGTACCAATGGATTCCTTCGGTTTTCTAGTTTATATGATGCCAGTACCTTCACAGCTTTATCTTTACCTTCTAGCTTTAAAATTGAGCCCTTTACAACCTCCGAAAGATCGATTGTATTAATGCATTTAGAAATTAGTGGTGTTTAAAGGAATTTGCGTAACACGTTATCATCGTGTTAACTTTGACAGCCCTAGCCAAAGTACATGTTGGATATACTGATCTGTTACTGGACAGGCTTGCTCAGTTTCCCCAGGGTCAGAACCAAACATGCAGAAGCAGCTTTCAGTTTCAGAACACTTGAGGTCTGCCCCAACCCTCTCCTTTAAATCACAGCTTACTTCTGCACCTCTTGAATCCTCAAAGTTTATTTTTAGTTTTGTTTTTTCTTTTTACTTTTATGAATTGTCTTATGTTTTATTTGTTTTGTCTCTTTATGCTTATGTAAAGCACTTTGAATTGCCTTTGAGTCTGAAATGTTCTATATAAATAAACTTGAATTGCCTTGCCTTACCATCCTCTGTTGGGCCTTTTATTATTACTGAAAAGACAAAACTATAATGATAAGACACAAGTTGTCATAAGCAAGCATTCTTTAAGGAAGCATTATTCACAGAGCAATATTTTAGGCTTATAGAACAAAATCAGTGTAATGAATGCCAGTCAATGCTCTGCAAGGTTGAGAAAAAAAATCCATCCCCAATTAGACGTCAAAGCTCAGTTGCAGCATTTCTTTCTGCAAAAGAAGATGTTTTGTCTCTCACAATGTGTTTTGCAGCTTGTGGAAGTGCTAAAAAGGTCACCCAATAAAGCTCTGGGTTGTGTGTTGCTGTCTATGCCTGTGGCTGCTTTTGTGTGTGTGAGTGTGGAGAAGTGTGTTGTGACCTTACCATTTACATTCCTTCGCCTGTACACCTATACACCTCGCTCTAGTCTCTATAGCAACTAATGTCTTTCATCATGGCGGGGACAGTGGACTTCTTTGTTCATCAGAGCCCCTCCACTGCACAACACAAATACCACTCGTCATACAAAACTTGCAGTGTAGTCCTGCAGTCGGGGGCGCCGTCAGTGATTTTTGGCCCCATGAAAAAATATCACATTGGGCCCACCCCACACGCCAACGCCTGTGCAATTGATGTAACCACACATCCAGAACCTAATCGATGGGATCAAAAACTTTTTGACATTTTTAGATTTCTGCAAGAATTGCATTTTTTTGGCAATTGGATGGCGAGCACTTCTGTTCTGGAAACTGCTCAGAAACCCCCTTATTGTCAATCTAGGTAGACATACTATACATCCTCTGAATGCTCTAGGTCTCTAGTTTGATCCATCCATCCTCTGAATGCTCTAGGTCTCTAGTTTGATCCATCCATCCTCTGAATGCTCTAGGTCTCTAGTCTGATCCATCCATCCTCTGAATGCTCTAGGTATCTAGTTTGATCCATCCATCCTCTGAATGCTCTAGGTCTCTAGTTTGTGGCTGTAAAGTGTTATGAGGCTGTGATTATCCTAGAGGTCACCACAGGTCATTTGATACACGTTTCAAAAAATTGTCTCACTACAATGGAATGTCTCCTATGGGGACTAACATCATCACACATGAATACAGTTGGACTCATTGGATCAACAAGAGTCTCAGCTTTACAGTGATACCCAAATTAATTTATTCCAAGAGTGTTTAGGGACCCCAGTATGCAGAATTATTCAAAATACACCATTTTAGTTTGGGGGCTTGGTCTCATTGGTTAGATGTGTTGGGGCAGGAGCGAGAAAGTGAACACAGGAAGAAGATCTTGAAGAAAGTCCTGTCTGCCTGAATATCAGAAGGAAACACACTTTGTTGCTATTTCCAAGGCTCCACTTGGTGATGAGACATCACTTCCAACAGAACTTGTTCTCAGCACACTGCACTGTGCTGGAGGTTTCTAATATTAATAGCCGTATGACATAATCTTGTCCACTCCTAATGCATGTCTGATGTCTCCTGTGCTTTTAGAGCCTCCTCTCCTTAGAGCCTGCGACTGGAGGCGTTGCTTCAAACCATCTCACATTTGGAGAAATGGAGGGCGCGGCTGGAGATAACAAGGGATGGAGAAAGAGCGAGGCATAGTAACATCGCTTAGAAACTACTGAGGGCAATTCCTGTGCATAAATGCAAACACAGTCTCCACTCCACCCCATGGACACCTTTTTATTTACACAAACTGCTCACACTTGTTTGGAGGACCACAAGATTCAATAGTCATCAGCTGCGTGTGCAGCAGATACTGTGATGGAGAGTTTTCAAAGACACACTATAACGTCTTTTTATCTCCCTGTGCGGGATTCCGAGAGAGAGCTGCATCCATTCCTCTCCTTCCTACATCCTGTCAGTCTGCATATGACATGCCAGGTGACAGCCAATCAGACAGCCTGTTACATACTATGTGGTTAATTGTGGGAATGCTGATTCAGCATTCCCAGTATTTGTGGGAATGCTGATTAAGTCAAGCAACGTCTAAGAATGGACGACGACAACAACAACAACAACAACAACAACAACAACAACAAAGCCCCCAGGATCACTTACAACAGAAGGACACTTCTGAACATCAAAAAGACGAGCACTCACCACAGCCGTGACCTCCTCACTCTGGATTTAACTCTCTTTCCCGAACTGAGGAGGACAGACAGGCAAGCCGGGGTCCTGGTCCTGGTTCGGCTGAGACGGCGCGCTCATCGCCCCCCACTCCCCACCATGTTACTGGCAAACGTGCAGTCTCTCGAAAACAAACTGTGCGAGCTGCGGGTGTGGATATTTTCCAGCCGGACATCAGAAACTGCAATGTTATATGGTTAACCGGACTTGGTGTGACCAAAAGAACATCGGGACCATCGGCACCTTCCGCTCCCCTGACTTGGAGTACCTCATGCTGCAGTGTCGGCCTTTTT
Source organism: Sebastes umbrosus (assembly GCF_015220745.1). Lineage (NCBI taxonomy): Eukaryota > Metazoa > Chordata > Actinopteri > Perciformes > Sebastidae > Sebastes > Sebastes umbrosus. The sequence goes on along the minus strand of NC_051272.1, from coordinate 37,966,576 downwards.
GGCTCCCCAGGGAGTTTACATCGGTTACCTTCGCCGGTGTTTATATCCCCCTGTGTTTATATTAATGTGCAGGAGACCGCGCACCCGATGACCGCACTCATTGTTGCGGGGGACTTCAACCGGGCCAATCTAAGGAATATTTCTCCAAAACTGTATCAGCACATTCACTTTAACACACGGGGGGAAACACACTGGACCACTGCTACACACCCTTCCGCAACGGCTACAAAGCCCTCCCCCGCCCACCTTTCAGCAAATCAGATCACTCCTCCATCCTCCTTCTCTCCGCCTATAGACAGAGACTGAAACGTGAAGCCCCTGCCTATAGGACCGTTCACTGCTGGTCAGACCAATCAGACGCCATCCTTCAGGATTGTTTTGATCACGTGGACTGGGAGATGTTCAGGACCGCAAACAACAGCATCAGTGACTTCACAGACACAGTCACCAGCTTCATCAGGAAATGCACGGAGGACATAGTCCCCACAAAAACTATAAAGACCAAACCAAATCAAAAGCCCTGGATAAACTGTGATGTCCGTGCAGCCCTCAATGCACGGAACACAGCCTTCACCTCAGGCTCACCAGAGGACTACAAACACTCACGTTATTCATTAAGGACAGTAATCAAACAGGCAAAGAGAGACTACAGACAACGGGTGGAGTCCAAGCTCACTTCCAACAACCCAAGGTACTTGTGGCAAGGACTCTAAACCATGACAGACTTTAAAGGACCCAGACAACAGATCACAAACACAGCACCCAGCCCCCTGGACGAACTCAATCATTTTTACGCGAGGTTTGACTCCTCTGTCAGACCCTGTGTCATGTCCTGCCCCACCCCCAATTCTTTTTCTTCATTTGATTTTTATTTGACTTTTATAATGAAAACCAGTTCAATGATTTCTGTGTTTCTATGCCTCCTAATATGTTTTATACTTTTCATCTGAATATAAGAAGCCTTCCATGCAACTATGACAAATGCATTCATTATTTATCTTCACTCAAACATGATGTTTCTGTTATTGCTTTATCTGAGACATGGCTTACAGAGAGCTCTAGAGAAATCTTTAATTACCTAACAACAATTTGGTTCACTATGTAAGAGAGAATAGATCTGGAGGTGGAGTATCTCTGTTTGTTCAAAGAGACTATGAATTTAAAATTAGGGATGATATCTCTCTGAAATCAGATAGAGCTGAAGTGGAATCTGTTTTTTTAGATCTCTCTGGTGTCTCTGGTGGAAAGAATGTTATTGTTGGTGCTATTTACAGGCCACCTCACTCTGTCATCAAAGATTTTAATGAAAGTTTGTCCTGCTCTCTTGAACTGATAAACAAAGAGAATAAACTCTGCCATATTTTAGGATATTTTAATATAAACCTCTTTAGAAATAAATTAGATACCCCTACTGGAGATTTTCTCAATATTCTTAACTCTAGTTACTTTTTCCCTCTAATTCATGAAGCAACTCCAGTTAGAGAAAATTGAGCAACTTTGATAGACGACATCTTAACCAATTCTTTGAGCGAAGGAATAAAGTCTGGAGTCTTGTATTCAGACTTGTCAGACCATTTTCCAGTGCTCTCTAATCAAGACTAATAGAGTTAAAAAGAACGAGATAAAAATGCACAAAAGAATTATGAGCAAGTCTAATATTTCTAAATTTAAAGACATGCTTGCCAGTAATTCATGGGATGATCTATATTAGGAAAATGATTCTGATATGGCATATCAAAATTTTATGAAGTTTATTAGCTTTAGTTTCAATGAATGTTTTCCAATTTGCAGTTCTACTAAGAAATTCAGTCAAGATTTCAATATCCAGAAAATCGCAAAGATATCACCAAACTGCGCTATATTGATGTCTGCTATGAGAACTCACTTACGTTGTGAATGCACTGCTGTTTTTAACCCTTCACAGGAATTAACTCAATTGTCTGATACCAATATAAACACAAAGAAAAATTAGAATGTGAGCAAATTTAGTTTGTGGGTCCAGAGGGGAGCACTCTTCCAATGCTGTTGACGGAGAGAAAACGTGAATTATTTGATGCTAACACAACACACCCATTTTGACAATTCCTAAGCCTTGTAGTCCAGATGAATGGCGTTTCGTGCAAGATTTGCAAACAATTAACAACATTGCGGTTCCAATACTCCATTAGTCCCGGACACCAATTCCATCTCAGCCTCAATACCGGCAAACTCAACGCACTACACAGTCATTGATCTGTTTTCAGCTTTTTTTTCCATTCCACTGCATCCAGACAGCCAGTATCTGTTTGCGTTTACTTTTAAAGGTCGACAGCTGGCCTGGCGGAGGTTAGTCCAGGGGTACTCCCAATCCCAGAGCGTATACGCAGCAGCGGTAAAACGCGAACTGGAAGATCTTGATCTGCCAGGAGGATCAAGCCTTCTTCAATATGCAGAAGACCTTTTGGTGGTGTCCCCATCAGTAGATGCTTGTCGATCAGTCGATCAAAAAGGAGGGGTTTTGATGGAATTTTCTATTAATTCCTCTCTCCTTGGTAGGGTCAGAGTGTTTCTCAGAGTGTCCCTCTTTTGACATTATTGGCTTGGAGTCCTGTCTAGGGGAGCCGCCGTTATCTGTACAGCTGTATCTGCAGTAGGGACCATAGAGCCAGTCGCTGGGGCAACCAGGGTCAGAGATGCCAGAGGAACCGAGTAAGTCAAAACATGATAAGGGTAAAACACTGAGTAGGAGGGAGGAAGGGCAGAGTTGTGAGGCCTTCACGCAGAGAGCACCTCAATGGTGGAGACCTGACAATTACTCCTTGATCAAGCTTCAATAAACCTTCTTTGTAAGACATCAACAGCTCCGGGGCCTCTTCCTTACTATTGAGTTAACTTGTTTATCATAAATTCCACCACAAATATAAATATAATGTAGCGCAATGGTTCTAGCTTTATTGACAGTTAATTATGGAGGACAGAACTTGCCTAAATCAAATATAAATGAATAAATAACTCAATAAATAAATAAATAACTCAAATAAATGTAGCCATTAATTAATTGATAAAATGTGACATAAATTGATTTGTTTGTTTTAATTTGCTCTTTTATTTATTTGTTTATGTATTAATTTCCTTATTTATTCACTCTTCTGTTTATCTTTCCCTTTTATGTAATCATGTATTTATTTTTTAAAGTATTTATTTATTTTTGCATTTATATTTTATTTATTAATCTTTTCACTTATTTTTTATTTTTATTTTTAAATGTATGTATTTATGCATTTACTGGCAGCCCCGTCATTTGCATAATGAGGCAGACTTAAATGCAAAAGGAAAATTATGAAGACATATATAAATAAATAAAGTTATTAATTAATTAATTAATTAAAAAATAGAAATAAAAAATGAGTGTATAAATAAATAAATAAATATAATAAAAACTTCAAGTACAAATTAATGAATAAAAAATAAATTAAACATATATTTAAATATATTTAAAACGATAAAACATAAATAAATAAAAGGGAATATTAAATAGAAGATTAAATAAATAAATAAATAAATATATGAATAAATAAATAAATAAATAAATAAATAAAGGAGCAAATTAAAACAGATATATCAATTTATTTGACATTTTATCAATAATTAATTGCCACATTTATTTTTAATGCTGCATTTAATGACATTTATTTATTTCTCAAGTCATTTATTTATTTATTCATTCATTTTGGCAGGTCCGTCCTCCATACTTCTGTAGATATCAGAGTAAATACTATTTTCCTATCCTTTGAAAAGAGATGAAATTAAATATGTTTTCTCGAATTATTTGGAGACCAAATGAAAAAAATGTAGAGTGAAACATCATCCTTGAACTTGTCATCGGTCAACTCACACAATGCTGGTCCAACTCATGTATTCAACACATATACCAGTGATTCACATTTAGAAAGAAAATATGTTTACCGCTGTCTGTTAATAATCAAATGTTATTACCGGTAAATAATTATAATATTAAAAATAATCATAAGCCCGTCAGTGATGAAGGTCACATGGGTTTTGGCATGGCAGAATATCATTATTTATTACAGAACCAGCTCCTAAAATACATCTTATTCTCTTTTATCTTTTATTATGTCACAGTGATCATTTTGTTGATCAGCTTCAGCTTTTATATCATAACTTAAACAGATACCAGTACTTCTACTTTAAAGTCACCGAAATACAATAATGTATTTATACTGTATGTGTTTACTCAGAGTGGCAGACACATTGAACTTTTGGCAAAAACTGAGCACCAGCAGAAAACCCTATATGATTGAATATTTATTTTGATTTTGATATTTATTCATATATTTGGACTGAGGGAGAAACCTGAGCACCAGGGGGAAAACTCCATGATTGATTGTATTTGATTGATTTAAGTAGAGTGTCAACTCACTTGACACTCTAAATATATTACCAATTAGTTCATATGCTTCGAGTGTCAACTCATTTGACACTCTAAACATATGAACAATTAGTTAATATATCAGAGAGGAGACCTGATCACCAGGGCTTCAATCAAATACAATCAGTGTCCAAATAATGTGCATATCTTTTGATATTGTGGGAGGTAACAGGGAAAAACCCACACAGACACAGGGGAATATGCAAACTCCACACAGCTGGACAGTTGGAGGTGTCTCTATGAGGCTGCAGTGCTAATCACTAATCACCGAGCCACTGTGTTGCCCTGAAGGTGAAGGGTACGGGGGAGGGAGGAAGGGGGGAGGTGGGATGGAGGGAGGGTGGACAGAAGGAGGAGGGATGAAAAGAGAGGAGGTGAGGTGGATGGAGGAGAGAGGTGAGGGGGGGAAGAAGAGGGAGCTACTGGTGTCAACACCCAGCAGCCTTCTCCACCCGACTGTCCCCGTCACGTCTCTCTTTCATCTCCGCTTTCTCCCTCTTCTTTCTTTTTCATCTCCTTGTTGTGCATTTTGGCTTTCAACTCCTCCAGTTGTGTCTGTCTATCCTCTGTTTCCCTCCAGCGATAGAAGAACCCCCACTTCTTCTTCTTCTTCTTGTTCAGTTTGAGACAGAGATCCTCCAGGATCTTGTTCTCATCCTGCAACTGGCAGAACTCCGTCTCCCGGCGATGTTGTTGTTGGGCCAGGTCGTTGTTCTTGTCCTCCACAACTTTTAATTCCATCTCCCAGCGTTGATGTTTTCTGGCCAGGTCGTTGTTCTCATCCTGCAACTTTTTGAACTCCGTCTCCTGGCGTTGATGTTTTCCTGCCAGGTCCTTGTACTCATCCCGCAGCTTGTTGACTTCCGTCTCCAACTCTTTGTTCTTGGCCAGCTCCTTTTGGAACCTTGATTCCAAAACTTGCATGTCCAAAGTGAATTTGTCCACCAGTTTTATCTTCTCAATCTCCACCTGATTGAGTTTACTCGCCATCGCTTTGATTTGGGTCTCCCAAGCCTGTTCTTTGGCGGCCAGAGCTTCATATTTCTCTTGGCAAGCTGTGGGAGCCTCCTGGTGGATCTGCCCATGGCTCACGAAAGTCTCCTGGTTGTTTTGGTCTAAGACTTGTGTCTGTGTCTCATACCATTCAAGCAGCTCCTCGTATTTCTGGTACAGGAGCTGATAGGATTCATTCTTGAGTTGAAGAGCTTCCTTGAGTTGGGAGATTTCTGCCGCCTGCTGTGAGATGATCTCAAGGTCCTGATGATGAGGTCCAGGTTGGTCCTGAGGGTCATGTTGACGAGGTCCTTGCTGGCCCTGAGGGTAATGCTGACCAGGTTCTCGTTGTCCCTGAGGGTAATGTTGGCGAGGTCCTCATTGTCCCTGAGGGTAATGTTGGCGAGGTCCTCATTGTCCCTGAGGGTAATGTTGGCAAGGTCCTTGTTGGCCTTGAGGGTAATGTTGGCGAGGTCCTTGTTGGCCTTGAGGGTAATGTTGGCGAGGTCCTCGTTGTCCCTGAGGGTAATGTTGGGGAGGTCCTTGTTGGCCTTGAGGGTAACGTTGTCGAGGTCCTTGTTGGCCTTGAGGGTAATGTTGGGGAGGTCCTTGTTGGCCTTGTGGGTAAAGTTGGGGAGGTCCTTGTTGGCATTGAGGGTCAGGGCGACAAGTTCCAGGTTGGCCCTGAGGACCATGCTGACGAGGTCCTCGTTGGCCCTGAGGGTAATGTTGGCAAGGTCCTCGTTGGCCCTGAGGGGCCTGTTGGCGAGGGCCTCGTTGGCCCTGAGGGGCCTGTTGGCGAGGTCCTCGTTGGCCCTGAGGGGCCTGTTGGCAAGGTCTTCGTTGGCCGTCAAGGTCCTGCTGACAAGGTCCTTGTTGGCCCTGAGGACCACCAACAAGTCCCTCGTTTTCTGGCTTTCGTTTTTTCTCCGTTGCATCCAGCCATTCCAGCCACTGCTCTGTATCTGGATGTTCCATCCTGTAGCAGACTAGAGATGTACAAAGCAGACTGTAGATTATTAGAGAGAAAAAAAAAATAATAACAACATTATATAACAGAATAAAATAGATAATGAAATAGGTAAATTAAATATTATGGTGGTTGTGGTAATCAGATTATGGTACAGTGCACATAGTGACCTCTGACTTTCAGACAAATTATACTCAACATATTTTTCACATTTCTTAAATAAACAACAAGTTCTCAATGTAATGTCTGTAAATGCATACATAGATATCATTGGCTGAAAATGATTGGGATGATTACACACACACACACACACACACTGTGGCGGTACTGAGTTCCCCAGACTTTAAGACTGAAAAACAGTTCCCATCCACATAATAATATAAAATAAAATGCCTTCTTAATAATAATAATGAACAAATGCCTCTATATTAACAAACAATTAAGGAAACTGAAATATTGGTTTGTGTTTTTCCTTTTACCCTCCTTTAAAGTTTTCCCAAATAAAATACACTAAAAGAAATGGGTATAAAGGGTTTCATTGAAAATCAACAAATGAATAGAATACAAAAATACAGCCTACAGGCGTTAGGCTATTGTAAGGCAAGCCAGATCGTTGCACAAATAGTACCTAAACGTCCCAGTGCAGGTAACCAATTGGTTGGCACTTAACTTGTTTCCCCAACTAGGAGAGTCAACACTCTCAACAAACAAAACACAAAGATCACAGAATCCCAAAAGGGCCCAAAACAGACCAGAGTTTCTGATAAAGCTGCTAACACATGTTGCATTGAGTGAAGGAGAGATCAGAATGACACTGGGTGTGCAGTTTCCCTCCTCTTTTAAGCCCTACAGAAAGGGCGTCGTTACACCCTGATTGGCCAAGAGGGGAATGCACCAAGCTGCTCTCAACTATCATTTAAGAGCCAGTCCCCACACCCTGCGCAACAGGTGAACTGAATAACCCTCTAATCACTCAGCAACTCAACCAAAAAAACACCAGGGAAAAGGGAAACAACAGCAAGCACCAGAGAATTGGCAGCTGCCACAACACACACACAGATTGAGAGACAGTTACACAACTCTACACACTCATTTGCAAATAGTTTTGCGCCAATAACGGCCCCGTACCGATCTTCATGAATAAAATCTCTTGTGGTCACATAGAACACACTGCTATATACTGCTTATACTCAAATATAGACAAACAAAGATACTGTAATTATATACTTACACTAGTCGTTTAGACACGTTAGGTCAACAGAGGTTGTAGATCAGACTGTAGTCTATTAAAGACTATGGTCTGTTGTAGCTCACACTGACGTTTAGGTGTCTCTCGGATCGAGACTGTAATCGTACTGAAGGTTTGGCTAAATGCAGTTTCTAACCAGACTTCTGACATTAAAGCCAACGTGATGTCATAAAGCCAGTTCCTCCCTGAACCATGACATCACAGTGTGATGTCATAAAGCCAGTTCCTGAACCGTGACATCGCCATGTGATGACATCACAAAGCACTTGCAACGCAGGGAAGGGGTGAACCGCATCCATAGCAACGGTCTGTTATTCTTTTAAAACAGACCGTTGCTATGGACGCAGAAATTTACCAATCAGAATGGAGTACTGTGTAAATAAGGTAGTTATAATGTGCTGAGTAAACTACTGTGTAAAGCATCAGCATGAATACTTTATAAACCTTGTTATCATTATAAATATTTATTAAGAGTTTTATATAAAACCTTATAAATACATTATAATTGTGGGAATGCTGATGGTACGTTTTTTGGCCTTTAACTCCTCCTGCATACTTTCAGCTACAGAAACCATTCAACTATCAAAATATTCAGCTCTTTAAGGACATTAGTGCTATGACTTTTCTTGTTTTCTTCTATTTATACTTTTTAAAATATTAAGTTGTTTCCATATTTTTTTACTCAATGGAGAAAATCTTCAAATCCTCTTAAACCTACTCCACTTTGAAATGTTACTGCTTTCGCATACTTTCAGCTACAGACTTCATTTAAACTTTAAACGGGTTACAAGTCTTTGAACTTGATAACTTTTACAGTTTTTGATTTATCAGTTTACGTTTTATGAAATTGTCAGACCGTTTCTGATTTTATAATGGGTGTGTATTGCGCTGCTTTACAGTGATGACATCACTCACCCTCTAACCCTCCCTGCGTTTTTCCTTTTTTCAAAAAGGTCTAGCAAAAAATCTTGTTGGTGCCACAACTTCCACTCCTCATACACAATTAATAAATCAAAACGTAGGTATTTTTGTCTTCTTTCAGAAGATGTGCTCATTTGAGCAATAGGTCTTACAGTTTTGGATTTATCTGCTTCAAAGCCCCAAGAGATCCCTTCCTCTCTCTCATCCGCTGCAATGTTAATTCATCTCTAAAAGTCTGGAACAAAAACTCAAATGTGGAGACTTTTTAAACTGCCAGTTCTCAGTCATTTTTAACTTTATCCACACAAACGACACGTCACATCTTTATCAAAGTCTTGAGGTGCTTAAACTGAAGAGATTTCAGCTATACAACATATAGTTTTTAACTGAGGGAGTCTTTTTCTGATAGTACCTTCTCTGTGTTTTCACCAGTCATTCCCACCCATGGCTCAGCACTTTCATACACAAACAGGTGATTCTGATTGGCTGATTAGAGCTCCATCAGTCTCTGCCTGTCTCTGATTGGTGCATTGCTCTTAAGCTCTTTTTAACTGTACAAGTTTATATTCTATTTAAGCCTTTACAGTTACTGTCTGTCTGATCAGTCTCTGTCTCTCTGATTTAAAAGTACCTCTCTCTCTCTCACACACGCACACGCACGCACGCATGCACACACACACACACACACACACACACACACACACACACACATACACACAAACACACACACACACACACACACACACAAGCCCCAGAAGGCATTCTGTCTAACGACTTACAGTTTTAAAGGTTAGCTGCTGCTGCTGCTACTAATACTACAACTACTACTACTACTACTACTACTGTTCCTACTGTTGTCTGAGGTCATCAATGCTCTTTTGATGGTCTCCTTTCATCGGTTGGAGCTCTTCTCTCAGTTGCTGGATGTTGTTGAGTTATGTGATCCTGGTCAGTAGCTCTTTGAACTCGCTGAAGTCCAGCTGCAGTGAAGACAGACTTTCTCTCAGTTTCTTAGTCAGGGTTGAGGGGTGAGTGTAGTCAGGGTCTTTCTTCTCTTGTGGTTCTCTCTCCTCCTCTTGTTCTGACTCAGCTGTGTCTGCTGGGTTGGTGGTACCTTCTGGATCCATTGCTGAGCTGGATCTGTTCCTGTCCACTTCTGCTTTCAGCTGGTGAAACATCTTCTGAAACAAGTTGAGACTGGTCTGGTTTCCCTGGAGCAGTACTGTTCCTTTGGTTTTATAATAAGTTATGGTCAAAGGGTCCTCAGTTTCCAGACTCTCATCCTGAGAGATGGTTATTCTGCCACCACGGCCGATTCCCTCTTTTGAAGTTGTGCTGGTAGTTAGTGCAGACAGCATTTTTCCACAACTCTGGATGTTTGGTGTGGAAGATGAGGTTGTTTTTAATGTTCTTGCCATTGAGGAGGATGCAATTTGCATTCAGGCATTCAGGGTTTGTGTGTAGGGTCTTTTCTTTGTGTTTCTTCTTGGCCTGCACACTTCTACACTTAGCAGGATATTCCATTTGTCTGCATCCAGTTGTGTGTGGTGGTCTCCATGGCAACCGATGTTATCAACTGCCAACTGTCGCTGCTAGCTAGCTCTTTACTTTAACTCTTAACTGAAAGGTGTATAATTTCAGACAAGTATAAAAAGGTAAAGTCCTTCTTTCCACAGAAAAGGTCTCAGTTTTCACAAATAGGAATGGAGAGCTTACCAGTCCTTTGTTTTTCACACTTGTTCCAGTTTTTAAGAGAGTTCCACTGAGGCAGATCCAAACTGTCAGTTGGTCAGCTAGCTTTAGCTTGTAGTTTCCTTCAGATTTTTCTCTTCAAAATCCTGCAGTTTAGAGATGTCCTTCTGCCAGTGTCCTCTACATATCTTTAGACAACTTTAAGCACCTAATTATCAAATTATCTGTGTTTTGTTTCAGATTTTTCATCAAAAATTGAAGTATAATCAGGAGCTAATTTTTTTTGAGCAGCTGCTGTCCCGGAATCTCTGCTACTTACTTTCTCTCTCCCTCTGTCTCTCTCTTTCACTCTCCCTCTTTTTCTCTATGTGTCTCTGTCTCTCTCTCTTTGTCTTTCATTCTTATGCTGTAGTTTGAAGTATTTTCGGTTCCGGAGCAGTGACGACCGGATTTTATTAATCGGTCGCTATATGGTGACAGTAGTACATGAAACAGGTAACCTGACAAAAATCATGTTCCTCCGGTGCTCCTAATGGCATCTGCAAGATTTCACAGACCGGAAGAAAACAAGCAGTAAGAGCTGATTTACAAATATGTAGGATATTACAACTGACATTCCTGTAATATTACTTGACAACGGCTGCTGTATTAGTCGTGTGTTTACTACGTGTTTATTTGCATATAGAGCGGGGAAGTGAGATCGGATCACAAGTGGTCACTGAAGATGCATGTGGAGACGCATTTTAATAACAGGTGTGAACAGACGTACTTAAAGCTGTCCACTTGTGATCTGATCACTGAGGACGCATGTTAATACCAGGTGTGAACAGGGCCAATGAGAGCCGGCTGTCAATCACTCGCGAACTCTGACCAAACGGTCAAACTAGGCAGCGCTGATCAAATATGAATCAATATTCTGTTACGTTAATGCTTATTTCTCTCCTCAAATGTTTTCAGAATCATCTTGTAGTGCACGGTTTAGCTTTAAAATGAGAAAGTTTGTTACGCCGCCGCCATTGTTAAATCTGATGAAGGAACGCCAACTTCTGGTCACATGACCGGAGCACAGCCAATAGTAACGCTCTCTCTCTCAATGAAATGACCTGTGATTGGTCAAAGTCTCTCGTCACAGGCTAGATGTTCTAAAGCCTGAAAACAGAGCCATGAGGAGGAGCAGAAGTCTAGTTATCTCTCAGAACACTTGAATTACAATATGCTGAAAGGTTATTATGGAATTTTTGCCCAATGATGCCAAAAATATACTGCCTACTGACACTTTAATGACACCTTTGTTCAGGTGGTGCCGCTGGTTAATCCGGCCAAAAAGATCATTTTGTCAAAAGTCACGAGACACGGACATTTAATGTCTCCAATCAAACTGATTCCTCTGGGCTGTAAATATCCGCACCTGAAGCACTTTGTTTCCTTCAGAAGGCAGGTCTTTATGATTCTAAAGAACAACACTGAGGAGTTAAACTTGATGTTGAAGTTCAGGGTGGACGATTTTGACTACATTGTTCATGTGTCTTCAGAGAGAATGAAAAGTTTTTGCTGTGGAATGGAGGGTCACCTCATCCGTACCTGTCCACAGAAACAAAACGCTGAGGCACATAATGGTGAGTCCCTGACCACTCGTCTCACCGCCGGCTGCACATAGAGACCAACGTTATGTGTTATGTGTTGATTAAAATGAGGTTGTAGCCCGTTGTCTACCTCACTACAAAGAGCCCTTGTTTGGGTTTAAACAATGTTTTTCTTATGCGTTATTGATCCAGGAAGTTTGAATCTGTCAATATTTTTCCAACTTTACCGAAGTACATCATCTAGGGGGGCGCCGTACATCAGCAATGCGTGGACTGTCAGGAATGATTGGAAGAAGTGCTCTATGAAGTAACTCGAGAGATTGAGTTACTAACTTGAGGGAACGAGTTAATAAAAATGTTCTCCTAGGGGGCGTAGAGGGGCTCTGTAAAAATGTAAAGATGGTATTTATTAATATTTCTGCTCCGGTTGTGGGAGCGGAGAGAGTCGTGTTTCTAGATGTTTTAAATGAAGTGATTGAGAAATGTAACAGTGAAGAATATGTTTTCATTGGTGGAGACTTTAACTGAACTGAGGACAGCAGGTTAGACAGGAACCATGCAGAGCCTCACGCTGCCTCTCGCACTCGTCTCATTCATCTCATGGAGGCTCAGGAGTTGTGTGATGTGTGGAGAGGCTTTCATAACAAACACTTGGACACATGTTAAAGAGAACTTACTGTCTATGGCCAGGCTTGATCGTTTTTATTGTTTTAAACATCATTTTAATGTTTTTAAAGGTTTTTTGATCAGCCCTGTTGGCTTTTCTGATCACTCGCTTGTAACAGCTTTTGTCTTTATAAAATATGTAAAATCTAGTAGTGCCTATTTGGAAAAACCACCAAAGTATGAAATCTGATTTTGTGTCTTTACAGCAATGGTGGGATTTTGGAAAGGTCCAAATCAAACAGTTATGTCAACAGAACACTCAGAATGTCACAAAAACTTATCATACTAATTGATCAGCAAAAAAGCTTTTGATCGTGTCGAGCATGAATATTTATGGCTCACGTTGAGTGCCTTTGGTTTTGGTCCTGGTTTCATTAATAAAGTTAAGGTTTTGTATTGTGTCAATCTGAGGTAGGTCGTCCTGGAGGACAGCCACGGGTCGTCCTGGTGGACAGCCAGCAGGTCGTCTGGTGGACAGCCAGCAGATATTGACATGTTGGTAAAAAATGTTGTCCAGTTTGGACTCAATATCTTCAGCCAACTGGGACAAGTGAGCTCTCAGTGTTGGTGGACTAGATAAGAAGCTCAGTGGAGGCCGCTGGCTTGCCCATTTTGAGTCAGCTAGGTGGACTGGGACGGAAAGGATCTTTTTTTCTGATGGACTTAAAGCAGCTCTGACATCAAGGAATTACCTGATTTCTATCTTGGACTGTTTATGGTGAGAGCCTGTTAAAAAACACGACACGGTCAAAAACCGAGTATATGGGCTGGACGTATATGGTCAGTATGTGACACAAATATCGTCAAGAGGTCATGTCTATAATGTTTTGTGAACTCTTTTTCATTTATATCTTAATGTTTGATTGAAAGACAAACTTATAATGATGCAAATGACATCCAGTATAGTAAATGGTAACATTTACTACTCAATATTATACATTTTATACAAGGTGAAAAGGTATTAGCATGACATACAGTATGCAAGGTTAAAAAGTATTTCAGTTTTTTATTAAAGCATGTGTATCAAAAGCATTCATCATATAAGTTGTGTGTAACAATATAACATACTTTGCAAAAGTTTATGTCATCACTGACATTGTTGCTGCGTTAGCCTATTATTCCTACATGGAGTGTTAATGGAAGCAGCTACAATGTTAGTGTGGTATATTTTCAAGTCTTGCACAAGACAGCGAGGCCCTCATTGTAACATAGACAGCGAGGCCCCCTAATTGTAAACATATGTGTAAGAAGCAGACGTGGAGTCATAGGGTCATACGATATGTCCAGGGGCTGAAAGATAAACATGTAGGACAAAGGTCACATACTAGTCATACGCTCAGCTCAGATGTTGCCCTGAAATGGAACCCGATATAAGGGGGTGTAAGAGCCCCGAAGTGCAGGACCTTTCAGATTTGACTGAGACCTCACGGACGTTCTAGACGTTCGTTTATGACATTTGTTGCTTGTTTGTAATAAACTCTATTATACCAGCAAGAACAGTGTCCGCGGAGCATCCTTTCTCATCACTTCAACAGCACTGTCGCAGGAAAGATACGACAAACCTTGGCGTCACGAATCAGGATCGGACGGTGGCCTCAGCGACACTTCACCAGAACGGTGAGCGCACTCGATTGAATGCTGGTCATTAATTGGGGCTGTTATGTGGAGTTGTTTGGCCACACCGTAAATTAAGAACCTTCTTGTTATGGACATGTACTGTTGATTTGATGTTTAAAGTGAGGCTCCGTGCTAAATTTAATGAAAAAAGGGGGATGAATAGAGAAAAGAAATAAAGTGAAGAAAAGAAGTATGAGAAATACAAGGAATAGTTCAAGTGAGAAAGACAAAATTGGGAAACCTGGATCCAGGTAATTTGAATAAATAAATGTAAGAGTGTTAAGAGACAGAAAAGGAAATAAAGGAAATAAAGGAAATAAAGGAAATAAAGGAAATAAAGGAAATGATCATATGACAGCCGCAAATCGGATAGGATAGAGCTCTCAAAGTGTAGTAGCATTGTAGCATGGGCCAATTAAAACCTAGAACAACATCTTATGGGTCAGTTTAATAACTGGAGGGTGTAGAATCACAATTCGATTGACCGTTACACTCTGACGCTTGTTGACGAACGGTGTTCAAGAAGCAGCCTCTCCTCGAAGATTTTACACCTCAAAGGTAGCAGAAATTTTACGAGAAAAAGTAAGGAAATAGCGGCAGATAGCATGCTGTATGAATGAAGATATCTAAAATTGGTGAAGAGAAGCTGGAGTGAATTGTGTGTGCGTAGCAGTGCTGAATGTGTGTGTGTGTTTACTTTGGGAGGCAGAAGAGGTGCTGAATGTGTGTGTGTGACATTTGGCTGCTGATGTGTTCCAGATGTGTGCCATAAAATGCAAAGGGGAGAAGAATAGCTGTGTTAAAGTTAAAAGAAAGAAAGAACACATTATAATTGAATAACCATATTTAGGTGGTGTTTTGAGTACAGGACATTTAATAATTTGAAAGAATAGATACGTGGCCCGATGTATTGTATAAACCATGAGCTTCTGTTAGAAGACTAATGAATTAAACGATGTATTGTATAAACCATGAGCTTCTGTTAGAAGACTAATGAATTGAACGAGTTAGAAAATAAAAATTGAGCAGACCTGATCCACCCGGTGACTGCAGAAATAGAAAACTAATTACACGGTGGGCGTAGTATACTCTGTGGGGGAAAAATAAGCTGTTGATTGTGGGGATTTCTCTGGTGTAGAGATCGAGGCGCACCCTCTCTGGATCACTGTTGTCACTCACGCCGTTGGGCGTGATGACACGGCCGGTAGGAGTGGACGCTTGTTTTCTCTGCAAAAGAGGGATTTCCAGGAGATACAGTAAAAAGAATGAAACGATGAGCCACTGAAATGAGCCTGGTTACGATAAACGCATACACATAAGATAAATAACTATAAACCAGGACAAATAAAGTGGAGTTGTGTATCTGCAGTACCCCGTATGACACTCGGAAAAGAATAGAAATATATAATAATAATAACAGATACTAATAAACTATATATTAAGGGAAGTGCAAGAATTTATTTTGGGCATTTCCCCCTTTTGAATAAAACATGAACTCTTCTTAAAGGGACATAATATAATAAATAAACTGTTAAATGCACAATGAACTTCGTTTAAGAAGGGTAGTGTTTGGGGCCCCCCCCCACTCGTCTCAAAAAAAAAAAAATTCCCTAGAGGAGGTTGGAATGTGCATGAAGGGCGGTCGGTGACCTTTTCTTGGGGGATGCAGAGAATTCCTTTGCTGTTTGAACTGTTGGTCCAGTGAGGTTCACTAAGTGCTTTAATGTTTAGATAGGGGTTTAAGTTGGGAATAAGATTTATGATGCTGTTAAAAGGGACCTAATGGGTTCACAAGAAACTAAATCATTGCCTGTTTCTTGTCTGTTATGTCATTTATGGTGAATGAGAATTGA
The DNA here is from genome assembly GCF_015220745.1 of Sebastes umbrosus. Taxonomy (NCBI): domain Eukaryota; kingdom Metazoa; phylum Chordata; class Actinopteri; order Perciformes; family Sebastidae; genus Sebastes; species Sebastes umbrosus. The sequence continues at coordinate 37,950,603 of NC_051272.1, read as the reverse complement.
GACGGGAGGCAAGACAGCGGGCCGGCACAGCACGGAGTGTGGCTTGCTGACGTCCAAGGGGGGCTTCCGTTTCAATCTACTAAAGGCCGGTACAACTTTATCCACAGACTCTTTAACAAAAAACAAAACCTGCATTTCCATATTTGTATATGTTCTCAGTCGTAAGCAATATTGATGGTATACATATAAACCTGCTTTCATTTATAAACCATAAGAGAATACTGACCTGCTCCTATACACATGAAAGAGTACATGCTCTAGGCAGTTAGGAGAAATAAATAAATGAATGAATAAGAAAACTTGGCAACCGATTGATCAGTTAATGCATTTGATTAATTAATGGCATCTGATTGTTTAGTCTAACCTCTGCTGACAATTGCAGATGTTCATTTATGTTGTTGCGCGTGGTTTGTCTGATCTGTGATGTGGTGGACATTCAATGTGGTGACTGTTTGACGATTTGAACTGGATATTTGATTAAGTGGATGTTTGATTAATTGGATAATTGGTTAATTGATTAATTGGATAATTGGATAATTGGATATTTGGTTAATTGATTAATTGGGTAATTGGTTTAAAAAAAAAAAAAAAAAAAAAAGGGGGGGAAGTAATCTAAATAGCCTTGAGTAGTTTTAAGTTTTAGAAATTACTTCTTAAAGTACAATAACGGAACATAAGGAAGCCGTTATAATGGGGAAAAAGAACACTAAAAAATCCAAAAGTAATCACTCCTGTTGAGATAGTACAGAAGAATAATCCTTTAATTAAGGGCATCGCAAAACATTGCAAAAAATATCGGAAAAATGGCACAAACGCTGGCCTGAATTGACCAACCATGGCCAATAGAGGGGACTCTTACCCAGATGTAATTAAAATAATGCTGGTACTTGTATCCACATACAAGGCAGAGCAAAAGAAGGAAAAAAAGGGGAGAAAACGCAAGGAGAAGAGGCAAGTGGAGCTTGGCATTCTCCAGTTGTTTGAAGATGAGGGACAGAAACTGATCAAAGCTGCAAACGATAAGAGGGATAAAGTTGCAGAAGAAATAAAACAAAATACAGAACAAACAGAAAAACTGAGAAAAGACACCACTTCATTGTTCTCACATATGAACCCAGTGAAGGGACCACCACCTTATGAGGTAGGGACAAAGTCTAAGAAAATCTATCCTCAAATCCCGGTGATCAGTCAGGAGGGTGACTACCGTATCAGAAACGAGGAGGACAGAATAATAGAAACAGGACGAGCGGAGACAACTATAACGATGTATCCAAGATCCAAAAGTAAGAAGAAAACAAGGTCTGGGTCTGGGAGACAAAAGCCGGACCATGGAAACGAGAGTGACCAAAGCGATCAGGAAGGGAGCAGGGGAGGATATGACCCTGCAGTCAGGCGGATGTTGGCAAGAGCGGAAATAAGAGGAAACGATAGCTCCAATGAAAGTGAGGATGAAGAGAGCCATGAAGAGGAAACCCGGAAGACTTTAAGAAAGATCGAAATAGGCATAGACCGATGCGCCGCGAACTACAAAAAACTGATAGTCCAGAAGAACTAAGAGAGATAGAGTACCAGCTAGAGGAATTGCGGTGTCGGAAGGAAGAGTTAGAGAGTGAAAACTTCGAACAATCTGCCACGACAACTAGAGCTCGCTCTAGAAAACAGTCGAATCCCAGCAAGATGGTTCCAGTGGTCATCCGAGGACAGAATTTGGAGTATAAACCCTGGCAGAGTACAGATATGTCAAACATACTTGAAAAGTTACCTACTCTTCAAGATGGAGCATATCCTTGGATTTCAAAGCTGGAAGAAATCACAGTAGGAACACATCTGGCCATGGGAGACGTCAAGAGACTGCTGGCTAACCTTCTTGGGATCACAGGTATGGATGAAATTCTACAGAAAGCTGGACTTAATCGATATGTGGGAACTGCTGCGAATGATTCAGAGCTGTTTGCCTGCAAGTAGAGGCCAAGTGTGCAGGGCGCTGAAAGAAACATTTCCGGACAAATGTACATCCTGACAATATTTTTATTGAACCACTGGGACAAGAGGAAAACCCGAGGGCCTATGTGTCGAGAGTTCATCAAGTGTGGAGAAATGTCACAGGAAATGACCCGAATTTGAATCAAATGGAGCAGTCAATTTTGCGAACAAGAATACAGAAGGGGTTGCCCCTGCCAGTGAGAAGCAAATTGGCAGAGGTGGTTGGTCTTGGAAGCATGGCAAAGGGTGGTTATACGGATCATATAGCCCACCAAGTGGAGCTGTATAGGAAAAAGGAACATGATCAAAAAGACCAGGACCAAGAGACCCTCAGGAAACTTAATCAAATACAACTGATGGATAACAAGAGGATGGAGAAGAAGCAGGCTCTGGTTTATGCAGAATCAGGCTCCACTAAATCAACTAGTACCACCACCACAGCCGAACCAGGTTCCAGCTCCAACCGTTCCAGCCACCGCCGATGGTTCCAGTTGTCTCCTACCCACAGCCAGCTTTTGATCAAGCACAGCCCTGGAGAGGAAGAGATCAAAGAAATTTCGGAAGAGGATGGTTTAATCCAAACTTTCAACAGCAATCAAACGAATGTTATACTTGTGGACAACAAGGCCATTTTGCTCGCGAGTGCAACTGGTCCAGAGGAAACTTCAGAGGAGGATCAGAGGAAGTATATTCTGTTTAATGAGGTTAGGTGGATGAAAATTAAAGATGATTGTTCCCTTGTCCTGCGTAACGTTACTCGGGAAGATGAAGGGGAATATATGTGTACATATCGAGAGCCAGAGTTTAAATTTGTTCCATCTAGCCACTCTTGGATTGAAAGTTACGTAAGTCGTAAGGTGAGACTTATGATAACAAACCTAAGACCTGTTGAAGTAACCACTGCAAAGGTAAATAACACACGGATAGAGGCTGCTACTTTAAATTTGAAATCAATAAATAATGATAATGCGTTCAATCAGAGTACTACCTTGGTGACAACATTAACGCCTAGGAAATTGGAGAATGTGACACAGACATTTGATAAAGTATCCTTGAAAGTGAAAGAGATGGTAAATGAGAGCCGGAAGTCTATGTTGGAGATGGGGATTAGTGTGAATAGTAGGAAGGAGATTGAGGAAGTGAAGGTTGGAAATTCATCTGAGACTGTTCAGAGGAATATTGTAGATGTGGGAAAGGAGTTTGTTGACTCGGATCAGATATCACAGGAGATGTTTGAACAGAACCATGTATTGCAGAAGAGAGAAGCTAAGTGGAAAGCATATGGATTTAATGCTTCAGTGTTGGGAATTGTAGACCCATGGGCAGGTAGAAATTTATGGTTTCAGCAGTTAACACACTCAGTGAGATCAATCAAGAAATTGAAGGGCCCATGTGTGTTGAAAGTACCAACACCAGGTACATGGCCTTCAATTTTGGAGAAGGTACCGGAACCATTAACTACTTCATGTCAATCTTCTGTACTGTCATGGCTCTTGTATCAACAGCAATCATCAGTGGATAAAGTGATGGCTTTATCAGTGAACCTTTTTAAGCCTAGATTGAATTGTTCTTGGTTGGCAGGATTACCATATGAGAATTTACTTGAACAACATGAAAACGTGATGACAGCGGTACCTGATCCGATGGAAGTGAAACCTGTGAGGGCAAAGAATTGTTTTTGCTCAAATGAAACTAATAAGGGGTCTGGAATGTTTATGGGAATATCAGAGTGTGATGGTTATATGATGGATTTAGGAAAGCGTGAGGATGAGGATGTGAATAAGTTGTATGAAGTGATTTTTCAAGTGTCAAAGCGTAAGCCGAGTAGAACTTTGATGGTAGAACATCAAGTTTTGCCTGGTAATGTGACTATAGGCAATTTCAGGGATATTTGGTGGATTTGTGGTGAAAATGCTTATTTATTTCTACCATACGGGTGGACAGGATGTTGCTATATGGCAACACTGAAACTCCCATATGAGGTTTTTTCTGTCCAGAAGGGAGAAGCATCTGATGAGGCTCAATCTAATGTTGCTTCTGGAAGTAGGAATAAAAGAGAATTAGCGCAATTTCATAATCTGGAGTCCTACCATTGGAGAATAAGTTTAGGAGAAAAGTGGGGAATAGGATTATTTCCATGGTATGGGGTGAACATTCTTGGCAGATCACATTGACAACATTACCTACACCTTGCAAGGCTTTGCGAACGAAACCATAAGAGGTTTCGAAATGTTGTCAAACACCCAAAGGAGCCATAGGTTGACATTGTTAAAACACGATATGGCTCTTGATTATATTTTGGCCAAACAAGGGGGCTTATGTGTTGCTTTAAATTTAACGGGAGATGCCTGCTACACTTTGATTCCTGATAATTCAGATAATATAACTAATGTCATAGACGCACTGAAGCACATAAGAGATGCCTTTGGTCCATCAGAAGGAGCTGGTTGGTCTGCAAATAGTTGGTTGCAGGAGAAATTAGGGCCACTAGGAGCAGTGCTAGTTCAAATTATGGTAGCAGTACTTATATCGTTATGTGTGATGTTTTGTTTTTGCACGTTACTATTGACTTTTGCGAAGGCTATGATATTGAGATGGGTTGGTGTAGTGATGCCAGGAGATCAGGTTCAGATGCCATTATTACACGAAGCGGACACAGACGTGGATGAGGATGACGCGATAAAGATCGAATTGGTGGAGGAATATCCATTTTAAATATCTCATATGATTATAATCCTATTATTTACCTCTGTTTTGCTTGCGTAGTTTGTAGTGTTGATTTGTTATTTTTTTGAGACTTTGTTTAGTCTCAAAAGGGGGGTATGGCAACAAATGAACAATATGATTAATGGACAATATGATTTCTAATTTTACTTATAGAAGTGTTTTTATTCTGTGTTTGATGTTTTAATTTGTATCTGTTCTGTATGCAAAAGATACTGGTTTTCTTGTCTTTCATTCTAGAACATATTGGGGGAAGACCACTGTGAGGGTGATGGATTGTCGGGGACTCCGATGGGCTGAATGGGGTCAGACACTTCAAACATGAAAATATGAATGGTCTGAAGAACTTTGAACGTGAACTGGCGATACAACATCCAGAGTCAAGACGTCATCGATACTACACCAGAGTCAAGGCTGCTGAGAAACTGCAGCGTTATACAGTCTTATGTCTTCTCTTAGATGTTACATTAGTATTCCTAAAAATGAATTGTTTTTTTTGTGTATTACATGCTTGGCAAATGATGGTTTCTAAATATAATGGGACCTCAGATGTTTTCTTTTTCTCGATGTTTAGGGACAGTGGGGTAGGCAGGAAAAGGTCCATAGAAAGGTGCGATGGGTTGACCAGCCTGACTTTGGACATTGTTTTGTTTTGATTTGCTGAGAGTTCCATATGTATTTGCTTAAGTCATTTCCACACACAAATTGTTAAAATTTCCTCATTTCAGTATTATGGAGTACTACGTATGGTCGCCTTGGCAGAGGGACCGTGAGAGAATTTTCCTGTCTACATTGTTAATGGATATTTCAAGAAAGATTAGCTGCCCGACAGGTTTTTCACTCTCACTTTTATACTCCATATAGTTGTTTCAATGGTAAAAAGGGCGGGTTGTTAAATTTGTAATGTTAATACACCTGTATGTATCTTCTTTTATATTTTCGAGACTTTGTGTAAGTCTCGAAGGGGGGAATATGTGGTATATTTTCAAGTCTTGCACAAGACAGCGAGGCCCCTCATTGTAAACATAAGACAGCGAGGCCCCTAATTGTAAACATATGTGTAAGAAGCAGACGTGGAGTCATAGGGTCATACGATATGTCCAGGGGCTGAAAGATAAACATGTAGGACAAAGGTCACATACCTAGTCATACGCTCAGCTCAGATGTTGCCTGAAATGAACCCGATATAAGGGGGTGTAAGAGCCCCGAAGTGCAGGACTTTCAGATTTGACTTGAGACCTCCGGACGTTCTAGGCGTTCGTTATGACATTTGTTGCTTGTTTGTAATAAACTCTATTATACCAGCAAGAACAGTGTCCGCGGAGCATCCTTTCTCATCACTTCAACAGCACTGTTGCAGAAAAGATACTACATTAGCATAGCCTGGCACTGATCGATCCAAACTCCATTCAGAAAACAAGCATTTTAAAAGTTGTTTGCTTGTTGTCTTGGTAACAGACCTGACAAAGCATGAATTCGGTCTTTTTACTAATAAGCTTCATTATGAAATTATTTCGGCGCACTTTTGATCCGTTTACAACAACGTCGCTGCCGTATTTTTGCTTAAATAACGTTGTGTTGGGTGTTGATGGAGTAGCTATAATGTTAGCATAGCCTGGCATTGATCGATCCGAACTCCGTTCAGAAAACAAGCATTTTAAAAGTTGTTTGCTTGTTGTGTTGCAGACAGACCTGACAAAGCATGAATTCGGTCTTTTTACAGATCAACATCATAATGTAGTTATTTCGGCATCATTTTGATCCGTTTATTGCAATTAAATCACAGCACAGTCTGTTTATTTTGGGTTCATACCGCAGTAGCAACGTGTTGCTTGCTAGATACAGATACAGTATGTGAATACAGTTCTCCGCCGGATGATGTTAAGAACCCAGACACAACGGTTTTCTGACATATCTGGGACTTCCACAACATGTACAAAGCAGCAACAGTGGTTATTTCTGGAGGAAAGCAAGGTGAAGATTTGCGCTTGGTGTGAATGCACGGTAACACGATACGAAGCACAACATAACGGAACTTAAACGAACATAAACAATAGCACATGTACAACAACAGCACTATGTAATGATACATTGAACAGCTGACACGCTCCCCAGAAAACCTAAACACAGAACTAGAAAGAGCAACGACCAATGAGGAAACTCCAACAGTCGGCCGACCAATCCTGTAACTTCATCACAGTCAATCAGTCACTCACTCAGTCTTTTCAGCTTCCAACTCTGCCAGTTGTACATTTCAACTTCTAGGTTTTTCAGCAGTGCAGTGCAATGCATTTGAGCTTTCACATTTTTAGGCAAGTCATTTCACATTTCTGCATTTTCAGCAATGCTTTGCAATTAATTATAGCTGTCAGCATTCCCACGCATTTTCAGCAGGAAATGCATTTTCTAGTTTGTATTCTTTGCCTCGTTTTGCCATAGCAAGACCCAAAGTGTCACTGAAAAGAAGGCTAAATGGAGAAGCTAAATGACTCGCCAAATGAATAGCTAATGGGTTTAGTAAAAGCAGCACAGAGATGCTAATGAAAAATGGGAAAAGAAGTTGCCCTTTTAAATGCCTGATTAAAACCTGTATTCTTAATTCAACTTATGAATCCAGTTATTCATTTCTCTTTTAAACTGCATTTTCAAGTTTAGTATTTATTTATAAATGCATTAATGTATTTTTAAATGGTGTACTTATTCAATGTTTTATGGTGTTTTTGTAAATCCCTTTTTAATTTGAACTATTTATTGATGGATTCATATTTCATTTGTAAATTATTTTTATAATTCTTCTTTTTATAGCCAATTAAAATGTCATATAATGAAATAATTTGTAACTAAGCTTCAGTAGTCAGTATATTTTTGGCATCATTGGGCAAAAATTCCACAATAACCTTTCAGCATATTGTAATTCAAGTGTTCTAAGAGATAACTAGACTTCTGCTCCTCCTCTTGGCTCTGTTTTCAGGCTTTCAAAAATCTAGCCTCTGACGGGAGACTTTGACCAATCACAGGTCATTTCAGAGAGAGAGCGTTCCTATTGGCTTTCTCACTTTACAACTAAACAGTACACTACAAGATGTTTCTGAAAACTGAAAGTTTGACCGTTTTATCGGACTTCGCGAGTGATTAACTCGTTGCTCTCTTAGACGGCAGCTGGACAGCAGACTCCAGATCAGCTCTGACTGCTGTGAAATATTGCAGATGCTGTTAGGAGCACCGGAGGACACAGAGGCACGTGATTTTTTTCAGATCACTGTCTCATGTACTACTGTCACGATATAGTGACCGTTTCATAAAAATAACTTTTTTTAATCATATTTGCTCCATTTCTACCCGCTGCCGCTTTAAAGAAATACAAACAAGCCAGAGCATTTCCCTTCATACCAGATTGATAATGTGTGCATTTCTTTAACAGCAGGTTTTCCCACATAAAAAAACCCTGCATATACGCACTAATTTTGGTGAAAAAGGGGATCAGAGTGTATTTACAGTCCTTTTGTTAAGTTGCCATAGTTGAATCGTTATTCTGTTATATTAGTTGGAAATATCAAATAGCCAAACAAATATGAAAATGACTCATATTGTTGATAGAAGTGCATGACCATGACCTTATGAGAAAACCAAACTTTTTAATTGTATTTCATGCCATAGAATTAGTGCTTTTAGAGAAGAGTTAGTTGATATTTGGTCTGAATGATAAAAGCTCCAGACTGATGGATGGTTAGAAAAGGTCCAAGGGTCCTCTCAGACTACTCCATCTCCATTGAAAAAAACAAATTACATTTTTTCCCCTCACATCTTCCTCTCTCCTATCTCACATCCTGCTGTCAAATGCCAAGGCCTTCAAAGACTAACTTGTTTGTTCACAGAGCATCTCGACTCAGGAGAACAGCCCTCCTCTAAATACTACTTCACTGTTCTCCTCTCTAATCCTTCCTGCTCTCTTCTTTCCCCAGCATCTTCCCTCTCTTCCTGTTTTCTCCTCTCCCTTTTGACCTGCTCTCAAATTTTCCTTGAGATCCTCGACAGACGGATACCGATAAAATGCACAAAATCAGCAAATAAAAAAGCAAATACAGAAATAAATCACCAGAAAAAACAGATCTTCTTGAGAGGCTTTATATAAAAGGATGTGACTACAGGTTATTTGAGACTACAGTGATGTGCTGTTCAATTCAATTAGTATGCAGATTGGACAGAGTGTTGAAACACCCACGGTCGTGCACCCCCCACTACTGAAAAAGTACCAACCTGTCCACCCAATATAGAACATAGGCTATGTTAAATATGTCATTTTACGAACCCTTATAACGTATCTGCCTTGTTATTTACTATATTTTCAAATAAAGGAAAACATAATTCTGTGAATACATAAGTGTGTGACCCCCCAACTGTACACTTGGTTGCCCCCACACTCAACTCTGGCGTCAGCTGAGAAGTTGTGTCCTGCCGAGATGAGTAGAGACTGTGAGTTGTCTTCAGTTTTCAAATAGGTCAAAACACAGTAAGAATAGCATTGATTGCACAGACAGGAGACATCCTCATTAGACGGGCTACTCTGGAAAACACCGGCGGCAGCAGCTTAACTATTAGTAAGCATTAAAAAGCACACTGTATTTTTCCATATACGCCACGCAGGCGTTTATGGGTGCTTAAAGGTGCTAGATGCAAGATTGGGGGCATTTCAATTGCCTCTGCACGGCTCTCAACATGGTGCAGGCCGAGCCGGCAACTCCTAGCTAACGGCGCAAACAGCGCTGATAGTGAAAACAAAGTATAACCTTTCCATTTTCATTCCTATCTACTGTATATTTTGAATATTTTACAGAGGGGTTTGTTCATATATCATTCATAGCCAGATTTACATACATTTTATTCCTAAAAACATGCCGACATTTTTTTTTTTTTATGGCTGTTGACAGTTTTTTCTGATTTATGGAGTGATACTAAAATATATCCAAAATGTATGGAGTCAGATCAATCTCAATATTAATGAATGCACACAGAAGGATTCACAAATGTATTTTGTGATTTATATGTAAATGACTCTCTCCACAAAAATATTTTTTAGTGCACACAAAAATAGTTACCGTATATAAATGTAAAAAGAAATCCTCTGGTTCACAAATTTATTTCTAATATTTTTTCTTTTAATAAATGTAATAGAAATTCACAAATAGTATGTATCTAAAAGTATTTGCAATTTTCATCAAAAACATATTTGGATGTTGTTACTAGGAATGCAACGATACCTGGGCTTTGGGTATTGACCGATACCGAGTGTTTAATTAATCAGCTGTAGGCCTCACTGTGTGGAAGTGACTGGGATCACTCTTTTATGTGTAAGGCAACATCAGGCTGGACTTAAACATCACTTTACACAGATATAAATTTACAGTTATTTTATTATTAAAATAGTAAATCGTACACCAGTAACTTTGTAAAAAATCTTCAAATTTACCAGGAATTACAATTCAAGTGTGAACCTTTTAATGCAGCAACACATTGGTCAAAACTTAAACAGGAATCCAAATTCCATTATATAATGTATATAGTATATAAACATATAATTGAATTTAATAGATCGGCCCAATTGTCACCAATACCCTATTTATTTTTAGACTCCCCTGACGTCGCCCAATCTAAAAATGCACCTGTAGCCAATCAGATGTCTAGCTCCTTTTCAGCCAATCACATGACTGGGCCCCCACGAAGGTATAATTTACGTGATGCACAGGATGAATGCGAATCAGAAATATATTTTTGAACCTTATTTTTTTAATATGTGGATTTTTTTACATTTATATACAACAATAACTCTTTTTGTGGAGAGAGTCATTTATCAATCACAGAATACATTTCTGAATCCTTCTGTGTGCATTCATTAATATTGAGACTCATCTGACTCCGTAAAAATTCCCTCTGTAAAAACCTTTGACTCTAATATGTCAACAAAATGAAGAATTTTGTGCCTGGCTTAATCCAATGTTCAGATTTCTGTTCTGGAAATGTATGCAAATTAGCACATATTTAATAAGATAATGCCTCATTTCCATATTTAAACATAAAATTTCAGAAAACTTGTAATACAAAAAAATAGGTGAAGTTCCACGGTGATATCTAAAGCGTCTCCTATTAAGGATGTAACTGCCTCAGCAGGTATCTTAATTTCGAGGTTCATCACAGCAAATCCAATCACTCATGCCATCTATTTATTTGAGCAAAGGGATGATAAAATTGCATCAGGTGTGTCCGAGTGTGCTCAGAAAATCCTCAGCACACTTAAAGTCTGAATGGGCATATGGGCATACAAATAGGCACTTGAATTGTACACCTGCATCGTACCACAAAGGTGAGTACATAGACTGTATATAAGAAGTGGACGTAGTCACCGTGACGTCACCCGTTGGTTTGTGGACTGCCGTTTTGAAGCCTGAATTTGACATTTTGGTCATCGCCATCTTGGTTTCTGGACTTCTCCATCTTGTTTTTTGCAACCAGAAGGGACCGGAGAGGTTGGAGCTAAGTACAACCAAACGCTGAATAAGACATTTTTAGGCGACCAAAATGATACAATTAACTTTCATGAAGTGAAAACACACTGTGAAAGGGTTAAAGCGCTAAGACGAAAGACACGGAACAACTCCCAGACTGGACAACGTCGTGGTAGCGACCTGTCAATCACAAGGTAGCCCCGCCCTAGAGCATCCCCTGCTTCATGGTCTGACTCTAAATGGGACCATAATTCACTAAATGAACATCATGCTGTATTGAAGAAGACTTGAAACTAGAGATTGAGACCATAAACTCATGTTTACAATGTTTACTGAGGTAATAAATCAAGAGAGAAAGAGGCTCATTTTCTATCAGACTTCCATACAATCAGAGGAGTCGCCCCCTGCCGGCTGTTAGAAAGAATGCAAGTTGAAGGCGCTTCCGCATTGGTTTCACTTTTCAGACCCGGACTTTGCCCACTGGGTGGGTACTAGGAGAGACCAATACAGTCTGTTACATCAATTTGGATATTCTGGCTCTAGCAACTTTCCCAAAATCTAAAAACCGAAATCTGGAAAACACATACAGGTAATGTCACAGATGCTACGACATATCTATGTTTTTATGTTAAATATGCATTAAAGCTGCAGTAGGCAGAATCTTTTTGGCATCATTGGGCAAAAATTCCATAATAACCTTTCAGCATATTGTAATTCAAGTGTTGTGAGAAAACTAGACTTCTGCTCCTCCTCATGGCTCTGTTTTCAGGCTTTAGAAAATCTAGTCCGTGACGGGAGACTTTAGCCAATCACAGAGGGAGTGTTCCTATTGGCTCTTCATTCAACGGAGGCAGCTGTCAATCACTCGCAAACTCCGATCAAACGGTCAAACCAGGCAGCGCTGATCAAATATGAATCAATATTCTGTTACTGTAATGTCTATTTCTCTCCTCAAATGTTTTCAAAATCATCTTGTAGTGTAATGTTGAGCTGTAAAATGAGAAAGTTTGCTGCAACTGGGGGGCGGTGCTTGGTATTTCTTCAACTGATCTCAACATGGCTGCTATCAGGATATAGTGACCGTTTATAAAAATAACCTTTTTAAATCATATTTGCTCCAACCTGCCTACTCCAACTTTATGTCAAATGTGGATTCCATTGGCCTCAGACATATCACCACCACCTCATTGACTGTTGGCATTCCAATGATCGGAGGCTTTTTGTTCAAAGCACAGCCTTCAGTGTAGGTACTGAAAGCGAGAAATCTCCAGCATACATGAAATAATTCCACAGTCAGTGGTATTGAAAAAGAAAAGAAAATACCAAAACCCAGGAGATATATCAACATTACCATTTTGAGCCACGGGATAGTGAAAATCACAGCGATTAGCCCTTTAACCTCTGTTAGGAATTTATATGTGAATGCTGCTTCCTGAGAAGCGTTTAAGAACAGAGCGACCGGTGTGGAGGCTGAACAGATGCCCTCTGTTCCTCTGAGGCAGCTGGGCTGGCTCCGAGCCTGGCTCAATCCTCCCAAATAATGCTAAATCAAACGCACCCTGGGGTGTCTCACACACACACACACACACACACACACAGACACATCGATGTGCACACTTAAATGCAGACTGTCAGTCACACACATTTGGAAGTGAACAAATAAACATGCACATGTGTACAGAGATGCAAACAAACACAAGGGCAGAGACGCCCCCACACACGCCCCCACTCACTGCTGTAACAGAGCATGGTTTCAAACCAACAGCTCTGCATCATCATACACAACACTAGCTTTTGATGATGTGCTGATTTTAGACCCGCTGACCACTAAAGCTGACAGGATTACATCAGGAGCAGTTTTCTTGCACAGTATGCCTGGCCCAGTGTGTATTCTGTCTTCATGCTGAGGTATTGGGTATTGAAAAAACTCCCCATGACACCTTTTGTTTGCACAAGAATCGAAGGTTGAGTGGAGTCACATGGAGGCAGTTACAAAAGAAGCTGCGTTCTTATCGTCTCTTTCATATAATCTGTGAATTGATCTTAGAAAATAAAACATTTTCTTTGAAACAGTAAAAACATTAATTAATTCAGTTTAATCACAGGCCTCCTCAATTGGCAGTTGGCGAGCTTCATTCAGAGCTGCAAATTAATCATGTTTCCTCCTCCTGAATCTTCTGCAGAGCTGCTAAAGAGAGGTCCTAAATGCATAAAGGGACAGTTTGGATGTCCTGAAATAAGGTTGTATGAGTTACTTATCTAGGGTGACCATATTTTCAAACCCCCAAACTAGAACCCTTAAAGGGACTGTTTGTAACTTCTTACACGCATAAATCATTGCTGGTCGGTGTCTCATGCGCGCTCCTGTGTGGCTACGCTGTTCAGACTCAGACTCCAACACAATCTACACGGAAGCACCAAAACCTCTTGGTTGTATCTAGTGAAGCCCGTCTGTTAAACAGTGTTGGCCGCGGTCGGAGGACGCGGGGGAGACCGTAGCTTTGGTCTCCAGGACCAGAGTCTCTGCTGTACTCTGCTCCTCTGCTCCTCTGCCTAACTGCCTGCCTTCACTCACACACCGCTCTCGTTCTCACTCTTGCGCTCCACTCTCACGTGCATGTGCCCACACTCCACACTGCAGAAGAGTTAGTTTAGCTCTGGACGTTTGTGCAGAAATAACTGCTGCAGCTCCTCCAGACCAACAGAGGTTTCCCGTGTCTTGTGAAGTGACGGGGCTCTGCAGAGAGAAACGTTATCGTCTCCAACCAAAACTCTGGTGTCTCCCCCGTTCCCTCCGGCCGCGGTCGGGAGGCTGAGGCAGGAAAAGCCAACACTAGGATCAGCATTGATTCATGGAGAGACCTTCGTCTGGTCAGCTAACATTACTGCCAAGCAGCTGAAATATAGAGTGATATTGTGCTTTTAGCTGACGTGTGTCGCCTCACTGTTTTGAGCAATGCTCGTTCATGTCTATGTAGAGCGAGCACAAGCGAGCAACAGGACGCTGACTTTCGTTGACTTAACGGCCACAGGTGTCGCTGTTAACAAGACATTTCTGATTCTTACAAACAGTCCCTTTAAGTGAACCACACATTCATGCATAACACCTTCATGCGCATGCACATACTAATGTGCATAAACAGATGGTCCTGAGAGGGTTAAAAGCGGAGTGAAAAAGTTTTAAGCGATTCACAATTTTTCGCCTAAACGTCTGTTGATGCGCAGAAGGAACTGTGTAGAATAATGAATAAAAACAACACCTTTGATGTGCATGTAAGGCAGTAGCCTAAATCAGCCACCAGGTGTCGCTGGTGCGCTGTAATTCCCATCCAGAATTGCGCAATAGACATGGTTGTCCCTTACAGGACACCGTAGTTCAAATGTTACGTGGGGACGCCATCTTTTTTCCTGTTTACTTTGCTTTATTGCTTCGTAAGGTAAGCATGGCGACCCGCATCGTAATACAATATATTATTTAAAAAAACCCTTCCTGTTAATCTTTTTCTACTAAATTTATAATTAAGATGTTGCCTTTCACTTATTAGTATTATAGATATGTTTTATATGTAAATAGTGGCTGTAATGTTGGCATTTTACCATACAGAGCAGAGCAGCCTCTCTAATGCAGGCGGGAGAATTAGCCTGTTCACTTATTGTTTGCTAGCTGTCTTGTTGTGTTTCATTTAAATTATTTTCATGTTAGATTTTACGTTAAGAGTGCCTTATATCATTTTATGTGTTGTAATTTACTTTCAGTGTTTGTGTTTAGTGTTTATTTTTGTACTAGAATATATGTTTTCATGGAGTTTATACTTTGCTTTATTGCTTCGTAAGGTTGTGGACAAACAAGTGAGATGACAGCAGATGTTGTGGACAAATAAAGTCTTCCCGGTCTCAACCACAATCAGAAAAACTGTGCCGGTGTTTCCCTTAATCTGCACCACACCCCATAACACAACTATAAACACAACGCAGAGTCCCAGGGTGTGCAGAGAGGCTCCAGCACGTGGGTTACATGCACATAAGCACGGGGGTGTGCTGGTTGCACAAAATGTATCCAGTGAGGAGGACGGCATATGGGTATTCAGCCAAGCATATTTAAATTTACACAGAAACCTTAAAGGGACTATTTGTAACTTTGTAAGCGTATAAATGTAGCGGGTCGGCACACATAAATAGATTTTTTGACAGTTACCTCTAGTCTCCTAGACAACAGCCTGGAAGACGTTCAAACAGGCAGTAAAAAAAGTCAAATAAAAACCCACAGCTGACATCATCGGATAACGTGATATGTCACCGCAAGGTGCCGTCCCATTCATATTTATATCATTTCAAGCCCTTGCAGCCTCTCACACTCTACCATTTACCAGGTGATGTCAGTCAAGTCCCTGAGGGTTCAGAGCTCAAGGCTTTAGGGGGAAATTGGGATTGGGCCAATGTTACTTTTAGTTTCACAAGGGACACAAACACCGGTCTCCTGGTTGAAAGTCTTCTTGGGTCAGCCTGATTGATAGCTTGATGCATGACACTGCTGATACATTGGTGTGGGGAATACTGGTCAGAGTCCACATTCCACACTCCAGGTATATGAAATATTATGACATTTTTGCTCCTGTCAAAAATCAATTTGCTGAACTGAACGGTTTAAAAAAATGTAATCTGGTTGTCATGGTTACCTGGAGTGATATAGAGCTCTGACCCTTGCCTGACCTTTACGAGTCTGAGATGATTATTACATCAGTGAATTTAGCCGGCAGTGTCAGCTAGATCCCGGAGAACCGCTCTGTGTACTTTTTGTGATCCAAAAGCGGTGTTTGACCTCTATACTCTTGGTATTAAATCAATTGCGTGAGCTAGAAAATGATGATCACTTCAATCATTTAAATCAAACCAGAGTTGTCTACACAGAGAATCCTGAAGATTTTTCTCTTATTCTCACTTGTTTTTCTCTCTTCTCGTCTTGTTATCTGTAGGACTTCTTTCCATCGCATATATGCTGGTTTATACTGGATCTGTACAGGGAGTTTTTTTTTTAAAGCAGCTTCAATCAATATCTTTTTATAACAACAATGTATTAAATGACATACTGTAACCCTAGTTCTATAATCACAAGCGGAGCCCTCTACTGGACTCTATGGGTAATACTTCACTCTAATTAAGAGCACACATTCGCCCACTGAAAATCAGGACGTGCCGACCCAAATACGTGCGGACCCGCAGTATCTATGGGCACAGCAAGTGGAGCCCGATGAATGCATACGCTGCTGCGACGCAACCACACTGATCCTGACTGGCGAGAGATTAGTTGCTGCAGCCCACCTACTTCTTTACAACCTAGACTGCCACAGCAGAGAAGTAGGGAGCCCCAGCCAGCCCATGTAGTACGCTGGCCTAACCCTGCAGGGCTCAAAAAGACAAGCAGTAACAGATGAAATCGATCCGAAAAGCCCTTCCATAGCGATGGGGGCTCCCAGTAGATCGTATCGGTCCTTTGGCAGAAAAGCTGCGATTCCCAGCAACACATGACGAGAGTCCACGGTGGCTAGAGACATCACATGACCACATGTCCAGAATGTCAGTCTGCCATGAGGGGCTGGGAAGATGTCAGTCTGCGCTAGACCCAACGGCGAGCGCAAACCGCATTCTGTGGGAAAGGCCCATTAAAGCATCAGTAGGCGAGATTGGAGCAAATATGATTAAAAAAAGTTATTTTTATAAAACGGTCGCTATATCGTGACAGTAGTACATGAAACAGGTAACCTGAAAAAAATCATGTTCCTCTGTGTCCTCCGGTGCTCCTAACGGCATCTGCAAGATTTCACAGACTGGAGGAAAACAAGCAGTAAGAGCTGATCTGAGGTCTGCTGTCCATCTGCTGTCTATGAGAGCCGTCTGTCAATCACTCGTGAACTCCGACCAAACGGTCAAACTAGGCAGCGCTGATGAAATATGGATCAATATTCTGTTCCGTTAATGGCTTCATGGGGGCTAGGAATAAGCTGAGAGGAACTTAAGACTCAATGGTAATTCTGTGGGTTCGTCACTACAAGCAGCCCTCGTCATATTACACAAAATCATTTGATCAATTATTTATGGAAATCAGTGCAGCTTTAAATAAAGTTTTTAGGAGGAAAAAAAGGTGCTAAAACGTACCCTACTCTCTTCCTATTGGTGCCCAGGCGTGAGGTCTGCAATAGAATCCTCTCTCAGGTACTCGACATCAGTTTGATAATTAGCCTTATGCAGCTGAAACACTGCCAACGGATGTAACAAAAGCTTCTCACTTCACTGTCAAGTTATTTCTATGTGCTTGGAGCTATTTGTTGATACACTGAGAGGTCCTCTCCTAATACTTCACAAACACACACAGACAGGGACAGAGGGACAGAGGGACAGAGGGACAGAGGCAGGGTCGCCTTTATTCAGTGGTGGTTGTAGACCATTTCAAATGGGGGGGCCAGGCTGGGTCCACATGCAATTTTAGGGGTACCAAAAATATTAAGCACAACTATTATATACCTCAGCAGGAGGGAGAGCAGGTTTTTCAATAATCAGAAGGTCGGTGGTCCGATGCCTGGCCCCTGCAGTCTACATGTTGAAGTGTCCTTGGGCAAGATACTGAACCCCAAATTGCTGTAAGTGTGCATGTGAATGTTTATCGCTCCTGAGGAACAGGTGGCACCTTGTATGCAAGCCTCTGTCATCAGTGTATGAGTGTGTGTGTGTGAATGGGTGAATGCTGACTTGTGTTGTAAAGTGCTTCGAGTGGTCGCTAAGATTAGAAAAGTGCTATATAAATGTGTGTTTCTGCAGCTACGCTCATTTTTGACTCTCCCAAATAAAAAAAAATCAACCTCCTTGAATTTTAATTTTAACAATCAGAATATGTAATACAGATAACCAGGTACACAAAATGACATCTAGTGGTTAAGATTTTAATCTGTAACATGTTTATTTTTTATGGTTTTCATCACTTGTTCTTACTAAATCCTCAACACAACATTACAATAACGTTCATTTTATACATTTTCCTTTTTTAATTTCTATAATATTTAAGACATTTAAAATTAATTTTCATCAAGCTTTGTGCATCATTGTAAATACTGATATAAAAACATTTTTTTAAAAATACGGGATGTCACAATGTTCTGTACACCCTGAAAAGATAAAATAGTAACCATAGATGTCAGTCTTCATATACAAAAAATATAAAATATGTTTTGTTTTATGACAGATATTGCAATTTTAAGCTGTTGCAGTAAGGACATTGAAATTACATTTTTGCTAATATTGCAGATAAATGGCAGCTAAAAAGGTCTGCTACGTTAGCTTTGACTCTTAGCATCAAATATACATGAATTCAACAGTAATATTAAGTTATTTTTTAAATGTGGTTCTAAATACACAATTACTAAGCTGTATGATAAGGACACACAATAAATAGTTCAGAAGAAAAGGTGATCTTAAACTAGTTTTTCTTGATGTTGGTTGGTCGCCCAACATGTCATCCATGTGCTCATTTGCTAACTTGGAAACTAGATTTGTTTGACTTTGAATAAAACTTTTACTATGGCATTTGTTCAGTATTGCGGTAAGGACTCAGAGGTGTGGGACACGCGCATCTAATGAAAAAAATCATATAGATAATTTGTAAACAAAAAAACATTTTAATATGGTGTAAAGTAATATGTATATGAAACAATTCCATTTGAAATAATGTCATGTTGTAATTGAATTAGCTCATTTTACGAACCCCAACATTGAGATCACAGTTGTGGGACATGAAGAAAAGTGGTGAATGCTTTATAAATGTTATTAAATCACATTATTTAGTAATTATTTTTTATGTCAAGATGGGTAATAACACTATGTTTATCAAGCATTGCACTGTAAATTTGAACATAAATCCAAAATGTCATTGCTGGGACTTAAAAATGCCCGTAGTTGCAAAAACACCCAAATTCAATCTATTTACCAGCCCAATAGGTTTGCTTCTCTAAAAGACGAAACACATACAACAATTAACACAATAATACTAATTCAGTGCCAGCGTACATTTTATCACTGCTATGAATAATTACAGTATCCCCTCTCTGGGGAGAAAAGTCGGGTGAAAAATGTACAAAAATATTTGTTTGGGGGCCAGAGGGGGTCAAGGCTTATCCTCTTAAGCCCTACGGTGCTGGAAGGTATGGTTTGCCTAGACCAGGGGTCAGCAACCTTTACTATCAAAAGAGCCATTTTAGGCCAAAAAATAAATAAATAAATCTGTCTGGAGCCGCAAAACATTTGAGCATTGTGATGAAGTTAACACAGTTTATAGTCTAAGTATATAGTATATAAGTCTAATGCAGTGAGGGCCAAAGAGACAATGTACTACGGAGTATTAGGGCCGCATGGAGGGAAAAAACATCTGAGATTTCCAGAATAAAGTCATAACTTTACGAGAAAAAAGTCGGAATATTATCGAGAATAAAGTCATAACTTTACGAGAAAAGAAGGCGTAATAATATGTGTTAAAAATCTCAAGTCTGCAGTCAATCCTGTGAGACCAGGTAGAGGGAGCCGAGTCACCTTAATCACCAGGGGAGGAGTCTATAGAAGGGGAGGAGTCTAGAGAAGGGGAGGCTACATAAAGGCTGGGTGTGTTCTGTTCAGATCCCTTTTGACTGAGACCATGCTGCCACACCAGCAATTTGTTTTCACAAATCCATTTGTTTGAGACCATGCTTCCAACCCAGTAAATTGTTCACAATGATTTTGATAATTTGTTTTAGACCACATATGGTTTATATTTTGAGTTACTTCAACATATTCTCTATCTTGATTTAATGTGTGTATTCTTGATAGATCCTGGTACTGTTTTGGAGCGGTGTAATATAGGCCACTTACCTGTGAGCTAAAGTCAGATTGAGTAGGTAAGACGATCTGTTAATTTTGAGAAGGAAGTGATTGTATATTTTGTTAAATTGTATTAACTTATGTTTGTTATAATTAGGTTCCGGATGGAGAATGTTAAAGTTTTTCACCCTTAAGAAGCCGATGCATTAATAACGTAAGATGACTACATACCTCTTATTTATTACCAATTGTGGTAAGCATGGTAATATATTGATTTAATTTGTTTATTGTGCAGAAAAATCATCAAAATCCATATCTTTATCCCTTATCCATCCATCAACCTCCACCCATTATCCTCTTTGAATAAATGGTTAACTGGCTCTTGGATCCTGGTGTTTAATGTGCATCCCAGCTAGAAGTTCAATGGTCCAGCATTAATACTCTCAAACAAGGCAACAATGATCTAATTTAGGCCTAGATTATTAATTCTTTTTTTCATGGTCCTTCAAGCCGGAGCGAACTTCTAGACTGGATATGGATCCAAGAGCCAAGCCAGAGAGTAAAGAAGAGGATTCAAGTGGAAGACCACACTGAGAGAGGAGGCCAACTGGTTATCTCCAAGACTACCACACAGAACTGTAGAACCAGTTCATCACGCGGGATGGAGCAACCTGCCCTTTACCTACAGAAACTTTAGGCAAGAAATGGCACAATTGAGAAGCATAGTTCATGAACTTGAACAATATGAATACAGTAATTCTGAAGCAGATGAGCCTGATGATAAGCAAAGTTGTGATGAACTGTTTGATAGAGAATGTGTTGAACAGTCCCAGCCTTTATACCAGGATAAATACCAAGATACTATTCACGAGAAGGCACATTCAAAGCCTACACTTTCAGAGTCTGTACATGTAACAGAATGTGGTAGGATTTCTAAGTCAGTACAAACACTCCAATACCAGGGAAATCCACCATCTGCACCTGTCAGTCGAGCGCCCCCAGCTCCTTTAACTACCAGTGGAGCGCCCCCAGCTCCTGTAACTACCAGTCAAGCACCCCCAGCTCATTTACCTGCCAGTCAACTGCCCTCAGCTCACGCAACTACTAGCCAATGGACCTCAGTCGATGTACGTCCTAAACAAGCACCTCCAATGCCTCTATCATATGCACATCAAACCGAATTGCTATCAACCCATGTGCATTATAGTCAAGTGGCATCAGCTCATGCACAACCTAGTCATCTACCACCTCTTCAGCCACCATTAGCTTCTCTACAGTCAGCTCATGGACTTTCAACCAACGCTGCCCAAATCCCACCTCATGCTTAGTCATCCCAGCCTGGATATCCACCCCTGCCTGCCTTTTCATCTGAGCCTGCTCCCCCTTCTCTATCTGATCAGTTGCATCAGTACCAGTTAACCCAAATATCACAAACCCCACCAGCTCCAGCATGGCAACATCAGGCTGCAAATTATGACCGACCAAGATATGCTCCACGCATTGAGGCATCCTCATTCCCTAACTTCACGGAGGAGGACCCCCATGAGTTTGCAATGCTAAAGATGGCTCTCAATAACCAGAAGAACCTGAAATGTAAAAATACCATATTTTATTAGACCACCTTCACCTGAGCTCTGCCTGTCATATTGCTCTCTTACGCTCATGACCCACGGCCCTATACCATGGCTCTAGCAGCTTTAGATCAGCAGTATGGTCAGCCACATCACCTTGCCCTGAGAGAAATCCAGGCTATCTTGAACCTTCCCAAGGTTCCCCCCGGTAATGCAAATAGTTTCCACATGTTTGCAGTAAGGGTGAGATCTATGGTGGGCATGTTACAGTCTCTAGGGCAAGAAGGGGCAGCAGAACTTGCCTGTGCATCACATGTACAACGTTTGTTGAGCAAATTACCAGCTGAATTTGTATCCAGCTATGCAAGACATGCCCGTGCCGTGCACCCAACTGGCCATTATAATTTAGTAGACTCTCGTTATGGCTCCAAGGAGAAGCAGCATGTCAAGCAGTGGCAGCTCAGGTTGCAAACCTCCACATTGGCACTACTCATTACCCAAGAAGAGAACACAGCCCAAGAAGAGAATACAGTCAGAGACCAACATTTTCCTCATCAGCTACCATACTCCATGGTGCCCATTCCAAAGCAGCCCGAGGCACATTTGCTCAATACAAGGCAAGACCTAAATTAAAATTCTCCTGATCATTCCCTGACTCATTGGGAAGGACTGAAATAATTAAGCACAGAGAAAGTGGCAACATGGATTAAAGAGCAAGGAAGATGCTGGAGATGTGGAAGGTCATATATGGCAGCAAATTGTAACCTAAAGAAACCCTGCCCTAATTGTAATGGAAGGCATATGGGAATCTTGCATGATGTGAATAGACAAGCCCTTGTATCTAAAATGTTGTACATGAATCCTCAAAGTAAGTCCCCCAAAGTCCTACTTAAAGTAGTGAAAGTTGAACTGATTAATAAGAGTCGTATCCTTTACACCTATGTGATCCTGAACGATGGCTCAGAGGGCACAATCTTGCTGCCTTCAGCCGCTGAGTACCTTGGCTTAGACGGGGCGGCTGAGAAACTTGACCTGCGCACAGTAAGTCAAGAGACAGAGACCATGCACGGTAGGTCAGTGACCTTGAAAATTGCTGCAGCATCAAACCCGAAGAGAACATAAACTATACAAGGGGCATTTACATCTGACAGACTGTCACTGGTGGAGCAGACTTACCCCATCAACAGGCTCAAGCAACATTACCGCCATTTACACAACATGCCTCTGGTTGCCTTTTCCAATGTACAGCCTCAGATCCTCATTGGGACTGATAATCCCCACCTCATAACTCCTGTTGAACCCTTTCGTCTCCCATTTGGCTGTAAGAGGGCACCTGTAGCAGTAAACACTAGACTTGGCTGGGCACTCCAAGGGCCTACATTCCTATCTGGTTCACAGAACACACCTCAGTGCTTATTCACCTCAACACCTACCCCCTAGACTGACAAGAAGTAAAGTTGTAGATAAGCAGGTCCAGGCAGGTTACCAAGCCAAACCCGGTACCTATACCTGCCTCAGCCCCAGGTTCCCAGCTATCAGTGCAAGAGACTGGTTAATTATTTTCAACCAAGGTCTGGCTACAAGTCCGTGCCCCAGCAGCCCCAGTCCGTTCCCTAGCAGCCCCAGTCTATGCCCTAGCAGCCCCAGTCTGTGCCCCAGCAGCCCCAGTCCGTTCCCTAGCAGCCCCAGTCTATGCCCTAGCAGCCCCAGTCCATGCCCCAGCAGCCCCAGTCCGTGCCCCAGCAGCCTCAGTCCGTGCCCCAGCAGCCTCATGACTAGCCTAAGCCCGAGTCTCAGCGCATGCCCAGCAGAGATGGAAGAGTTCGGACCGTGGAAGTTACTATTAAAAGAAAGCGATACGTTAGACCTGTGGCCCGATTAATAACCCTTGCACCTATTGAACCCACCACAGCTGAAGACACCTCATCCAGTTTAGCTCGAGATTAAGTTTCAATTAAAATATTTCATGTTTGAAGGGGCGGCTGTTCAAAATCTCAAGCCTGCAGTCAATCCTGTGAGACCAGGTAGAGGGAGCAGAGTCACCTTAATCACCAGGGGAGGAGTCTAGAGAAGGGGAGGCATAACTTTACGAGAGAAAAATGGCGTATTATTACGAGAATAAAGTCATAACTTTAGGAGTAAAAAAAGTCATATTATGAGAATAAAGTCAGACATTTACGAGAAAAAAAGAAAGTAACATGTAAAATTACTACTTCATAATATTATGACTTTATTCTCGAAATCTCAGATTTATTTTTTTCCTCAATGTGGCCCTAATACTCCATCGTACCGTCGTACCATAGACTTACAGCAATGATAAATAAAATTGAAAATGTAAACAATAAAAGTTATTCATTTCCACTAATGTTTTAAAAAATCCACAGGGAGCCACTGGAGAGGGGCTAAAGAACCAATGTGGCTCCGGAGCCGCAGGTTGCTGACTGCTGGTCTAGACAGACGTACCCAAAATAAATCAAGAATAGCACTACAACTACAGTACCAGGTCAATATGCACGATTGAACATTGTGACTGTTACTATGCCTGAGTAAATTGTGATGACGTTTTTATCCTCGCCTAAAATGTGTTTTAGATTAGACAGTGGATGAAACCATTATAGCAATGATGTCATGCACAGAGATGCCACTGAATTCCTTCAGCAACTCCTCGACTACAACTGTGTCGATGCAGATATAAACTAGACGTGCACTCGGAGAGCGCAGACCTCTGCCAAGGCAGGTTTCATGAACGCGTCATCAGTTACACTGCGCATGTTTTAAAGCCTGTGGTGTTAATGCACAGGCTGAGCAGAGTTATTTATAAATAATAAAATAAAAAATGTCATTCGTTTCATCATTGACTTTTGGAGGAATCCTCCAAACTGTTATGTTCTGGTTAACAAAAAGTGGACCCAAAAGCAGCACACAACTAGTAACTTGAAGTTGTAACAAAAAGATAATTTATTCTAATAATAATTGTACGGTGGACAGGGCTGGGGTCCTCAGAGTCCGACGTGATAGTGACTTGACTCAGTCTTAAAGGAAGCGAGGGGGCATGGGGAATGGGGTTACAGGGATCCTCCAGATGGTGAGGCGAGTCCACGAGTGATCCGAGGAGGAAGAATGGCGTCGGAGAGTGAGCAGGCAGGTTAGTTGCAGGAAGCGGAGGCAGCTGACAGGTAAGTAGACCTTGGACAAAAGGACAAAAACTGGATGAGTACAAAAGGTACAAGGCGAGCAGAGACAAAGTAAAAAAACAGCTAAGCAAGTTAAGTGAGCCTGATGACGTTACTACCACGGTGGGTGACGGAATGATCTGGCAATGAATGGCAGGAAGACTGAAGTTGATATACTGCAGGAGAGTGTCTTGATTGAATGATTGATGTCAGCTGCTCCAGCAGCAACCGCCCAGGAGAAGGAGGAGGAGAAGGCCACATTTCCTTACACACAGACAAACTAAACAGACAGGGTAAAACACACAGGAGACAAAAGGACAGGGAAACAGAGGAAACACAGGGAAAACTAGACTGCCAGAGGCCTGTACTACGAAGCAGGATTTGTGGTTAGCGAGGTAACTTCAGGGTTAACTCAGGGTTTTCCGTACCACGGAGGTGGTTCACTTCTTACTGGGTTAGATCACCATGGTAACTGATGCTGAACAGCTAACCTGCTCCGGAGCAGGTTATGTTCCAGATAAGAGATCAACTCTATAAAAGTACCAGCTACTAACCAATCAGAGCTCTGTGCGGGTATTGTATGATAATATTACACATAAATGAAGAAGTTTAAATCGTAATCCAGGCTTAAATTAACACAGTTTAAACTGACAGATGCAGGAAGGACAGCTGGCTGTATGCTGGGGGTGTTTACTGCTTTGAATTATGTTTTTATATTTATTTTATTTTAACTTGCTCTTGAGTCCATTTCACACCGTCAGAGAGGGGGGCGCAGGTGAAAGAAGGTTTAAATAATGATAGACGCCACATGTTACACATAGCATAAAAAGATGAGTAATCCATTCATCTATTACACTCTTAAACGCTATTTATATTTAGACGACTATATCTGACTTTTGAGTGTTCCGTTAAATTAATAAATCTGTTAGTTTACGCATTCACACATCTGAAGTTTTTCTTTTGCCAGCCGTCCTTCTTTCCTGCATTTGGCAGCTTCATCTGTGTTACTTTTAGTCTGATTAAGTGTTTAACTTCTTCGTATTTGTCTAATATAGTTTGCTCTTCCTTTGTAAAATGTGCCGCTCTGTCTGTCTGATGACAGTAGACTTGTCCATGTCTATGATTGGTCAGATGCTGCAAACACCTCCTCATTCATGTGAACGCACTCACAGCCAGATGGAGAAACCCTGGGTTGACTTACTGAGTTGATAACCAGCTTCGTAGTACAGTTTAGCGTGATCTCGTTTGTTAGGGTAAGTGAAGCCAGATAACGAGAAGATACCCTGGGTATGTTGGACTCGCTTCGTAGTACAGGCCTCAGGTGACATCATGACACAAACGGACAAACCAACAAACCAACACTGGTAAAAACATAACCTCCTTCCTAGGCCTTCAGCCTTGGTGGAGGTAATAACCCAAAGCACATAGATTCTACAAAGGTTTTAGTCAGGATAGGACCAGGAGGACTCTCCAATTGGCACACTTGGATAACCCAAGTATGCCAAATGGGTTTTCTACCTCTTTAAAGGGAATCTGGCTCTAAAATACTACTGATATCCACTACAGGAGGCTATGTGCAAACCTTTGGCCATGACATTTACCCTGTGCATCATTACATTCTACCATTGTGCATCATCACATTCTACCATTGTGCACAGTATAAAATCAATAAAAAACAACTAAATTGTATAATTTTGTATAATGAAACATGACCAAGTAAAACGTAGATAATAACAAATACGATAACAATAATAATGTAAATAAGATAACAAAAAAGAATCCAAAGTCTGGTGTGTACATTCAATATAAAACTGGTTAAACATATTATGAAGTGAAAAGACAGTTTCTTGTGCGTTGATTTTGTAACTAAAATATTGAAATCAAAAGACATACAAAATATTCACCCCCTGTTGAAATATATTATAAGCAATTATAATGGCAAACTTAAATATACTATAGGTAATGTATATAACATTTTAGAAGAGAAAAAAGAAACAATGAATACAAAGATAGAATGGGAAGAAGAGTTGGGAACACAAATAACTGATGAAGAATGGACACAGATGTCGAGTGAAATACATAAAACAACCAGTTCCTTGTTCTGGAGAGAATCGCTTGGAAGATAAATATGAGATATGAGACTTCTTGACACCTGAAATAACTTCTAAATATAAAAGAAGACCAAGCTCTCAGTACTGGAGAAACTGTGGTGAAAGTAACGCAAATCATGCACACATTTTCTACACATGTAGTGTATTAAATCTGTTTTGGTTAGAAATATTTAAGTTTATAGAAAACATTTTCAGAAAACCTATGTATTTTAAAGCGGAGCATACCATACTCAGGAAACTTCCAATTGGTTTCGGTAAAGATGAACGTTACTTATTTAGAGTACTCAGAATCACAGCACTGAAGCAAATAATAAAAGGGTGGAAAAAAACTAAACCCCCAGATTTTATAAAATGGAAAAGTTTAATTCAAGAAGTAAAAGTTATGGAAAAGGGAACTCATAAAATAAGGAATATGGAGGATGTTTTTGAGAAGAGATGGAGTCTAACAGAAGGAAAAACATAGTTACATGGGTTAACACGCATGCACATATACACATGCCTGGAGGTGACCCAACGCATATGCGTGCCCAGGTAAATAATATTGCTATATCTCTGTCCTCCCCCCACCCTCCTTCCCCCCACCCTTTTTGTTTTTTGTTCTATTAACTTATTTTCTTATTTAATTTATTATTACTTTCTTTTCTTTGTATTAATATTTTTTTATTCTATTCTTTCTTTTTCTTTTTATTATTATTACTATTATTTTATTTTTAATTTTTCTTAATTTTATTTAAATTTTGAATGCTGAAGTTTTTTTCTCTAGTGTACTTAGTCTGTTCATCATGTTCAAGCTCAACTACTTAAAAAAATGGTTTATAAACTATTGTAATTACGAACTGTAAATTGCATATATGAAAACAACCTGGAAAAAATTAAGTTTGAAAAAATAAAATAAAATATTGAAATAATTTCCAAACAAACATTGTTTGGACAAAATCCACTCGGAGTGTTGTTTTAGTCGCGTTAAGGCCTCCTCCTTTAGAAACTATTCAGAAAAAAAAGACCACCACAGTATTTTATGACGATTTTAAAGACAGTGTTTTAACACACAGTACAGATAAAAGAGGTAAATATTACAGGGGCACTGGCCCCCTCAGGCCCCCCTAGAAGTGCCTTTATTAGCTCATCACCAGGGCTTTAACCTGACATTTATCTGTCGGTCTTGCCCTTTATTACCTCCTCCAGTAAAGGTCAGGCTTGTGCATGTGGCCCATCTCAGGTGTTGGGGACCCTCACCCCCCTAGTGACATCTGCTACCCAGGAGCACATGGGGATCTATTACTTCATTACTCATGGTTTTACCTGGTGAGAGGAATCACATCTTTGACTTTATACTCATTAGACAAAGGAGAGGAGGAGAGACGCTGAGGGATTTCATGACATTTGCACTTCAGGTGGAGGTGATGCCCACAGAAATAAATCTCTACAGGCTCATTTCCTCATTAGACCTGTGAGGTGGGACGGCTGCAGCTTGGATAGCATGGAGATGGTGGGGGGTGGAGGCAGAACTTCCTGTCTGTCTCCCTGCATCAGTGCATTGAGAAATAATTGCGCGCAGCGAAAGCCGAGCATTCATTCAAGGACCTTGACTGGAGCTAAAGCCTGGAGGCTCAGTAGTGATTCAGCAGCAGCAGAGGACTGGACAGAGACGGGAAGTAAGAAAGACAAAGAAAGGGAGAGAATAGAAGGAAGGGAGAGAATAGAGAGAATAAAAGGAAGGGAGAGGTGGACGAAGAGGAGAAGAGCGTGAGAGGCGCGCTGGATTGGAGCTGTTATTTCACTGCTGCAACAAAACCATGCGATGGATGATTATTTTTAACCGGTGAAAACTTCTCTTCTCTCAGCCGAGACCTCCAGTTTTTACTCACAATTCACAAAAAAACTCCAGTGAATTCGGATTTGACAGGATTTGGCGGACGCGTCGAGCGCACCGGACCTCTCCAGCTGGGTGGAGCCGAGGTGCGTCTGTGCGCTGCTAGAGGCTGTGAGCGTGTGTGTGTGTGTGTGTGTGTGTGTGTGTGAGAGAGAGAGAGAGGGAGAGAGAGAGAGAGAGAGAGAGAGAGAGAGAAAGAGAGAGAGAGAGAGAGAGAGAGGTGGTGGAGGATCAGCCGGAGTGGCCGACCAGTCAGAAGGATGCTGGAGGGCAATGCCTGCAGAAAGAGAGGATGAGATTTGTCGACAGGCTCTGGAGCTGCTGTCCGACCTGTGCTCCAAGGGAGAGGTGCAGGACGACCACTGCCTGGACTTCATCTACTACTTCAGGGACCTGGCCAGACCGCGCTACACAGACTCAGGTCAGGCTCCACACTCAATCTCTGACACTTTAAAGGACTTTTATTATATTATTATATTATTATATTAGAGGAACCTGCAGCTGTCACAAATGTATAGTTTGACCAGGGGTTGATCAAAATGAATTTCTATTTTTTAGAAGAGCATTTAGCAGACTTTAATAACTAACATATACGTTTCCTTTCATGAACAGCTTCTCTTAAACTTTCCAAACTGCAATAAAAAAGACATATAACGAAATGTGAAATGCAATGCTTATTACATGTAATCTATCCTCTTGCTTTGAAAATTGAGACATTAAGACGATTTAAGGGAGCCTTATATTAAAGGGTGTGTGCATACAATAAAAGATGATTTTTTTTGTCCTTTAGTGCTCAGTCTGAGAGGAAGAGAAAAACCTGCTTTTCTGCAAACAGAAAGTAGCATAAACACACCGTGTTTCACGATATTCCCAGTTCACTAAGAAGAGAGTGATCCGTGAACTTGTTGCTTTGCATCCATAAGCACCAGCAGAAGCTACAAAGCATTTCAGACCCACAGTTTTTGTGTGTTTGTTTGCAAATCTGCTACAGCATTCGTCATCCACTTCAAACAGACTGAACTGTGTGAGTGTTGGTTTGGTTTCTCTTTTACTCTGGCGGGATGGGGAGAGAGGAAGAAGCCCCACCCGATATTCCCTCACAGCTCCCAGCAGTTTGCAGACACAGCCCTTGCAAAACAATGAAGATCAGTGATAGTTAATTCAGAGCATGGCATTTCTTCAATATTAGCATGTGAAACAATATTCTGATCAGTCAAGAGGAGATCAATGTCACAGCCATTCTGGCACACTGAAAGTTTAACAAGAGTCTACGTCTGGACAGTGTATGGTCAGTCTGGGAATTTGTGGCTAAATTGTTACACAAATAGTCAGTGGTCAGGTCTGTAATGTTAAATCCAGAGCTACATGTCCACCAGGTCCGGTGAGGACACTAGAGGACGCACTACTCCACTCAACTGGTTGTACAAGCGCTGACGTGCCGGATCGTTGAATGCACCTGATTGGTTCCTGGTAGGGATGCTCATGTTGAAAAATGTTCTAAACCGATAACCAACCCTCGTTAAGCGATTATTAACCGTTTACCGACAACATTTGTGCCTCATGCCAGCTGAAGGAGCACAACAGACAACTGAGTCCCCAGTTCACCGTCCGGGAGCGTTAACTTAGCAGCTATGATGCTGCGTGTAGTGTCACAGACATGCAGCCACTTTCCCAGTAAAAGTCTCCACCGCACATTTAGTTTAGTTTAGCAGGTTGTCAGCCCGGCAGAACTACAGTGTGTGTATTTGTTCTACGTTAGCAGCTCTAGCATTGCCGGAGGCTTCGTGCTCGCCGCCGCCGCCACACACATTCAGTCTGTCAGCGCGACGTATCTTGAACCAGTGTGTGTGTGTGTTGGTGGTGAGTGTGAGGTTGTTGGTGGTGTTCTAGTTGTGATCGTAGGTGTAGCAGTGTGTGTACAGTTTATTTGTCGGTGAATAAATGCTATGAAACTACAACTCCTCCGCTCCGCTCAAGCGAGCCAGAGCCCGGAGCCGACTTCCTGTATCCTGCAACTTCGGCTCCGCCTCTTAAGGTGGGCTGTTAAGGTGGACCAGCTTTTCTCCTTAAAGAGACGAGCTGCTCCTCTGAGCCACTCAGCTTTTTAATTAATTATTAACATTTCTTTTAACCGATAGCGTTAATCGGTTAAAATGCTTAATGTTGGTTAACGGTTAATTATGAACATCCCTAGTTCCTGGTTTTCTGCTCGCAGTTTCAAACAGGAAACAACATGGCGGCCTGCTCGTAATCTTTCTGTTATTTCGTCGAAACAATCCACTGAAATCTACTTCTAAAAACATTTTAAGCAAGAAATAGGCTATGCCGCTGCTGAATCTGGTTTCATTTTAGAACTAGATCGCCTAGTTTGACAGCTGGCAGGGCTCCAGACTAACTTTTGACATCATTTCCACTAACTTTTTCATTAAGGCGAACCAGCACATCATTTAGGTGCTGCTACATTTTTCACCGTGCCTTTTGGCACCGCAGTAATCCATTTTAAGTATGTTTTTTCAGTTCCCATAGGCCTACATTGGGGATGTCCCAATATCAGAAATTTAGTAATCGATCAATAGCAGTGAAATTCCACGATTCTCTACCAATTCGATACCACGGTAAAAAACAAAACTGAAACAATAAATACTGTACTTCAACATCCACTCCTTTATTACTGTTTGCATACTAGTTCTTGTTAGGAAGTTAAGCAGGTCAAAATTCCCTCTCTATTATCTATTTCTGTGAAAACATCTCCTTCAAACAAGTGAATTTAAGTTTCTTGCCAAAAAATATACATTTTACAAGATTACATTTGAACCCATCATGATAACGTTAGAATTTACCTTCGCCCAATACCCATTTTTACTGAACGCATCAGAATGTAAATGAATGGTACCTCCCATTAAGCTCTCGTCCTGCCGATTTCAACGTGGATTTGTTGTTCGCAATGTAGCATGATCGATAGTGAGTTTACTGCGTACCGTCAGGTATCCACATGCTTACATATTACGTCGGTAATGTGATGTGTGCATTGAGAGTGTGTGGTCGAGTGACAGAGAGAGAGAGAGATGCGCTACAAGCACATCAGCTGTTTGGCGATCGATCGAAGCAGAGAAGAAATTAGCGGTAAAGTTGTCTCGTGTTAATTAAATGTACAGTGTCTCACACACACACACACACACACACACACACACACACACACTTTTTGCTATCCCCACTTGTGAAATGAATTTGGTGCCTCTGATCAGGATTAGGCATCTTACCGCGGACCGGGGAGACAGGTGGTGGAGCGGTGCTCCGTCTGCGATGTCGGGTTTGGGCTGGGCTGTTCAGAGCCAGTGACAGGTGTAACGGGCATCGCAGCATTTTTCTTGACGTAAAAACAATTATAGGTCTCTTCAAGTCATCTCCACATGATGTGATGTCTCTCGAGGAAGGACAGGACGTGGTTTCACACATACACACAGAGACAGACTTGCTAAATGGCGCACCGGTGCAAACAATGAAAATATGTAGTCGCACGCGACAGATTTTCTCACTCTGGAGGCCTGCTCGGTACAAGTTTTGTGAGCCAGACGCATCGCGCTGGACCTGCTTTCCATAGGACATGAATGGAAAGCTTTGAGACGCCCTCAGTCACCGATTCCGATGAGTGGAACCGCTGATACGCCCCCTCTGAAAACGAACAAAGGACCGTTTCCGCCTCTTAATTTTGAAAGAGCAACGGCCAATGAGGAAACTCCAACACTGTGATGGTCCTCACGGAATTAATTTGAATTTAATCCACGTAATTGTAAACCGGGAAGTTTAGAGAGCGGCGAACACGGCGAGGTCGGGTGGACGGGTGGGTCAAAAAACACAGGACTTTTGCCTAGAGACTGGTGTTTGTGTCTCGTGTGAATCCACGAGTCAAAGTTGATTTATTTGTCACGTAACTTCCGTACTTAAAGGTCCCATGTGTGCTCATTTTCAGGTTGTTTACATGCTGTAATGTTCAAAAAAACCTTACTTTCCTCATACTGTCGACCTGAATATGCCTGTATTCACCCTCTGTCTGAAATGCTCCGTTTTAGTGCATTTTGACGGAATTGCAACAGAATTGCGTTGCTAGGCAACAGCTTGAGTCCATGTGTACTTCCTGTCAGCTGATGACATTCACATACACTGCAACCAGGAATAAACTGGGACACATTTAGAATGTTTATGTTTAGAACTGTGTAAAGGGTCTAAATACTGTATATTTGTGACATCACAAATGGGAAGCTTGTTTCAAATGCAGAGTTTCTGAATACGGGCTGTGTGTATTTCCCTGTGGATTGAGTGTTTCGATACTTTCAGAGTATTTATATAGGACTTAAGCCTGCTTTAAAATAAAAAAACATGAAATCTCTCTTTTTTATAATATGGGACCTTTAAGTTACAGCTCTTCCGGAGTTATTTTAACCAAAACCACAATCTTTTCCTAAGCCCAACTAAGTAGTGTGTTGCCTAAGCCTAACCAAGTTGATCTTTTTCATGACCCTAACCAAGTCGTTTTATTTTGAAAAGACTGGAGAGGAAATTGACATGTGTCACATGTTGCTGGACATTCATAGGGAAACACACTAAAAATAACTTATTGAAAGTCGTGCCGAGCGCCACAAAAAAACGGGAAATTCCTGTCTATGTTCATGAATCAAATAGATTAAATTCATCTACTTTTAAATTTGTCTACAGTGTACACACAGTACAGTAGGCATGTTTGTTAATTTATTTCTCTCCTCTGTGTATGTGTATGAGTTGGTGAGTGAGTGAGTGAGTGTTTACATGCAAATGTATGTTGTTCTTTGTTAATAGCAGCTGTGGCTGGGCCGCTGCCTTTAAACATGTTACAATCCATCATTAAACATGTATGATGAAGAGGAAGTTCAAGCTACCAGAGTGGTTCCCCTGAGGAGCTGTGACCCACTTCCTCTTGTATTAGACTACACGCACACACGCGCACACACACACACAGTTTGATCCACAACAAACAACTATCCCTCTGAGTGGAGAGGGGAGAAACTGGAGCCATGCTACGGCTCTGATACTGGAAGTTCTGGGAGTTTCACTTTTTTTGCAACAGTTTCAAAAAGAACGCGTCCAAACAAGTGGTTTCACGCTCAAAAATAAAGCTACAGGAGGAATCTAATTCTTCTACTTGCACCATAACTGGCACATAATGGGCCCACATGAGACCATGATGTGTACTTTTTTATCCACCGCAAATGTACAACATAGTTGTTGGTCATTTCATTACTATCAATCCACCCTGAATTGAACATACAGTTTGCAGTAAGTGTTAAAGTTGGCTATTACCAATGAATAATTGCTTCTGTTTCGGCTTTGGTGTTTTTTCATACTGTCATACCTTCCTGACATTTCACTTTAATCAGACGGTGGCAAGCAAGGCACAGGAAACTGGCTGGGGCCTTGTAGCATAACATTGCACAAAGGGATGGAACGGTTCAGGTAAAAAATCCGGTTCATCACGGTTCGGGTCGTGTATGAATTGTTCGGTTCATTCGAAATCAGTTTTGAGGCCGATTGTGTATTTATTTCATGTAGAGCTAGGCTCCCGTTTATTGTCACACTAGAAATCAAGGCCTATGGAAGGAGGCTGGGTCACGGGCGGACGTGGGTCTTGGGGTGTGGGGTATAACACATGCGCAGTGTGACTGAAGCTGCGTCGTGCGTTGCTATTGGCTCAATTTCGCGTGTGCAGGCCAGATTTTACCGCGCATGTGTTGTACCACAAAGATATGACGTGTTGATGAAGCGTGACCCAGCCTCCTTCTCAGCACGGATGAAGTGGCGAGTGCAGCTGTCACTCAGATAAGGAAATGGTGAGTGGACACGATAAAGTCCAGTTAGAGGATCCACCAGCATCGTTTGGCTCTGCTGTATGGGAGCATTACGGATTTAGTGTTATTGTGAAAATGAAAGGAAAAAAGTGATGGATAAAACGGCGACTGTGTGTGAGCACTGTGCAACACGTGTGGTTTATGCTAGCAGCAATACTTCCAATATGATGAACAATTTATGAAGACATCACTCCGGTGTGTCCGTCGATAGAACAAGGAGGAGAGAGTTGGGTAGGAAAGAGCAGCTCCTTCTCCCCGCAGCATTTAAACAGCCTCTACATGCAGACTCAGACAGGGCAACAAACACAACTACAGCATCGGGGAGGTTTATAGTGAAAGATATGCAGCCTTATGCAGTCGTGGAGAACGCTGGATTTCAGCAGATGATTAACGTAACGTTACTTGAGCCGCGCTATACACTTAAGCAACACAGTAATTCCCGAACAGACACGACTAGGAATTGTGAAAGAATTGTCCAACACAGCCTACGTAGCTCTTACTACAGACGGATGGACATCCAGGTCTACAGGAAGTTACTGAACTGTGACTGAGACATATATTATACTGTTGTTATTGTTTTTTAGTATAGTTCTTTCTGGTTGAGCTTATGCTTCAATTTATTTTGATGGCCTTAGTCTATAATTACATCATATTTATATGAAAATAACAAAGCTGCATTTTTTCTTTGCACTAACTACTGTAGAAGACATATTCTTTCAGTTAAGATTTGACAATAAAGTGTTTATGTTCCTTATGGAAGCCATACTTTTGTTAAGGCAAACATTTGTTAACTTATTTTTGCCAAATAAATGAAAAGCATGTTGAAATCAGAACATGACCTCCTCGCTGTAACATAAATGAACCGAACCGAACCGAAAACCGTGACCCCAAAACCGTGATTCAAGATGTTTATTGTCACGCCGGTTGTACAGGTACAAACGTGTGAAATACTTTTCGCTAGGAAGCTCCATTAAATAATAAATTATATTACATTTACATTTACATTACAATTACATTTACATTACAATTATAAAAGGAAATACTTTATACAAGGGCATGTTAAGAACATATGTCTTAACAATATATACAGTATATACAGTATAAGAAATATGTTTGTGTAAGAATGTGTCAAATTAATTATAGATTTAAAAGTCTGATGGCCTGGGGGAAAAAACTGTTCCTCAGTCT
Source organism: Sebastes umbrosus (assembly GCF_015220745.1). Lineage (NCBI taxonomy): Eukaryota > Metazoa > Chordata > Actinopteri > Perciformes > Sebastidae > Sebastes > Sebastes umbrosus. The sequence goes on along the minus strand of NC_051272.1, from coordinate 37,914,760 downwards.
GCTGGTGAGAGTCCTGGGGGTCCTGTATCTTCTACCAGAGGGCAGGAGGGAGAACAGGCTGTTGTGGGGGTGTGTCGTGTCCTTAATGACCCTCAGGGACTTCCTGAGGCACCGCTGGGTGTAAAGCTCCTGCAGGCTGGGCAGCTCGCACCCGGTGATGTGTTGGGCCGAGCGCACCACCCTTTCCAGCGCCTTACGGTCCACGTTGGTGCAGCTGCCGAACCAGGTGGTGAAGCAGCCTGTCAGGAGGCTCTCTATGGTGCCCCGGTAGAAGTCCCTGAGGATTTGCGGTTTCAGTCTGAAAGTCTTGAGTCGCCTCAGAGCTTACAGTCTCTGCTGGGTCTTCCTGACTACAGCGGTGGTGTGAGTGGCCCATGTCAAGTCCTTATGGATGTTGATACCCAGGTATTTAAAGGTGTCCACCCTCTCCACCGCTGTGCCGTTGATGGTGACTGGGGGGTGAGTGCAACCCCCCCTCCTGTAATCCACGATGACCTCCTTGGTCTTTGAGATGTTCAGGGAGAGGTGGTTGTTCTGACACCACTGTTCCAGGGTGGTCACCTCCTCCCTGTAAGCCATCTCGTCGCCATGGGAGATCAACCCCACAACTGCTGTGTCGTCCGCAAACTTCACGATGGTGTTTGAAGCTCTTGTTGCCACACAGTCGTGGGTGTAGAGGGAGTACAGGAGGGGGCTGAGAACACAGCCCTGAGGCGCTCCTGTGCTTAGAGTCAGTGAAGTCGAGGTGAGGTTGTTGATTCTCACCACCTGGGGGCGTCCCGTCAGAAAGTCCAGGATCCAGTCACACAGTGGTGTGTTCAGGCCCAGATCCTTGAGTTTACTGACGAGCCTGGAGGGCACTATGGTGTTGAACGCTGAGCTGTAATCCACGAACAGCATCCTCACATAGGTGTCCCTTCCTTCCAGGTGGGAGAGGGCGGTGTGTAGTACATGGGCGATGGCGTCCTCTGTGCCTCTGTTTGGGCGGTATGCAAATTGTAGGGGGTCGAGTGTGGGGGGAAGCATGGGGCAGATTAGGGATTTAACCAGTTTCTCAAAACACTTGCTGATTATGGGGGTGAGGGCTATGGGGCGCCAGTCGTTTAAGCTGGTTACTTTTTGTTGTTTGGGGATGGGGATGATGGTGGTGGATTTGAAGCAGGTGGGGACAGTCCGAAGAGATAGTGACAGGTTGAAAATTGTTGTGAAAACCCCCGCCAACTGGTGTGCGCAGGACTTCAGGACGCGTCCAGGAATGCCGTCTGGGCCGGCCGCTTTGCGTGGGTTGATACGCAGGAGGGTCCGGCGAACATCAGCCTCTGTGATGGAGAGGGGACGGTCCTGTTCTGCAACAGTCATGGGGGAGGGGTGTGGAGGTGGTGGGCAATCCAGGTTTTCAGCTGAGGTGGGGGTAGAGGGAAGGGGGTTGTCAGTGTTGGATGGTAGTGGTTGTAAGGGGGGGTTCTGATTGTCTGCAGGGGTTGGGGTGGGGCAGGACATGACACAGGGTCTGACAGAGGAGTCAAACCTGGCATAAAAATGATTGAGTTTGTCTGGGAGGTTGGGTGCTGTGTCTGTGATCTGTTGTCTGGGTCCTTTAAAGTCTGTCATGGTTTGGAGTCCTTGCCACAAGTGCCTTGGGTTGTTGGAAGTGAGTTTGGACTCCACCCGTTGTCTGTAGTCTCTCTTTGCCTGTTTGATTACTTTCCTTAAAGAGTAACGTGAATGTTTGTAGTCGTCTGGTGAGCCTGAGGTGAAGGCTGTGTTCCGTGCATTGAGGGCTGCACGGACATCACAGTTTATCCAGGGCTTTTGATTTGTCTTTGTCTTTATGGTTTTTGTGGGGACTACTTCCTCCGTGCATGTCCTGATGAAGCTGGTGACTGTGTCTGTGAAGCCACTGATGCTGTCGTTTGCAGTCCTGAACATCTCCCAGTCCACGTGATCAAAACAATCCTGAAGGATGGCGTCTGATTGGTCTGACCAACAGTGAACGGTCCTGTAGGCGGGGGCTTCACGTTTCAGTCTCTGCCTATAGGCGGGGAGAAGGAGGATGGAGGAGTGATCCGATTTGCCGAAAGGTGGGCGGGGGAGGGCTTTATAGCCGTTGCGGAAGGGTGTGTAGCAGTGGTCCAGTGTGTTGTCCCCCCGTGTGTTGAAGTATATGATATGATATGAACCCAACCGTGAATTTTGTGAACCGTTAAACCCTAATTGCACACACTGCACTGCATTTGGCAAATTTGCTTGCTGTACTCTCTTAACAATTGCGTACTCTTCTTACACACACACACACACTCACACACTTTACTACACTTGACAAAACTTAAAGGTGCAATTGAGATAATTGATTACATTCAACCACTAGATGTCACATTTTCCCTCCCCCGTTCCATTGCATTCACTTCACAACAAGTGACTGCCAGTTTCTTATAAAACCTGCATATTTTATGGACGAGTGGAGTGAGACTCAGACAGACAGTCCTGTGAAGTGATGAATCTTTTGTGGTAGAATTATTAAGTCATTTTGCAACGTAGCTATAGGCCTGCATTAGGTGTGTGTGTGTGTGCGTGCCGTAGTTTCAGCTGGGAGATCAGCTGCTCTAGCGGCGGAGCATTGTAAAACACACTTCATTCAAACTTGACAAACAAAACAAAAACTCACCAAAACCGATGCGCATCTTCATTATACATTGTTGAGGGAACTAAAGCGTTAGGTACTCATTGCGAAATCCACAACAACAGGCACGATGTGACACCTCTTTTGCAGATACTATATATGTTTACCAAGCTATTAACCTTAATTGAAGAGTCATGGCTCTAATCGGTACCCTAAACTATCGGAAACTACTTTGTAACTTTGTATCAAATCCCCTATGTGCTCTGGATGGCCCATTCCTGCCTTTTATAGTAACTTTGTGAAAAATGTACTCCTTAGAACAAAAAAGTACTCCTTCTGTACCTCTATTTTTGAGCGTGCAGCCTGCTCCTCAGTGGACCTCCATGAAAGGCACCAGCTGTGGGTGCTACATCGGTGACGCAATTGTAAACTCTTTTTCTTGGCCTCATTTGTAGTCTTACCTTTCCTCCCTGTGAGACAAATAGGCTGAGAGTATGAGGGGCCGTACAAGACTGAATTCATTCTGGGACTTGCACACCCATACATTCTCCTTTCACATACATATATTTTCACTCACTCACACACACATTCTCCTTTCACATATATATATACTGTATATACATGTATATTTCTACTCACATATATACTTTACTTTTCAACACATACATGTATTTTCACTCTCACATACACATATTTACACCTACCATTTTGGCCAGCCTGTCACTGAAAAACTAAATGTAATAACGAACGGGGGGGAAGCAGCGTCTTTGTAGTCCATCTTCAGAACATTGTAGTTTCACCACATCATCACTAACATTCGCCGCCGTCGCATCATAATTACAGAGCCAAGTGTACGGAGCCTAGGCAGTCAGATTCCCTTAACACCATGGTTGTCTTTTACTAAGTCCTCCAGTCGACGTAGAGATTGTAGTACATGTACGTACAGTATATGCTGACTGTGCACATTTATCTATAAAAAAAAGTCAGAGCGGGGAAAAGTGTCAATAATATAATAAAGTCTTGTTCAGTGTGGTCCATTAATTCATCTTTTACCAGACTTACATTTCCTTAATGATAAAGTGGTGGAATCTGACTGTGTATTAGACTGTAGCCTACATTACATCTACAGTTTAATTGTTCAGCTCTTATGGGGACAAAACACAGGAGCAGCAACTGAAGATGAAAAATATAGTTGAAGATTTAAAAATATATTCAAACAGAGACCTGATTGTAAACTCACAGTCTGATCCAGTAATAATGTGTTTGGTGATTTAAAGGTTCAATAGTGTAGATGATAATAGAAACCGAGGCTATTTGGATCTCGGCTCAACAGCATTCAGTGACTTTATTTCAGCTACTTCAACAAATCAATTTAAACACAGTCAGTGAAATGCTGTTAAAACCCGTTCAGACTATACACAGCCTCTTTAAAACTCACTTTCTAACTCCATTCTGCAGCTGCACCACCATCCTGCTTACTCACAAATATTAACAATCTACATTATTATTATGTTCCATCAGTGCGACCAATCACACCGTGAGTGACAGAGATCATTATTCATTGATCGTGTGTCTGAGCTTCATACCGATTTTTACCAGCATATTTAAACTGAGATACACATTATGTGCAATGAACTAGTTAGTGGAACTGCTCCAACAAACTGACCGCTGTTTCAGTCACAGTGTTATAAAAATGAACCTCACGAACAAAAGGACAAGCAGAGGTTTTATTCTGAGCTGAGGGGGACTTGATTCTGTGTGATATTTGAATGGGAGGTCAAAAAATGCATACATTTTCTTCTTACATACACACAATAAATATATAAATATGACAATAAAAATGTCTGAGTGCAAGTGAAAATATATGTATGTGAATGGAGAATGTATGTGTGTGAGTGAAAATATATGTATGTGAAAGAAGAATGTATGTGTGTGTGAGTGCCAGAATAAATTCTGTCTTTTACGGCCCCTCCTACGAGAGGATTATTATATATATACATACACACATACATACATACATACTTACATACATATATGCATCAAATATGTATATTTTCATACATGCTCACATCCCAATTTAAATCAGTGATAGTACAACATCTCTTGGTTTATGTTACTGGAATGCAAAATGATTGTAATGTAATGCAAAAGATTATCCATTTGCGTGTTTTCCAGCTGTTTTACTATTCGGACTGCATATTTAAGTGCTGTGTCAAACGGACTAACCATTTCTGACCATGGGGACAGTGCTGTTGTATTGACTTACTCTACTGGCTTGTCTAATTCAAAGACATCTGATTATCTCAGGGCTGCTAACACAGTGCAGTTTTAGAATAATTATATGCAAAAGAAGAAAATCATGAAATGACTAAGTCACCCCGTGGCTGCCAGTTTTTTTAGCTTTTTTGGTCACTCTAATGTCAGATTTTGGCTCATTTCAATACTTTTTATTTACCAGGATTGGGATGTACCACCTATTTGTAAACCCATCACTAAATTTGCGTGTAAAGTCCTGCCTAAGTTCTTTGTAACTACTAGCTAGTGATTTCACTTAACCAGGTTGCTCCATTAAAACTGAGGGAATTTGTTAGCTAGGAAAGGCTTTATTAATGTGTAAATCAGTTGCTCTGTCCAATCAAAGGAGATCATCTATGTAAACAGGAAGCAAATGTAGCGTCACAAGGTGTAACATAACTTCCCATAACATAACTTACCCAAGCGATACTGTATGTTAAATTTAACTGCTAATCCTTTGTAAATGTAGACATGACTTTTTAAAATGTATATAACCATACATAGAGTGCTCCAGGGACGACGTATTTTTGTAGGTCAATCAGGAAGTTAGCATCACCCTGGTTCCTTCCACAAAAAGCCAATGGGATTTTTCCATTGGGTTTTGGATTATTGCAGAAAATCTCTGTGGCAAACATTTTTTAATATTTACACATTTTGTTCAGCAAGATAATCTCCACAAATTAACACCACTTCTATGCTTATATAACTCATTTCCGTGTTTTAGGACTCATTACTGTAGCACTCTATAGAGAAATAAATGTTTCATAGCTAGTAGTATTAATGCAATTTAGGATGATAGGAAAATACTCTGTTATGCTAACCTAACCTCTTTGGTAATTACCAAAGGTTATTGGCATAACATTTCGTTGTTTTAGGTATATTTTCGTGAAATAAAATTTAAAATCTTCCCAGGTTACATCATTATTAAACAACATTTTATATCAGGTCAAATGTGTCGACCATATCCCATTGCCTCTACCGGGTCATGTATTAGCAAGCTAACGTTAGTTTTGTCAGTTATCTCAGATAGCTGTGCAGTTACTGGGTGTAAATATTCTGTAACAACTAATCTCTACATACAAACTAGTTTTTAGTTAATAAGAAAACACTTCCACTGCAACCAGGCTGAGTTTGAATTAAGTTGGCGCAACTGGTCACAAAGTTTTATCCCACAGTTGCAGAAAAAAATAATATTTCCACCTGTCTGTCTAAGCTTCTCATGCTCAAACTTGTAGCATGCAGGGACCTATTACAGTATGACGTGTTTTTTGGTTTCATATTGCACCCGATTCGACTGTTATCAGGCCATTAAATAGGCGTTATCAGTCGCTATAAGCACCATAGATGTGGGTCAGTAGGGGCCTACTACGTTGTAAAAGTGAAAGTGAAACTTAAAAGCAACACATTCTAACATGTCATAAAACTGAATAAAACGTCACCTTTTGAACACAAACAAAAAGGATTTTTTAGGTTTATGCAACAAAACTACAACTTCTTTAGGTTTAGGCAAAAAATGTAGTTTAGGGAAAAACATTGTGTTTTGGGTTGAAATAACTACAAACACAAAGACAACTGCACATCGTTGGCTTCACACGGGATGCGAACTCTGGTCTTCTGGGTGTAAGCCCTGTGTTTTGTGTCCAATCCATCATCCCCCAACTTCGCTAACCTCCACCCCTTATGGAGTTTCACACTGTCTATTCACCAGCACTGGACTTCCACTTCTGCTCCTGTCATAATTACTACGGTAGCTAGAGGTCGCTGTCGTGTTCTTTTATACCTTCTTTCGGTGATCTACCATGTGAATAAATGATAAAACCTATTAGTGGGTGTAGTAGGCCCCTATTGACCCACATCTATGGGGCTTATAGAGACTGATAACTCCTATTTAATAGCTTGACAACAGTCTAATCGGCTCTTACACTTGAAAGCAGAAGAGACTGGGAGAAGTCAACAACAACACCAACAACAACAATGTCCCATTGGAAAGTTGAAACGCAGAAAGCACTTTCATTTCTTGGTCTCCAAGACGAGGGATTGATTAAATGTTGGAGGAAATAGGTTGGGTTTCATTACACCCTTGATTGCATTTTTGAGGTATTGTTGCCAGGCAACATAACATTATTGGATATTTGGATTAGAAATCTTTGAGCCTCTGGTGATATTGAATGAGCTCAATAAAGTTAATGGCTCTCGTCTTCTCCTCTCTTGATTTGAAATCCACTTATCCACAACACTCTTTTGAATCCCCTACAGTGTATACAACTACATTCCTCCAGGTGTTATCCTTACACAACTATCTCCTTTTTACCCACTCGGCACTGTAAAAGTTGTTTGCAGAACATTATCCCCATGCTTCCCCTTAGAACCAAACTCCCATGCCCTTTCACCTCAGTTATTGTCTCTTATTGACCCACAGCTGACTTGGCTGTTGCAGCATATTGAACTGTACTCAGTGCTGCGCTCCCCAGAGAATGTACTTCTGTACATTGAAGATTTTAATGAGATGGCTTTAGCCCGAGGCCCGCTCTCTGACAATAACAGGCATTGGAACCATAAGTTGGTCATAATCATAGGCTTTTGTTACCTAATCTGTTCTTAGTACTTGTATTAACCTGAAGGTTGTATCATTTTGTAGATTAAAATGTATAGGCTATGTGGTGTCAGTATGTTTTTTTCCTATATGTTGTTTTGACTTTCTAAATGATGCAAGTGGGAATTTTTAATTTATGTGTGACCAAGTGGTAATGTTTTTACCATCTTATACTTCTATTATTATTCAGTGGGGTTTCATTCTTGGGCCAAAAAGTGATAATAATAATTTATTCATTCTTCAATCCTTCAACAGAAGTGAAAATACAGCAAGACTTGCTGCTCCGGTGCTTTAAGCTAAAGGCTAGCATGCTCATCATGACAAAGCTAACATGCTGTTGTTTAGCAGGTAATGTTAACAATGTTCACCATCTTAGTTTAGCATGTTAGCCTGCTAACATTAGCTAATTAGCACGAAACACAAAGCTGAGGCTAATTAGAATGTCAGATTGGTTATTAACCAAACTATTATATAAATTAGAAATTTGACCAGATGGTTGTGCTAGATAACCAGTTATTAAAATTAATTTGCAGGGGGACATGAATGTCTACCGAAGGCTGTCAAAGTTAACGCGATAATAACGCGTTAACGCAAAACAATTTGAACGCCACTAATTTCTTTAGCAAATTAATGCAACTTGTGATTTTTAGGTTGTAGCGGGCTCAGTTTTAAAGCTAGAGTGAAGGTACTGGTATCATATGAAACTAAAAATGTCATACTAGCTTGTCAAGGAGTCTAAATAACGCTCCAAACTTGCGCTAAATTTTGGCGGGGAAAAACTGGCATGGCCATTTTCAAAGGGGTCCCTTGACCTGAAAATGGGTTCTATGGGTACCCACAAGTCTCCCCTTTACAGACATGCCCACTTTAGGATAATCACATGCAGTTTGGGGCAAGTCATAGTCAAGTCAGCACACTGACAAACTGACAGCTGTTGTTGCCTGTTGGGCTGCAGTTTGCCATGTTATGATTTGAGCATATTGTTTTATGCTAAATGCAGTACCTGTGAGGGTTTCTGGACAATATCTGTCATTGATTTATGTTGTTAATTGATTTCCAATAACAGATATATGCATATATTTGCATAAAGAAAGCATATTTGCCCACCCCCATGTTGATACGAGTATAAAATACTTCACAAATTTGCCTTTAAGGTACATTTTGAACAGATAAAAAATATGCGATTAATCACAATTAACTATGGACAATCATGCGATTAATCTCAATTAAATATTTGAATCGATTGACAGCCCTAGTGTTTACCAAATTTAATGGCAATCCATTCAACAGTTGTTGAGGTATTGCAGTTTGGACCACAATGGTAGATTGACCGACCTGCAACTTTCATCCCTAGAGCCATGCAAATCATTAAAAATCATTAAAAGTGGACTTTTCACCTTTTTTTGTGATCGATTTTGTCGGCCATTTATTGTCAGAAAAATAGAAATACAAAGCATACGTGTGGAAAAATAATGGGAATTTCAGAATGAATCGGCCATTCAACTGTGATGTTTACACCAGTACAGTAGTTTAATTGAAGGTTATTATCTGTGTGTGGGTGTTCTGGATAATAAACAGGTATAAACTGGCATCATTGTGAGTATCCTGTGTGTCTCTGATCACTGTCTGCCCTGCTCAGGGACTAAATGGGGGGTGTGATGGGCCTATAATGAACCTTCCTCAGAGGCGCCTCTATATCCACTCATCACCACTAATGTTTGCAACCACAGAGATGATACTGCACTGGAATCAGGAAACAATGAAATAGGCCAGACTGGTATGTCCCATAACTGCCTGAAGTCAGCAGTTATAGTGTTCATGGTTATTATTATTATGACATATAGAGTTAATAATAAGGAACAAACAGAGAGGCTTTTTTGTTGAAGTCTGTGTTTATACAGCCCAGTATCCAGAGGAATTCATATTGGACAAACCTGCAGCACATAATTCATGAACATTCAGTGGCACTGCATGTGGCCTATATGTAGCAAGCCAGAAAGTCAGGGGGCGGAGGTCTGGCTGGTGGATCGGCATGTAGCAAGTTCGACGTTCACCATGTAGGCCGCAATTTGTGTCTTGTCACACCAATTAATGACGCATTTAATGCTGCTTTTTATAATCCTCTTTTTAAGGGATGCACCGATGCCGAGTCCAAGTACTTACATTTGGGTCCTCGCCGATACCGAGTACCGATACGAGTACTTCTCTGTGCCAAAAGCCCCTCGTTAACAGCAAGCTGGAGGGTGTGAGCAACACAGGGCAGGCTGGGGAGTCCCGCATACGAGGCGTTGAGCCGCGACTGGCTCTAGGTTGGCTTGGAAAGCCTCGGGGCAAAGGTGGCTCGCGGCCGCAGCTATACAGCGCTCCCTGCCCGGACCTCGCCACACCGTGACGGGGCTCCCTGCTCCTGGTGCGACTGTCCTCAGTGCGCCCGCAGCCCACGTAAAAGGCGTCAGAGATCTGTGGCAATGTCGGCAACCCACTTGATAAATCTCCCTTTAAGGTACATTTTTACAAACAAGGGGTTTTGCTTTGAGGGAAAAGATGGAATTATTTCACACATTCATCAGAAATGTTGAGATTGAGCATCGTACAAATCTAAAGTAAATGATTTGTTATTGTGGTAAGGCTTTGTGTGTGTGTTTTATATGCCCCATTGTCTTTGATTGGAATTCACCAAACATTCCTTGAACAGCAATCTGCTGAACCGGGCAACGTGTCCCAGGGAAAAGCATTTTCACTTCTGATGATAATGGAGGCAGAGAACACAATGAAAGGGACCGAGATGTGACAGAGACGGGGGGGATACTAAAGGAAAAATCTTAATTTGATGATTACGAAACAAGATCTGAAGTCATAAGGAGCGTCTTATTATTTTGTTTATGTGCGTGATTCATAAACGGATTTATGGGTGTTTAAATTGTCATCAGACAGAAGCTATGTGTATGATGTCTGTACTTTTTGATTCAACTGTGTGAGAAGAAAGGAACATTTTCAGCTGGGCGCTGAGGGGTTAAACAGTTCTAAACCTGTAGACACTTTGCACACATACACAATACAGACGGATACACACACACACACACGCACACACACACACACACACACACACACACAATCACTCAACGGTTAATGAATAAATCCTTATTCCTGCTTGGAAACTCTCCTAGACCCCTGTCAGGAAACAAATGTGAAGTCTGCATGTGTGAGTGTGAGAGTGCATGTCATGCTAACACACATGCTAAATTAAACATGTGGAACTGGCAGCGACATTTCAGTTTCATAGTTAGTGCTATTGGGTCTCTTTCTGCTTCATTTGCTACCTTTATTGTGAGGTTCAATACCAATAAGCCTTTCTACAGCGTAGCTGGATAATCAGCCACCCTAGAGCATGTTGTTGATTCACACAACGCCTCAAAGGGAGATTTAGTCCAAATCAATAAAAGCAGCCATCTGTGTGTCTGTTCACTTTGGGGTTTTAAGCTTGATTCACTTCAGAGGCAGGAGAACGCCTCCGCAAAAGGCTTCTATCAGGAAAATCCATTCGCATTTTTGGACGATGAGAATCGGACTCTGCTCTCTTCCACTGATGTGCTTCCTGGTGAGGAGACATGCTCTCTGTTGCCGGCCAAGTGGCTTCAAAACCTTGATGTACTGCTGTTATCACCTCATTACTATGCAACAATTTGTTGATAACATTTGTGAAAATGTGTTTGATTGGGGATTGAAACGAGATGCTCTGATGTGTTGTTCTTATACCTGAACCTGGTCTACCTGGCCTAAAACTATGACATAATATACTAGACTAGGGATGTTAATAATTAACCGTTTAACCGTTAACTGACATTAAGAATTTTAACCGATTAACACTATCGGTTAAACGGTTAAAATGAAAATAAAAAATTGAATAAAAAGCTGAGCAAAACTCGGAGGCTTGTCAGTCTAAAGCATCAGTAGGCGAGATTGGAGCAAATATGATTTTAAAAAGTTATTTCTATAAAACGGTCGCTATATCCTGACAGTAGTACATGAAACAGGTAACCTAAAAAACATCATGTTCCTCTGTGTCCTCCGGTGCTCCTAACAGCATCTGCAAGATTTCACAGACCGGAGGAAAACAAGCAGTAAGAGCTGATCTGAGGTCTGCTGTCCAGCTGCCGTCTATGAGAGCCGGCTGTCAATCACTCGCAAACTCCGACCAAACGGTCAAACTAGGCAGCGCTGATCAAATATGAACCAATATTCTGTTACTGTAATGTCTATTTCTCTCCTCAGATGTTCTCAGAATCATCTCGTAGTGCACGGTTTAGCTGAAAAATGAGAAAATTTGTGACCCAGCAGCCATTGTGAAATCTGGTGAAGGAACGCCAAGTTCCGGCCACATGACCTGAGCACAGCCAATAGGAACGCTCTCTCTCTCTGAAATGACCTGTGATTGGTCAAAGTCTCCCGTCAGAGGCCAGATTTTCTAAAGCCTGAAAACAGAGCCATGAGGAGGAGCAGAAGTCTAGTTATCTCTCAGAACACTTGAATTACAATATGCTGAAAGGTTATTATGGGATTTTTGCCCAATGATGCCAAAAATATACTGCCTACTGCAGCTTTAAGGAGAAAAGCTGGTCCCGTTAACAGCCCACCCTAAGAGAGTCTGAGCCGCTGTTGCCAAGCCCCCAGGAAGAGCGCCGGTCGTTGATCCCAACCATCATAGTGGCCAAACGGCGGTACTACAACTTTCGTGTCCGTCATGTGATGCATTGCCCAAAAATACTTTTTTCTCATAGACTTACATCGGGAAAGAGACATCTGTAACTCAGCGGATCATTTGTTTTTTTAGGTGAATCAACTCTCCAGTACGAACACTCTAATAGACCTTATTTAAAAATTAAGTTTTATAGTTGTAAAATGCACTGATAGCTGAATCCAGAGTTATTTCTCTTCCTCCGTTCATGTGAGTGAGACCCAGACCGAGGCTGGAGCGCAAGCCGTGACGACGGAGTGACGTTGGGACCCCGTGACCCCGTGACCGAGTCATGTGACCGAACGGACGCTACTGCGCATGTTCCATGTGTCCAAGATCCGGGTACTTTTCCAGACGGAAGTCGAGCCAACTCATAGGAATGAACGGGGCCCTACCTCCAACACTGTATCCAGTTCTCTTAATACATCCATGGCTGTTGCAAGATACAGGAAGTTGGCTTGGGTCTTGAGCTGAGGAGTTGTAGCATTTATTCACAGACAAATAAACTGTACACAAACTACTACACCTACATTCACAGCTATAACGCCACCAACAACCTCACACTCACCGCCGCCACACACACACACACGGTCTGCTGGACACTCGTTAACGTTACGCTGGACTGACAGACCATATGTGTTTGACAACGGCGGGCACAAAGCCACCAGTAACGCTACAGCTGCTACACCTACGTCCACAGCTTTAACGCCAACGACATCCCCACAGTCACCACTGACACACACACACACGGTTTGTCGGACTCTCGCTATCGTTATGCCGGGCAGACACACAGCTAACAACCTGGCAGCTAAAGTTAAAGGTCCCATATTATAAGAAAGTGTTTTTTTTCACTTTTTTTTATTATAAAGCAGGATTAAGTCCTATATTAATAATGTAAAAGTATCGAAACACTCAAGCCACAGGGAAATACACACAGCCCGTATTCAGAAACTATGCATTTGAAACAAGCTGTCAGGATATCTGTCCATTTGTTTTTTTTAACATTACAGCATGTACACATGTTCTAGTAGAAACACAAAATACAAGTAAATACAAGAACCTGAAAATGAGCACGATATGGGACCTTTAAACTAAATGGTGCGGTGAAGAGTTACTGGGAAAGTGGCTGCATGTGTCCTCGACAGTGAACGCAGCACCGTGGCTGCTACAGTAACTCTCCCGGACGGGTGAACTGGGGACTCAGTTGTCTATTGTGTCATACACTGCAGCTGGCTTACCGCTGCATGTGACGCACTAATCTTGTCGGTTAACGGTTAATAATCGGTTAACGAGGGTCGGTTATCGGCAAAAAAAAAAAAAATCATAATTAGCATCCCTATACTAGACAGTGATAGGCTAGTTGTGAAAGTGGCTTTCTAAACCTTACAGTAAACCCACTAAATAATGTAGCATGAAATGCTCCTTGGCCTTGGAAGTACAGTAACATTGGGTTACTGTATACCAATAACAAAATAAATTTCCTGTTTAATTCATTCCTCACAGTTATGTTTTGGGTTTTGGAAAGTCTAAAAAAGGACTCTAAACTCTTTGTTCATGGAGTGGTTCAAAGTTACAAAAATAACAGTCATAGCATTAAAATAGGTCTTCAAAGCATTATAACATAATATTTGTAGGTATGTAGGGCTGCACAATTAAACAAATATTAATCGTGATCCCGATTTTGGCTACCCACAATGAAATGAACATGATCGACTGCGATATTGATGTTTAAAATGCTCCGCTCATAGAAAACTCTGCTGCATAAATCAAACGCTTCCTAATCTAAGTTAGGACACTTCAGTGTGAGTGAGGAAGACATAAAGCTGCAATTTGTCACAACTATAAGTCCAAAATAATAATAATTCCCATGATGCTCCTCAGAGTGATCACAGTGACCGGCTCATCTGCCGACAGCATGGAGCACGTTATGGTGCATTCAAGCTCTGCTCTGTAAAAATGAGTATTGGACGATGGTAAATTATAACCCTATCATGATGTGTTCAAATGTAATCTTGTAAAATGTAGTTTTTGATGAGAAACTTGAATAAATCCAGTTGTTTGAAGGAGATGTTTCCACAGTATTAGAGAGAGAATTATGACCTGTTTAACTTCCTAACAATAGCTATAAGCAGCTTATAATATATAAATAGAACTACTAATGCCAAGATTTTTTTTAATCAAAGCAAATATTTAAATAAAAATACAATTATTTACTTCCTAAGCACTTGAAATGTTTTTTTTTTAATGCAAATAACCACTATAGATGAAAATAACAAAGTAAAAGGATAACATTTAGAATCTTTAGCGTTTGTAATTTAGCACAACAAGGAAGTGAAAGCAGCGCTCTGTTTATTTTAATGTGAAATTGCAATTAAAATATTTTTTCCCTAAAATCTATGAATAATCTCAATATTGATCAAAATAATCGTGATTATCATTTTGGCCATAATCGCGCAGCCCTAATGTTTGTACAAGTAAAGAGTGCTTTTTAAGTTATGGTTATGGTGTACGATTATGTTCTTTGTACCAAAAGTACCAAATGAGAACTCGGCATAGGGATTTTACTGCCTCATTGACCACTTAGACTTTGATGTAAGCCACCTCTAATACCTCACTAAGTATTACACACTTTATACTTGCACCGGTTATTCCTTCATGCATATTCACATTAACTTACCGCACCACAGATAATTACACTAATCAAAACCTCTCTTACCTTTTTTAATTATAATTGTCGACTTCCTTGAGCTTATTGATTATTGAAGCTCCTGAATCCAATTAACTGCCACCAGCTGTACAGGGTTTAGGCCTTAGTGCCTTGATTGCACCCTGCAAGGGGACTTGAAAAGCGGAGACACCCTGTGGCTTTAGAAAAGGCTCTTACAAAGGTGATTGAATGAAGCCACGGGCTTACGTATTTTAAAAGCCAAACTTATCAAATAAGGAACAACAGTGTTTTCAATATTTATTTTTTTACTCAAATATTTAGAAAGGAAGGTGATTTGAATGGAAAATGGTTTGCCTTGGAAAGAAACAAGGTTTATATGGGGAGAAATCACTGATATGAGCTGTAATTAATTCATTTAGATACAGAAAAGCTGAATTTTGGGTGTGGAGATTTCTATTCTTCATGAAACAAATCATCAACTAAAGCCAGAACACAGTGGAACAAGCTGCATGCTCTATATCTGTCAGCAGAGAACACAAGCCGTGCACTGTGTTGGGACACGCACTGTATATCATCTCTCCACTGCTTCCCATTCACCCAGCTGGTGCCCAGTGCATAGCTGCACACAGAGGGCTGGCTGTGCTCTACCCGCCTCAGTTCACAAATCTTAGCGCGCTGACAGTGCTCTAATATTGGTCTATTAAAGCTAGGGTTGGTAAGCTTCTTCAAAAACATTTTTGTTATATTTGTTGAATTATAATCAATAAATCAATTTCTCTGACAAAAACAAAGAAAAAAATCCGGTACCTGTGGCGGTCCAGCCCGGTCGCACAGCAGTTTGTGAAATAATCACGAGTTTCTGGACGCTCGCAGGAAAAAGCACAAAAAATACATTGTTGAAAGTCAGTCATACTGAACCAAATTACATATATATAAACATGTTACAATAACACGTTAACCCTAACTTTAGGCTGCTATAAGGTGATGATATGCATATACGTTCATATACATTCTTGAGCAGTTACTCTGATGGGTTTAAATTCTTTGACGGGCTTTATTTATGATCATATCTAAGGGTATATGAGCCCGACTCAGACCCTAAAATGACACCTCAGAGTGAGTTCAAATAGTGCAATTTTAATCCCATTTAAAAGCTGTTGAAACAATGAGGAGCAGCGTGCAAGGTGTGTGGGGAAGAAGTCTGTCTTGAAGTTTTAAAAGATCCAGCAACACTGAAAACAACTTTACCAAGGCATGCAGGTTAATGAAGGCCACAGGCTGAAACGTTTCAAGCCATATTTGAGCTGTGATACTGTGAAACTGGGAGGGTAAATCAACATTGAATCCCAGAGCAGGACTGATGCTGCACTGCTGTCTGTGGGCTGACATGTTCAGCTGCACCCTAATCAGTGATGTCGCAGCAGGTCTTTTGCTGTCGACAGCTGATGGAAGCTGTGTCAGTGGCATCACTGTGGCCAAATGTGCAACATGAATGAAAACACCAATTAAATGAACATGAAATAGATCCTGAGCACCCACCGTCCATGTTCACAGCCACCTGCTCTGCTAGAGAAGCCAATGAGAATTGTTGCGATGGATACCGTTCATCACTGTAATGTCCACATAGTGCCAGTTAATGACATGCTCTATACCTTGACTTGATGTTGGTGGCATGTCTATGGCATATCTTCACATTGGTTGTATAGCAAACACAATGAGCAATGAGCAGGCGGCTGCAATACTACTGGTATACAGTAGCTTCAGAAAGTATTCAGACCCTGTCACTCTTTGCACACTTTGTTGTGTTATAGATATCATTTAAAGTGGATTCAATTTAAAGTGAAATAGATTAAATTCACAGTTTTGAAGGGTCTAAATAAGGGCTGTCAAAGTTAACAGATAACGCGTTAACGCAAATTTGTTTTAACACCACAAATTTTCTTTAATGCATTAACACGACTGGCGATAAAAAATTAGGTATCGGCGAGTACGCCAGTCTATGCACTGATCCGATATCTTGATTTATTAACCCAGGAAAAACAAATCAGCTTAAATGGAAATCAATTTTTCTGCGCCGCTCCAAAACAGTTGCCTTCACTGTGCTGTCGCCCTGGACGTATCATGGCTGCCACCGCAACTACCGTTTTAGAGCAGCAAAGAAGAACTGATTGCAGGTAGTTTGTCACATGACGATGGCAAACAACAGCAGTGCAGTGCTAGTGGAGAGTGTAAAGATAACGGTAGTCAGAGCGAGGAACATGTCAGCCATTTGGCAATATTTTACAGTGGAAAATCCACAAGTAAAACGACGATATGTACAGTATGTAAGGGTTTGGAGGGCTGGCAGTACCCTAGTAGGGTGTGAATATTGTACCCTGCAGGACAAATTAGCATATTAGCAAATTAGGCTGTCCATTGAGGAGACAGCTAAGAGATTATGGAATTGTTATGTAATCCTAGCTGCTTTTATTTATGTGCTTTGTAACTGACAAACTGAATAATAAAAGAAAGTTCTATTGCATTCATTCTCTGTTTGTATTTGTTCATGTTTTATAAAGGGTTTAACCTGAGCCAGGCCATACAATAAAGATAGTAATCATATCACATCCAAACATGCACAGTAGTAAAAAGCTGTTAAATAATAATAATAACTATATATATATATTTTTATCATGCTGTTTTCAGGTCGGTACTCGGTATTGGCCGATACCACAAGTTCAGGTATCGGAATTGGTATCGGGAAGGAAAGAAATGGCATCGGAACATCTCTTATTCAGTTTAAAACACTCGTTGAGCACAGGGATACTTGATGCATCTATGAAAGATTCCAGTTGTTGAACAAAACTGAACAATAGTTTTGAGAGAATACACAGTTTTTGTTTTTAAATTAAGTTCAAATATGTGTGCATAGTTTTCTTCTTCATTTAGTTTCAAAGGGAATCTGGGCCCTCTGTAGTTTCACAATAAAGACTGGGAAATGATTTCCTTTTGAACTCAAGGACTGGACTCTAATTACATCCATAAATGAGCTCACACACATATCTCACATTGTGCCGAAGCACTCTCCGCTGTCCCATTAAGGATCCTCTCAAATAATAAAGGAAAACAATGATAAATTTGCAATGCAATATGAATATGACATTTAAATGTCTGTTCTGTTAAAACATGGAGCATATTTTTGATAATGTGACACCGTATATTGTCTGTGTATCATGGAGTCTGCCGGGCATTGTGCCAAACAAGGACAGACATGCTTTCTCTCTGTTGAGGCTGATTCAGTGGTGGAGAAAGACACAGAGAGCAAAGTCATCTCTCTCTCTGTAACTCGTGTTCTCTTCTGGATTGAGAATGGGGATGTCATGTTCCTACATAGCGAGCTAGCTTCTAGACAAAATAGTGACAGAAAATGGCATGGATGACATCGTAGCAGCTGGAGCAGAAATTGACATATGCGTCACATTTTGCTGGACATTTGTAGGAAAAAGCCCGAAAAAATATGTCTTGAAAGTCGTGCAGAGCGTCACAAAAAACAAAAAGGAAATTCACGAATCAAATAGATTCAATTTCATCACTATTTCACGAACTGCCGTGAGACTGCGTTAGGAGCACCTTTCAGTCCTTTGTTACCATGTTCAAACATTCAATCATGAGAACCCATTCAACCATGTACAGTATAGTGAAATACTGTCCATGGGATCATTCCGTCTTGTGTGTCTAAAACAAGTTTTAAAGTTAGGGCATCTACTGTATGCAGGAAGAGCAGACAAGGTGAGATCACAACGAATTTTAAGGTCCCCACATGTAGAAAATCGTTTTCAGTTTTTAATAGTTGGGATCATGTCTAGCAATGATTCTCAAAAAGGGGTCACAGCAAGGGGTCCGTTGCTATAAATTATAAAATCATGCTGTGTCATCAAAAAGTTAATATCTACAGATTGGGACCATTTGTGACAATAAAACAAGCATATTGTGTCCATCACTTCCACCCACGTTAGCGTTGGGCCAATAGAAACTCTGATACGATTGTGACACATCACGTCAATCTGTCATGATTCAGTCACTTCACTCAGGGTGCAACGAACCGTTCCTGCTGCTGCTTAGCTTAGCTTATTAGCCAGAAAATATGACAAGAGTTATATCGAGTGACAGCGACGGGAGACCAAAATGTGTCATGTGTCTTCAGGTGCTAGCAAACGAAGTCATGAAGCCGGCCGAGCTAAAGCGACATCTGATTACAAAGCACCCAGAATATCTGGGCAAAACAAAGTGGTGTTAAAGGCTGTGTAAAGGAAATTCAGAGATTATTTGTTTGACTGTTTTTGTATTGTATTGTATTTTTATGATTGTAATCCATCCCAAGTCCTATGAATATTTATTCTTAATACATGCCATAAATGTCTTTGAAACTACCAGGACCACAAAAGCAAGTACTTTGTCCACGGCCCCAGGAAGCAGGGACGTCCGGGTGGGGGGCGCTGTAAAGCAGCCGCAAGCCACCTTCGCCCCGAGCCTTTCCTAGCCGACCTAGAGCCGGTCGCAGCGCACCGCCTCGGAGGAAATGCGCTCGATGGGGGCCAGCCAGCGCCGGGGAGAGGTGTGGTGAGGGGATCCTCCCACACTGAGCGGCCATCCCTAACCTGTCGAGTTTAATCCCCCGGGCAGACTGCGCGACGGGGGCCGTTACCGGTCTCACACCGTCCACGGGCTGAGTCTCGTTCAGAAGGACTCAGGCCCCCGAGCGACAATGGGCAAGCGGTCTATCGTATGCCACATTTATTTGATAGCACCCTGGAAATCCTAATTCAACCTGAGACAACGCTGTTGAATAATACGCAATTGGTTGAGCATGAGTCCCAATGACAGTTTTCTGGGACAACACTCCACGTGCATGGCTTGCTCTGTTTGAGACATAAAGCTGAAACAGCTTTGTGTAATCTGGCTGAGCAAGAGCAGGTGCCTGTTGCAGCAGTGTTTTGATAGTCTCAAACGCTGTATGACCCTCAATTGACCATTTAATCCTAGCCTGCAGATTTCCCGCCCCTGCTTCCTTTAACATTGCTCGTAGAGGAGCCACTATAGCTGAGTATCCCTCAGCCCATTCGGAGCTAGCCTGTCATTCCCAAAAAAGTCATCATTTGCCTTACTGTAACTGGTTTTGGGGCCTTGGACACACCCTCCAATTGGGATGGAGAGATGCTCTTTTTCCCTTGCTGTATCACTGGCCTTAAATACTCAACTTGGCTGCTACATAATTGCAATTTCTGTTTTGAGACATTGTGTCCTCGCTCCGCCAGTAATGTTAAGACCGTCTGTGAATCTTTATGGCACTGCTCCAGGGAGGCAGAGCATACAATCAAGTCATCAACATACTGTAAAACAGTGCTACTTAATTTTTCAGGCAGATCGGCCAGATCCTCCTTCAATATTTTGTTGAAAATATGTGGCGAATGCTTCATCTAACACAAACCTATGACAGTGAAGTAGGCCGCGTTGGGCGGGACGTTTGACAGGAGCGTGTGAGGGTTTGGGACCTCAGCGTCGAAGTCCTCAATGACTTCATTTACTGCTCGGAGGTCATGCACCAACCTATACTTACTTTTATCCAATTTAAGTACAGGGAGTATAGGGGTATTGCTGACAGGAAAGGGATCATAAACAAGTACTTTTGCCTCCAGCAAGCCCTCAATTGTTTTGGCTATTCCTTCCTCTGCCTCTTTTTTGAGTGGATATTGATTAACCCAAGGAGGATGACTGGGCAGAGGTGATCAACCCTACGTCCGTGTCATAGGTTGACCATAGCTTCACAGGCACATTTTCATACATCTCTTCTAACAGCGTTGTCCTTGACTGGTTGAGCTGACTGTTAAGACGGAGGTGTACCACTTGAGGAACTCCTTCCCCTGCTGCTGAAATCATTATTTTGATGTAATTTTTTCACGATAGGGCCTAACTGTTTTGGTTCATAGCCTGGATTCACATATTCACATATTATGTGTGGTACGCTATTTTTTTTTTTTTTTTTTTTTAAAGTTATTTTTTTGGGGACATTTTCCATTTTATTGAGAGGACAGTGGATAGAGTCTTGGAAAGGGGGGAGAGAGAGAGTGGATGCGGAAAGGGCCACAGGCCGGATTCGAACCCGGGCCACCGCGGTCAGGACCAAGCCTTGATACATGGACGCCCGCTCTACCAACTGAGCTCCGTAGATAAATAGCCCCTGAGCTTATGGCTACTGTCGGCGGCTGGTTTTTCAACCACTGCTCTGGGTCTGCTGCCTCTGGTTCTAAAAAGTACTGCAACATACAGTGGAGTGGATCTGAGGGTGGTATAGCGTCAGACATGTTTATCTTAATAAACTTTTCCCATTTTCCAACTTCAAGTTGGAACTCCTCTGATAAGTTTCCTAGCCAATATACCATTTCTTCTTTTTCTGGTGAGACAGTGTTGGGGTCATGATTTTTGTGGGAGTAAGCCTCATGCTTAATTGGTATTACGATTATGAGGGGGCCCTTGGAAAATGTTCTCCCCTTTAAGGGGTTCCTGAGAACCCCTGATGTACAGTATACAACATAGTGGGTCAAATGCATCAAATGAAATTTACTTGGGTTTAGTTCTCTAACTTTTGCCTATAGTGAAAATGTAATAGTTTTTCCTTCTCATTTAGCATTCTGAATAAACACGGTCTGTCCTCCCTGGGGAGCCAGGTTTGTCTGTGTCAGCATTTTTCACTGGCAAGGCTGTGTTCACTGTTCATCGAGTCCCCCCTTCTCTCTCTCTCATCCATCTCTAGATGTATCGGTGAGCCTGTTGTCCCTGCTGGTGACCACCTGTGGTCTGGCTCTCTTCAGCGTCTCTCTCTTTGTCTCATGGAAGTTATGCTGGGTGCCACTGAGTGGCCGCTTCCTCCCAGACCTCCTCAAGGGGGCGCACTTCCTGGGAGGAGACCAACAGCCCGTCCTCACAGAGGTAAGGAGGAGACGCTCATATTAAAAAAAGAAAGGATTGGTACGGTGAGCAACATTTGGTTTGCTATATGACTCATATATATTTTCTTAATGTGAACTGAGTGTAGATTATAGACTGTATAAAATATGGACATAATCTCCGTGACATCACCTATAGGTTCTGAAGAGCCCTTGTGAAGCTCAATGTGGGAAAAGAGTATAGAAGCAGAGACAAAACTCCGGTGCTTTTTTGACAACAGCTGCTAGATGGCGCTGCGGTAGCACTGCCGCCATTTTGGACTGAAAACGCCAATCAGTCCATGGCCATGGACGTATAAAGAGATGTCTGTAAATCAGAGGATCATTTTTTTAGGTAAATCAACTTCCCAGTACGAACACTTAAATAGTCCTCATTTAAATCATTATCTCTTAAAAGATATAAAATTCACTAATAGCCAAATCCAGAGTTCTTTTCCTCAGCATAATGAACGGGCATCTGCCCTGAACGTTCATATGACATATCCGGTTCTGCCAGCTTCCTGCTAGCTGTATGCAGCTGGCTGTAATTTATCACTTTTATAATCTTCTAATACACCCATGAGCTGTATGCTGTAAGACTGTACCATGGTGCATGTATTAACGTCTCTGTTCCCAAACAACCGGCTATCGGCCAGTAGCTAGTAGTGCTAGTAGCATGACATAAACAGAATTTAATGGAGTTGTAGGCTATTAACTAACACGCAGGGCAAAAGCACAGGACACAACCTCTTCTACATCCATGGTCTGTGGTTTATTGTACATTGATCTTGGATCCTTGGCATGAAAAAGTTTGATATTGCTCTCAAAATCTGTGTGCTGGATTTTTCTCGCTCACTTTAGGCTCCTCTGGGACACAGCCGGGCAAAAACGTTTAATAAATAAATAAGTAAGTCAGTAAATAGTTATAATAGTATGCATATTTATAATTGTATTGTTCAGCACAGGATATTTCAGTAGAGACATTAAACATGACAATAGAATAAAAATAATTTTGTTTTACTTTCGTATGGTACTTTATAGGCGGTCATTTTACTGGCGTCCGATAGTCATTTTCAGTCCAAAATGGCTGAAGCGTAGCTTTGTTGATGGGCATTGATGTTGCAACTGAACGATCAATTGGCCTTCACTTCTGCCATCTTGGCAGTGCCGACTCCACCTAACACTCGGCTGATCCAAAAATTGGCAAAGAGGTGGAGCAGTGTTGGAGCTGAGAGTGATGCAGCAGAGCAGACAGCTAGCGACTGGCGACCTGTGACAGCACCCACCTGTCACTCAAAGCAGCCTTAATTATGCTTAACTTTAAGGCTTAATATAACATAAAGGGGTGAGTTATATAAAAATTCCCCCCGGGTACAGCTGCAATGAAGGGGATATTAGCTGTAGAGACCAAAACCTTTATTTTTCCCAGGTTGTAAAACAGAATTATTTCTGTTGTAAAGTTGGGCATTTTAACATGGGGGTCTATCAGAATTGACTCGCCAGTGGCCAGTCGAGGAACTACGGTTTTTGGCACTTCCATTCATTTTCAGCGCCAGAGGTTGCCACTTGGCATAGATGCTTAAACACCTGGTATTAACATGCATCCTCAGTGATCACAAGTGGACAGCTTTAAGTACAGGTGTGAACACACTCAAGACGCATTGAGGACGCATTGAGATCGGATCTTTCAGACCACATTCAGAGGTGGTCTGGGCCACATATGGCCACATTCTTTTAGCAGTGTGTACGCGAATGCGTCCTGGGCCACATTAAGGACCGCCTACTCATCTGATGTCCAGCTGGGATCCGCGGGATCACCGCGCCCCTCAGGTGAACAGACAGACAGACAGACACAGGCGCTTGTCAGCATTGAAACATCCTCTGTGCTCTACTGTATGTGGACTCGGCACACATTGTGCATTATTATCATACTGTCGGAGATGTGTCAGTGTTTTTGTTCTGCTGCTTTGCGTGGAGCTGATACCCAACCGTCTGACCCCGTTTTCTGTCCTCCCTGGCTCTCGGTGCCGCCGGTGCCGGCACCGAGGTCTCCGGGGACCGCCGGTACAATAACCTTTTATTTTGATGTTAATACAATGTACCAGAATTAACGAATATGTAGGATATGTACCAGAATTAACGAATATGTAGGATATTACTACTGACATTCATGTAATATTACATCACAACGGCTGCTGTATTGACCGTGTGTTTACTACGTGTTTATTTGCATATGGGGCGGGGAAGTGAGATCTGATCACAAGTGGCCACTGAAGACGCATGAGGAGACGCATTCTAATGCCAGGTGTGAACAGACGTACTTAAAGCTGTCCACTTGTGATCCGATCCCTGAAGACCCATGTTAATACCAGGTGTGAACAGGGCCTTAGACTGCTTTTATTGTCATTTCCTCATATGCATGAGTCTTACATACAGGGGAACAAAATTGCGTTTCACAGGGACCACAGTGCCACATAGAACAATAAAAACAATAATAAATAGCGCAGATATTGAGGACCTGACGACAAGTACTAAGTAATAAGTATTTCACAAGAGCACTAGGTCAGATATGTGCAATATACTAAGTAAAGACCTGTGCAGTGTAATATAAAGTGCAATAGGCAATGAAACTCTGAGCAAACGTACTGTACAACAGACACCACTGTACACATTAAACATTATATACTGTACATCACTGTACACATTAAACATTTTATACACTTAACTAGACAACACAGACACACCTGACACTGGCGGAGTCATATAGCACTAAACAGATGTCCCAGGTACACTTGACTCTGGAGAACAGAAGTTATTGTGTGGAAGTATTGAGTGTTCCGGGAAGTAGGTCAGACAGTCATAGTGTGGGGGCTTTAGTGTTCAGACTGTTGAGAGCCTTACAGCACGGATGCTCTGGTATCTCCTGCCAGAGGGTAGAAGGGTGAATTGGATGTGGGATGGCTGTGTGGGGTCTTTCACGATGCTGGTGGCCCTCCGAGTGAACAGAGCATCGTAGATGTCCTCGATGGATGGGAGAGCAGTTCCTATGATCTGTCCAGCCTCTCAAAGCTTTTCATGATGATGGGGGTCAGTGCAATTGGACGGTAGTCGTTGTGGCAGGACACGGGTGACTTCTTAGGCATTGGTATGATGGTGGTAGACTTGAAGCATGTAGGGATGACTGCCTGTGAAAGAGATCTGTTGAAGATGTCAGCAAGGACTTCCGCCAGTTGCCCTGCACAGTCCCTGATGGCTCGTCCCGTGGGCCGTTTCCACTCTTTATATGCACTGTTGCTTATTTTCATTTCTGTAACTATCAAAAAGTAGTAGGCCTTATAGCATTAAACAGAAAAGCAAAATATGGAAACCAAGTCAAGATGCTATTTTATTTGGTTTATGAAAAATGGGAATTAATGTATATTTGGCATTTATGTTGAGTTTTAAATGTTTGAATTGAAATTAAACTTTTTTCAAGATTTTACAACTCCTCAGGTTAGCATTTCTCTAATAGGATTCCCACTGATGTCTGTTGTACAGGTGGACGGGGAGGAGAGGGAGTACAGCGAGGATGGCTGTGTGAAGGAGCCTTCCGGACCCCCCTTTGCTGTGGCTGTCCCAGAGTCAGGCCTTAAGATAAGCCACACGTCACCTGACATCCCACTGGAGACCCAGACCAAGGTGGAGAAAAACCAGGTCCACACTCTGGCCAGGGACAGGGTCCAGAGACAGATAACTGAGCCTACTTCGTCTGTACGGTCGGTACACATCGATCCCCAAAGCTACTGTCCACCTTTTGGTGTTTGGCAGATTATACACAAATGGACACACACAGTTACACTGTCACAGACACATAGACCTCTGGGTTCAGAGATACCTTTTCACAAAGTTGAAAACATATAAAGTAAATCATCAGGCTTAAGGGAACACAGTGGCGTCAGCAGTTGCGTCACAGCAAGACTCAACAAATATCCGTCAAAATGGTTTGAATGACCTTACATGTCCAAATTTTACACTTTATTACAGGCACAACTCCATCCGTCGTCAAATGAACTTGTCCAATCCGGACTTCAACCCTGCTCAGTTCCAGCGCCAAGAGTCACTATCTGGTTTGGGCCGAATCAAACCAGAACTCTACAAGCAGCGATCGGTGGACGCAGAAGACGGTCGTCGCTCCGACAGCTGCGGGCGTCTCCTCTTCGTCCTGAAGTTTGACTTTGACCTGGAGCAGCTGATCGTGAAGATCCACAAGGCCCAGGACCTTCCCGCCAAGGACTTCTCAGGGACCTCCGATCCTTACGTCAAGATCTACCTGCTGCCTGACCGCAAAACCAAGCACCAGACCAAGGTGCACCGCAAGACACTCAACCCAGTGTTCGATGAGGTGTTTCTCTTTCCTGTGGCTTACCCCGAGCTGCCGAGCCGTAAGCTGCACTTCAGCGTCTACGACTTTGACAGGTTCTCTCGCCATGACTTGATTGGCCAAGTGGTGGTGGACAACTTCCTGGATCTTGCCGACTTTCCCCGGGAGACAAAACTGTGCCGGGACATACAATATGTAACCTCGGTGAGATATCTACTTTTATCCATTTCCTTACATTCTATCACTATGTGACTTTCTCTCTGACGCCACTGATGCTACATTTCTTATTAAAGCTTTCCATTTGTTACTGTCAGTACCACGGTAGGTTGTTAATAGTGAGCAACTGACTAAAATGTTGCAGCATGTTTGCAGTTGGATACATTTGTAGAGCTGTTAGACCAGCAGTATCCATACCAGCCTAAATCCCACGCCCTTTCTTCAGTCTGGCCAGAATGTGCTCAAACAATCAAAAAGAGCAAAAAACCCTGTTTTAACAGCAGGGGGAAGGAGATATATCAATGGACTTGTATCTCATTTCCCCTCCAAGTGGAACTAATCTGCGGTTTCAAGAGGCAGAGACATAGAAATATACTTAGACACGGTTAATGTTTAATGAAAGCAGTAGAAAACACTTGGGGGTAGTGACCCAGATCTACACTGACATCAGACTGGGGTTGGTTTGACAGAGATACAGCGACACTGTCTATATTACATTATTCACTTGGATAAATCTACAGCGTTGGTACACTGAGTAACTCAGTAAGAAAGTTAGATCCTCCTGCGAGGGAATTCTTCACGGTTCGCCAGTCTTGTAGAGTGATGATTGAAGTCTGGTGTGTCTCAGTTTGGGATAGAAACTCTTCTTTCCCGGTTTATGGGCCAACAGTGTCAGTGGACAGTACACTGTGCTTATGAGCATGATCACAAATAATCAGTTTATGGAATACATAAATAATAATAATAATTTCTTGTGCTCTGGTGAATTGTTATGCACACATTTCTGCTTCTTCTGCATCACGTTATGGTGGAAATGTCTTTATTTATATAAAGAAAAACACAAAAGTCAGGCACCAGGTGACAATTCAAAATATAATGGAATATAATGCAGTAGCCTAAGGCTCTCAGTCATAATGTATTGCTTTCTAATATTCTCCTGTAGATAAACTTCTTATTCAGTTATGTGTTTCTTAAGCATCATCGTGAAGCTTTGCTCCCTCAGTAAAGTTATTTTGTACTAATACTGTAATTCAATTCAATTCAATTTAATTTTATATAGCGTCAAATCATAACAGAAGTTATCTCGAGACGCTTTTTATATAGAGCAGGTCTTAGACCGTACTCTATAGCTTAGAGACCCAAAAAGAGATCCCACCAAGAGTATTGCACCGGAGTGCACTGTGGCCAGGAAAAACTGCCCGTTTAGCGGGTAGAAACCTAGAGCAGAACCGGGCTCTGGGGGGGGCGGCCATCTGCCTCGACCGGTTGAGTTAAGAGAGAGAGAGGGAGAGAGAGAGAGAGATGTACAGCAGCTGTAAGAACCAATACAAGTAGGACTAATAACAAAAATCAATAGCAGTGGATGTAAAACAGTGATAATACAACTATCGGAATTGATAGCTGTAATAATAATAGAAAAATATAACTATTACTACTAATAATAAAAAGGCTGATAATGATGGTAGCAGTGGTAATCAAGCAGGCAGCAGACGCTGCAGCAGATGCAACCACAATCCAGGTGTAACCCCGATCCAGGTGTAATACCGATCCATGGATACCTGCGAGATGAGAAAGCACAAAGACTCCGGGGAAGAAATCAAGTTAGTAACATGCATGATTGGGACATGAATATATACAGAAGGAGAAAGGAGCTCAGTGTGTCATAGGAAGTCCCCCGGCAGTCTAGGCCTATAGCAGCAGAACTAGGGGCTGGTCCAAGGCAGCCTGAGCCAGACTTGGGCCAGCCCTAACTATAAGCGTTATCAAAGAGGAAAGTCTTTAGCCTACTCTTAAATGTAGAGACGGTGTCTGCCTCCCAGACTGAAACTGGGAGCTGGTTCCACAGAAGAGGAGCTTGATAGCTGAAGGCTCTGGCTCCCATTCTACTTTTGGAGACTCTAGGAACCTCAAGTAACCCTGCATTCTGGGAGCGTAGTGCTCTAATGGGGTAATAGGGTATTATGAGCTCTTTAAGATATGATGGTGTCTGACCGTTTAGCGCTTTGTAGGTGAGGAGGACGATTTTAAATTCTTTTCTTGATTTTACAGGGAGCCAGTGTAGAGAAGCTAATATAGGAGTAATATGATCTCTTTTTCTAGTTCTTGTCAGTACACGTGCTGCAGCATTCTGGATCAACTGGAGAGTCTTAAGAGACTTATTGGAGCAGCCTGATAATAAGGAGTTGCAGTAATCTAGTCTAGAAGTAACAAATGCATGGACTAATTTTTCTGCATCATTTTGAGACAGGATGTGTCTGATCTTCACAATGTTACGTAGATGAAAGAAGGCAGTCCTTGAGGTTTGTTTTATGTGGGAGTTAAAGGACATATCCTGATCAAAGATAACTCCCAGATTCCTTACGGTGGTGCTGGAGGCCAGGGCAATGCCATCTAGAGTAACTATATCATTAGATCATTTGTTTCGGAGGCGTTCAGGGCCAAGTACAATAACTTCAGTTTTGTCTGAGTTTAACATCATGAAATTGCAGGTCATCCAGGTTTTTATGTCCTTAAGGCATGCTTGAAGTTTAGTTAACTGGTTTGTTTCGTCTGGCTTGATCGATAGATATAATTGGGTATCATCTGCATAACAATGAACGTTTTTTGGAGGGTTTTCTAATATCATTGCCTAAGGGAAGCATATATAAGGTGAATAGAATTGCTCCAAGTACAAAACCTGTGGAACTCCGTGACTAACTTTGGCGTGCAGAGAGGATTCATTGTTAACATGTACAAACTGAGATCAGTCTGATAAATAGGACTTAAGCCAACTTAGTGCAGTCCCTTTAATGCCAATTAAATGTTCCAGTCTCTGTAATAAGATGTGATGGTCAATTGTGTCAAAAGCAGCACTAAGATCTAACAAGACAAGTACAGAGACAAATCCTTTGTCCGATGCAATTAGAAGGTCATTTGTAATTTTCACTAGTGCTGTCTCTGTGCTATGGTGCACTCTAAATCCTGACTGATAATCCTCAAATAAATTATAGTTCTATAGAAAGTCACACAGTTGACTGGCGACTGCTTTCTGAAGGATCTTAGAGAGAAAGGGAAGGTTAGATATAGGTCTATAGTTGGCTAGGACCTCTGGATCAAGAGTGGGCTTTTTAAGAAGAGGTTTAATTACAGCTACTTTAAAGGACTGTGGTACATAGCCTGTTAGTAAAGACACATTGATCATATCCAGTAAAGAGGTGCTAACTAAAGGTAATACTTCTTTAAGCAGTCTAGTTGGGATGGGGTCTAGGAGACAGGTAGATGATTTAGATGAGGAGATCACTGAAGTCAATTTGTGGAGGTCAATAGGAGAAAATCAGTCTAAATATATATCAGGTTGTACAGCTGTTTCTAAGGTTCCTAAGTTTGAGGATGAATCGGTACCAGTTGAGGGTAGGAGGTGATTAATTAAGTCTCTAATAGTTCGGATTTTATCATTAAAGAAACTCATGAAGTCACTACTACTGAGGGTTGTAGGAATACATGACTCAGTAATAGATTGAACACTTTGCTGTCTTCTTATGCAATTGATATTCAGCCTTGGAAAAGACTATCCCTTGTGTTCTAATCCTTTTATTACAAAATGTACTGCTGAACATAAGACCTTTTGAAAGAACAGATGCTCAAGTGAGTCAAGGCCGAGGATACAATGTTCAGCTAAGTTTTGAGGCTGTAAACTATTTACATAAAGAATGAGGCCAGAATTCAATGTTTGTTGTGCTTTCTCTTTGTTGAACTGTTTGGACGGTGGAATGGAAAAAGCTATATTTGTCCTTGGCCTCAGTGCAGGCTGTTGATTATTCATCTCAATCATAGTGACTGTATCATTGCTGAGGGGATATTACCTTGATATTATAATAACTAAATTTACATCTGGACACATACATTTTTTATCTACAGCTCAAGTCTCTGTGAGCCTGAAACATGGTTTAAGTGACTTTGGTCAGTCTTTGGCTGGTCCGCAGAGGGCCAGCCCTACAAACGCAAAAATCTGTCACTGAGTGATGAAGTTACACGATTGGTTGGCCTAGTGTTGGGAGTTTCCTCAAGGGCCGTGACTCTTTTAAAATAAAAAGGCGGGAACAGTCCTTTGTTTACATTTTCAGGGGTGCATGTCAGCGGTTCCACTCACATGCGCAAGTGATCGCCTCGCTTTCCAGCATTGGACGCTTGTTGGGCTGCCACGTGACACTAGGCACAAGGCACCTGATTGGACCAAGGCCTTCCCTCGAGGCAAAGAGTATCAATATACATTCTTTGCTCGTGGGCTGCTGCTCCCAGCTTTCAAACCAGAACCAACATGGTGGCTCGTTTGGGAGGCTCGAAACTTTCTTCTTTTATATCACGCAAATAGTTCACGAACTTTTTGCAAGAAATAAGCCATGCAGTCTCTAATTCTGCCTTTATTGTGGATTGACAACGGTTTCCAGAGGCGGCGAGTTGCGCTGGCCTGGATGCCCCTTATTTGCATAAAGTAGGCTTGACCTCAACTTTATGCAAATGAGAAGCGACCAACGTTACATCCCATCTCTCAAATTGCACCGCCACGCGACCAAAATGCATAGCACGGCTGCTTACATAGACAATAAATGGGAAGCGTGGAAAGGACCGAGGCTGTGGACATACTGTATAGTGGATTTAACATTATAGACATGACCACTGACTATTTGTGTAACAATTTAGCCACAAATTCACAGACTGATCGTACACGGTCCAGCCATATACTAGGTTTGGACTGACTCTTGTTTTCCTTCTACTTCCCATAGAAATATGAGTATGGCAGGTTTGACTATACAGTTACAGAACTAGAGGTAAGCTATAAGTGTCTGCTCTGCCGCTCCAAGGCAGATAGAAGCTAGTCCTACTGGATAGATAGATAGATAGATAGATAGATAGATAGATAATTTATTCATCCCGAGGGAAATTCAGGTGTCCAGCAGCTCACATAACAAAGGCATAGTGCAATAATGCACCAGAAATATAGATAAAGAATATACAGAATACAGAAAGAATACACCATTTGTTGTTGACAAATACAGCAAGCCCCCCGCCTTTCCTCTCACTGCTCGCTTTCAAGCCCCTGTCCGCCCGCACCATAGTGAAGTCGGGTATATCCACAGCCGAGTCCAGGGTGTTGTTGTTCAGCCAAGTCTCTATGTAACATATCAGACTGCACTCACGATAACTCCTCTGATTCTTCACCAACGCAGCGAACTCATCGCACTTTGTGGCGGTACTGAGTTCCCCAGACTTTAGTTGTTCAGTCAGAAGACTGAAAAACAGTTCCCATCCACATAATAATATAAAATAAAATGCCTTCTTAATAATAATAATGAACAAATGCCTCTTCAATAATGAACAAATGCCTCTATATTAACAAACAATTAAGGAAACTGAAATATTGGTTTTGCTTTTTTCCTTTTACCCTCCTTTAAAGTTTTCCCAAATAAAATACACTAAAAGAAATGGGTATAAAGGGTTTCATTGAAAATCAACAAATGAATAGAATACAAAAATACAACCTGCAGGCGTTAGGCTATCGTAAGGCAAGCCAGATCGTTGCACAAATAGTACCTAAACGTCCCAGTGCAGGTAACCCAATTGGTTGGCACTTAACTTGTTTCCCCAACTAGGAGAGTCAACACTCTCAACAAACAAAACACAAAGATCACAGAATCCCGAAAGGGCCCAAAACAGACCAGAGTTTCTGGTAAAGCTGATAACACGTTGCATTGAGTGAAGGAGAGATCAGAATGACCCTGGGTGTGCAGTTTCCCTCCTCTTTTAAGCCCTACAGAAAGGGCGTCGTTACACCCTGATTGGC
Organism: Sebastes umbrosus; assembly: GCF_015220745.1. Lineage (NCBI taxonomy): Eukaryota > Metazoa > Chordata > Actinopteri > Perciformes > Sebastidae > Sebastes > Sebastes umbrosus. The sequence continues at coordinate 37,882,490 of NC_051272.1, read as the reverse complement.
CAAGAGGGGAATGCACCAAGCTGCTCTCAACTATCATTTAAGAGCCAGTCCCCACACCCTGCGCAACAGGTGAACTGAATAACCCTCTAATCACTCAGCAACTCAACCAAAAAAACACCAGGGAAAAGGGAAACAACAGCAAGCACCAGAGAATTGGCAGCTGCCACAACTTTTTGGTCAGAGAGTTGACGTTCCCCATGACGATCGATTGTGGAAAGGGCTTGAATCTCCAACGTCTAGCCTTTAGCTTAGCACTGGCCCTACACCCGTGGAATGCTCTTTTCAGTTCATCCGGGTTCATCATAGGGTGCCTGGCAGCGTTTGTATGTGTCAACACTCGTAATGCGAGGAGATTCTTCCTTGAATACACAAGGGGCCTCACTCCTACACTCTGTTCCAACTCCATCATATTCGTTATCAATTAACTATCGAAAAACACAATGTTCACCCGCGCTACCCGTTTGGGCTTACCAGGTCTGTCCAGAGTCTTCCCCCACCCTCTGACCCAACTCACCACCAGATGGTGATCAGTTGACAGCTCCGCCCCTCTCTTCACCCAAGTGTCCAAAACATGCGGCCTCAGATCAGACGATACGATCACAAAATCTATCATCGACCTTCGGCCTAGGGTGCTCTGGTACCATGTACACTTATGAGCATCCTTATGTTCGAACATGGTGTTCGTTACGGACAGTCCATGACTAGCACAAAAGTCCAATAACAAACGACCACTCGGGTTTAGATCAGGGAGGCCATTCCTCCCAATCACGCCTCTCCAGGTGCCTCCATTGTTGCCCACGTGCGTGTTGAAGTCTCCCAGCAGAACTATGGAGTCCCCTACTGGAGCCCCATACAGGACTACATTCTGGGTCTCCAAGAAGGTCGAATACTCTGACCTGCTGTTCGGTGCATATGCAGAGACAACAGTCAGAGTTTTCACCCCCATAATCCGAAGGCGTAAGGAGGTGACCCTCTCGTCGCGAACACGTCATGACGAACACAATACGGCTTTGCACGTCGTCAGTACAGGCAACTGGTTAAGTCGGCATCGGTGCAGGCTCGCTGTTGGAGGGTTTTATAACCCTCTTCCAATCCCCGTGAATTGGTTGGAATGGCACTTAATATGGTGGACCCTCCACACGAACGCGCAAACGGAGTGGAAGTGGGTAGGGGGAGGGTGTAGTGGGGGTTTGGAATTGGGCAAAGATTGAAGGACAACCACCGTCATGGCAGCCGCGGCTAATGCATGAGCTAATGCATGAGCTAATGCAAAAAGCTAAACATATAGTAGCAGTAAGATGGAGCTCAGAAATGGAGGATCAACTTGTTGATGTATTGCAACAACACAAGTGTTTCTTTAAGGTGTTGTACTTCATCCATCCTTTGTGAATTTTCAGTACAAAGTAGTGCAAAAACTAACATCGCTGCTTCTTCCTACCCATCGTCCTCCATGTTTGTTTACACTAAAGTCACGTTTGATCGCAAGAGATTATGTGAGATTTCCTTTTTTTTAGTCTAGACTGTTGTTGTTCATGAATGAATCTGTTAGTGTTTGGTGGCTGTTTTGGCCAAATCGTTGCTCTCCACACACTATAGGAACAAAACTGTTAGATTTAACATAATGTTGTTATGTGTGGGCTCTCTCACATTTTCAACATCTGTGAAGATTTGAAAATTGAGTGTGGGCCAGCCTCAAGAAAGATCTGAAAATTGTATCAAAAGGACTAAAATGGGCATATCAGAAAGAGTGTTTCAGGAACCTACCCCTGGCTTCTTGAGCGTGGCTCAACTACTCAGCCTGATTTCTGGGAGAGACTTTGAACCTTACACCAACAACACAGCTGCTCCATATCAAGTAATTAAGTTCAAAGCCAGAAAATGATCGTTAGCTGGGTCAGCAGCACTCAACCAGCTCTGACCTGTTATCACTAACTACAGTACTGCTAAGACCCTGGTGGGATGGCTCCCTACTCTCGACACACACACACACACACACACTCACACACACACGCATACAAATGTTATTGGTTCACAAATATTGTTTTAACACCTTCCCGCCTCCAACAGCATTCTCAGCTAAATAAGGTCAGTATAAATGGGTTAGAACCTCCTCTGAGGCATCCAGCTTATGAACTATAGCTGTCCTGTCTCCTGCGTCCAAGTCTGACGAGTCCACTTCCTAAATATAATCCCCTATTAATCATCCATCTACCCAGCACAGACTGCAATCAGCAATGCAAAAACTACTGGACTTCCCCAACTCAGGATATAATGTGTTTACCTTGAGCAACTTTGGGATACTTTCTCTTTCAAAGCAAGATTCAGTTCAGATACAGTTCTCAACACTTTTGCAATACGAATGAATAACATATGTTCTAATTTATATTTTTTTGAATATTTTATCTTTTGTTCTTTTAGAATGTTTCTAAATGATGTAAAAAGGCATTTTCCTTGTTACTGCATCTAAAGTGTTTTTCTGTATTATTTGTAACCAAGTAACAAAGTTTGCAATGTAGTTGATGAATACATTATAACCGTAATGTACAGTAGGTAACAATTATCTAATTCATTGCAACTGGTAGTCTCTCTAACCTCCAGGTTAGCTATCCATTCAGCAGGGCAATGTAGGCTATCCTCATACAACGGTTCGTATGATATCTTACGAAAAAGTAATTCTTCCTTTTTCGTTTGTTTTCCTACAAATGTCCAGCAACACGTGTCAATTTCCACTCGCTACATGCATACAGTCTTTTCAAAATAAACTTCCATCTTCACAGGAAACAACTTCCTTAAGTTTAGGCAAGAAAACAACTTAGTTAGGCTTAGGGAAAGATCGACTGGGTTAGGATTAGGCAACAAAAGTACTTAGTTAGGTTTAGGAAAAGATCTTGATTTGGTTTAAAATAACTCCGGAAGTGGCGTAACTTAAAGCTGCAGTGGGCAGAAATGGAGCAAATATGATTAAAAAAGGTTATTTTTATAAAACGGTCGCTATATCCTGACAGTAGTACATGAGACAGGTAAACTGAAAAAACTCATGTGTCCTCCGATGCTCCTAATGACATCTGTAAGATTTCACAGAGCGGAGGTAAACAACTAATAAGAGCAGAGCTGGAGCCTTGCCGTCTATGAGAGCCGGCTGTCAGCAAACTCTGATCAAACGGTCAAACTAGGCAGAGCTGATCAAATATGAATCAATATTCTGTTACATTAATGCCTATTTCTCTCCTCAGATGTTCTCAGAATCATCTTGTAGTGCACGGTTTAGCTGTAAAATGAGAAAGTTTGTGACCCGGCAGCCATGTTGAGATCTGTTTAGGAAATACCAAGCACCGCCCACCAGCCGGAGCACAGCCAATAGGAACGCTGTCTCTCTCTGAAATGACCTGTGATTGGTCAAAGTCTCCCTTCACAGGCTAGATATTTATATTTATATTCTAGAATGGGAGCAAAATGGACCTCAATTTCCCCCTGGGGATCAATAAAGTATTTCTGATTCTGATATTTATTTGCTTGCTGAAGAGAGGGAAGTTCGTCCCAAAGTGGCTGAGGTTATTATGGAATTATTGCATAATGATGCCAAAAACATTCTACCTACTGCAGGTTTAAGTACCTAACTTACATGACAAATAAATCAACGTTGACTTCTGGCTTCACACAGGACACAAACGCCAGTCTCCAGGGCAAAAGTCCAGTATTTTATGACCCACCCATCCATCTCAACCTCCTCCCTTCATGGCTATTTATATTTCCTGGTTCACAATTACTTTATTTTCACATGAATTGATTTCGTGGGATGTACACAAAATATACTGCATTACTTTTTACTTTTTCAGTGCATGAGACCAGCCTGAGGAGGGTTACCATAGCTCTCTGAGTGGAGAGAACTGTCATTATCTACTTCCTCTCCCACTCTGGATGGCTTGGGTTAGCACGGATTTGTGCTCTACTGTAAGAGTAGGAACACACACACACACACACACACACACACACACACACACGTCCACAAGTATATGAAGTCATGTCGCTGTTGGTGTTGGTTGTTCTTAAATTGAAACCCTCCAATCTTCATTCCCAACTCTGCATCTGTTCATCTTTCATCAATACTTTTACTGCTATTATATAAAATAATAGTTTGATCAAAGTAACTACAAGGAACTTTAATTTTGTGTTGATTTTGGTCCCTGTGGACAAAAGTGGTCGTGTTTCTCAGCACCAGAGTCCCTTTAGAAAACCTCTGATTTTGCTGCAGCAGGGTCTGACAGTCTGCCCCGCTTTGTCCTGGTTCTGGTGGTCCCGTGCCTCCCCTCCCTCCAGCGGGCCCAGCAATACAGCCTGGGTCTCTAGCAGCGAAGTGTCAGTGTTGGCTCTCAGCGGAGCAGCGAGGCAAAGCTCTGCTCCTGGCTGGAGGAGGAGCCGCTGCTGCTGGGCGCAGAGCTCTCCACCTCCCGCCGGAACTCCAACTGCAGGTCTATGGTGGCAGTGATGACAAGTATTAAGAATAATTACGGTATATAGAAATAGCCAGTTTTCTTGCTGATGGTCTCTTTTGCTTATGTACATCATATAGAGGCACCAGTATTAAATTGAGACTGTTTCATAACCCGTTAAATGTTCCTTGTAGTAACTCAATAAATGACAGGATGATTAAATAATGCTTATACTTAGAGAGAATGGAGAGTGTCTATTGCATTTTTTCCTTTAACCTCTGAAACCCACAACCCACTGGTAGGTTTAAAAGGTATGTTTTCTGTAAAAAAGAAATCACCAAAACACACAGTTTATCATAGCTAGAAACTGTAAAAACATTGCATATCGTTGGATTTTCAAATTTCCGATGGTCCTTGACTGAATCATGTGTGATATGCTTCGGTTCTGTTTATGCTAATGTATGTATATTTTTATTATATAGATATTGTCCAGAAACCCTCACAGGTACTACATTTAGCATAAAAAATATGCTCAAATTATAACATGAACATGAAAGGGAACCCTTTGAAAATGGCCATGCCAGTTTTTCCTCGCCAAAATGTAGCATACGTTTGAAGAGTTATTCAACCCCCTTCTCAAGCTTGTATGACATGGTTGGTACCAATGTATTCATCAGGTTTTGTAGTTTCATATGATAATAGTATCTTCACTCTAGCTTTAAAACTGAGCCGCTACAACCTGAAAATCGCAAGATGCGTTAAAGAAATTAGTGGCTTTAAAACAATTTGCGTTAACAAATTATCTAATATATTGCAGTGGAAAAACAAGGCCACAGTAATTAAAATGTGTCATGAGCAAAAAACGCCCTGAAACTGTTTGCGCTTGTACCGTAAATCAAGTTCTGCTTCTTGCAGTCACAAAAAAAGGTTGTTTCTTTTGCTCTCTGTTCTCTCTGTGAGAATAAATGCCAAACACCAAATCAAATCAGATTAAACCTTAACCAAATACATCAAATGATTGACCAAGAATCTAGATGTGATGCTTGAATTATGCTCTCAGTGATATTGACCCTAACTTGGTTACACTATCAGACTAAGGCATTTACCGTATGTAATTGTAGTTTGTGTTGCTTTTATCTGATTTGTGTTTGCGCATGTGTGCGAGTGTCTTGTTTGTGGTTATGTCCCCTGCATCGGTAAGGAAGGTGTAAAGAAACGTGAAGTTTCTCCTCTCTCTCTCTCTCTCTCTCTCTCTCTCTCTCTTTCTCTCTCCCACCCACTGTCCCCAGCAGAACTAGGCTACCTCCCTTGGGACAACAAGCATGGACCCGACACTGGTCCAGTCTGTGTGCATTAATTATGGCTCCTGGCACAGAGTGAGCCTCTAGCCTTCCCTGGCCATATGCAATGGACTGTAATGGACAGATATTTACGAGCTGAATACTCATAGAAAAATTAATTATTAGTCCTGTGAAGTATCGGAAGCCCGGAACACACCGGGAACATCAGCAGCGCGTGTTGTTTTTTATTTACACACTGCCCGCGTGAGACGTGTCTCAGCTGCGTCTTTTCTAGAGATTCGAGGTCTCGCCTATTTTTGACGCGTGCCGCGCGGTTCACAGCAACAACAGACAGTGAAAGTGATCTATTGATTGTATATTAATATCATATCAGCTACATTACTACAGTTTCGATGTCTATCTGTAGAATATGTTACGGAGATGAATAAAAAGTAAATACTTAATCAACACTTCCTGCTTACATTTCAAAATAAAAGCCCTCAAGCATTTTTTCTGTGGACAGAATTCCTTCATTTGTAAACACAAGGCTTTTATTTTGAAGTATGAGCAGTCAGTGCTGTGGAACATGCAGTGACTTAGAGAGTTCCATGAAGTGATAAAGTATGGGGTTTAAATCAACACTTCCTGTTTTCATTTCAAAATAAAAGCCCTCAAGCGTTTTTTTCTCTGGAGAGAATTCCTTCATTTGTTAACACAAGGCTTTTATTCGGAAATATGTCCCGGAAAGTGTTGTAGAACATGCAGTGACTTGGAGAGCTCCATGAATGAATATAGTCTGAGTTTTAATTGTGGATTATTACTATTATTTACAAATTACCACACGTTTCTTAACCTTTCTCTGTCTAAAATAAATATAAATGATATTTCTAATAAAATTAAATGGCCATTAAAAGGCAAACTCTATGTAGAAAGAAAGAGCTGACAGCAGCAGAAACCAGCTGACACGCAGCTGAAATGCAGCTGGTGTGAACACCCGACGCGTGAATGAAGCAGCCACCACGCCATACAGCCGCCACGCACTCCTGACGTTCCCTGTGTGTCCCGGGCGTAACAGTCTGCAGTGCCTGAACTCGTTTCTCTATACTTTTAGACATGTTGATTAGTGTTCATAGTTTTGCAATTGGCACATCCCTTTTGTGAGTTTTACTGTCATAAACCCCAGCCCCAGCTCGCCATGACCAGACTCTTGTTCTGTGTGGATTCATGTTGAAACCATTACACCTCACTGTCATTTCATCTGTCTGTTTTCCCCCTTGACTGGAAATTGGCTACGATTCTCCCCCTCTTTAAAGGAGGCTCTGGCTCTGACCCGAACTGCTACAGGCCGATTTCCATTTTGCCCTGTCTGGCCAAAGTCATAGAGAAACTGGTACATAAACAACTAATTCACTTCATTGACTTAAATCATATTTTGTCTGACCTGCAGTCTGGGTTTAGGAAAGGCCACGGATGTACCACCGCTACACTGAATGTCCTTGATGACGTCATCACCGCCATGGACAACAAACAGACTTGTGTAGCTGCCTTTATAGACCTAGCCAAGGCTTTTGACTCGGTCAACCATAACATGCTCCTGCAAAGACTTACCAGCATTGGCTTGTCCAGTAGATGTTGCAACTGGTTTGCTAGCTACCTGGCTGATCGTGTCCAGCGGGTGAAGACCGAAAACATCATGTCTGAACCTCTTACCATCTCTAAAGGTGTGCCTCAAGGCTCCATCTTAGGCCCTATTTTGTTCTCCATTTATATTAATGATGTAGCCAAAGCTGCTGGAAATTCCTGGATTCATCTGTATGCTGATGACACCATCATATATTCAGCTGGTCCCTCACTCCACTCTGCTGTGTTCACTCTTCAACAAAGCCTCACCTCCATCCAACAGTCTTTCCACAACCTCCACCTGCTCCTCAACTCCAAAAAGACCAAATGTATGCTGTTTGACCGGAAAAACCTCATCATCCCCAGCCCTCCCAAGATCTACAGTGCTGATGGCTCGGAGCTGGAGTTTGTCAGCTTCTACAAATACCTTGGCTTCTGGTTGGACTCATCTCTCTCATTTAACACACATCAATAACCTTCTGGCTAAAGTTAAAGCTAGACTGGGTTTCCTGTATCGAAACAAGGCCTCCTTCACACACTCTGCCAAATTCACCCTTGTGAAAATGACCATCCTTCCTCTATTTGACTACGGCGATATAATTTATAAAATGGCATCAAAGACCACCCTCAGATAACTGGACACACTCCACCACTCAGCAATCCGTTTTGCCACATGTGCACCCTTCACCACCCACCACTGTGATCTTTACAGATTGGTGGATTGGCCCTCCCTTCACACCAGGCGGCTACAACACTGGCTGCTCTTGGTCTACAAATCCATTTTGGGAATGACCCCTCGCTACCTCTCCAATCTTCTGCACATTTCCGACAGCAATCGCCGTTTAAGATCCAGTGACTTCATTAGGCTCATCATTCCAAAAGTCCGTACTGTGTTTGGTCATAACTCCTTTCATTTTGCCGCTGCAAATGACTGGAACTCACTACAAAACACGCTCAAACTAACAGCTCTCACCTCTCTCAACATGTTCAAACAAAAGCTGCAACAAGTCATAGTTGACTGCTGTACTTGCTGACCAGCCCTCACTTCTCTCTCTCTCTTCCATTTTTACAAAGAACATCCAGTAATCCGCCTTTTTTTGTACATAGTGTTTATTAATTTACCTATGCTGTTTTTAGCCATTTTCTCATGTGTTTGTCATACTGTATTGTATCTGGGCTGTTTGTGTCACTTGTGTGGACTGTGCTACTGCCTCTTGGCCAGGTCATCATTGTAAATGAGAATTGGTTCTCAATTGATTTTACCTGGTTAAATAAAGGTCAAATAAATAAATAAAATAATCCACACACCATAAATGACTTAAACACTGATTAAAATCCTTCTCTGGAAACCATATGTACCACGCTTTATAGTCCCGTGATGCTTCTGCAGCATTAGATCTGTGACAAATAGACCTAACAAATGATTATTTTTAGGGCTGTCAAAGTTAACGCAGCAATAACGCAAATTTGTTTTTAACGCCACTAATTTCTTTAACTTGCAAATTTTAGAGTGAAAATACTGGTATCATATGAAACTAAAACACCCCAGGAATCCATCAGTACCAACCAAGTCATACTAGCTTGTCGCAAAAGGAGGCTGAATAACGCTCCAAACTTTCATGGCCATTTTCAAAGGGGTTCGTTGACCTCTGACCTCCAGATCAAATCGCTAAATTTTAGTGAAGAAAAACTGACATGGCCATTTTCAAAGGGGCCCGTTGACCTCTGACCTCCAGATCAAATTGCTAAATTTTAGTGAAGAAAAACTGACATGGCCATTTTCAAAGGGGTCCCTTGACCTAAAAATGGGTTCTATGGGTACCCATGAGTCTCCCCTTTACAGACATGCCCACTTTATGATAATCACATGCAGTTTGGGGCAAGTCATAGTCAAGTCAGCACACTGACACACTGACAGCTGTTGTTGCCTGTTGGGCTGCAGTTTACCATGTTATGATTGGAGCATAATGTTTTATGCTAAATGCAGTACCTGTGAGGGTTTCTGGATCAATATCTGTCATTATTTTATGTTGTTAATTGATTTCCAATAACAGATATATGCATATATTTGCATAAAGAAAGCATGTTTGCCCATCCCCATGTTGGTACAAGTATAAAATACTCGACAAATTTGCCTTTAGGGTACATTTTGAACAGATTAAAAACATGCGATTATCACAATTAAATATTTGAATCGATTGACAGCCCTAGTGTTTACCAAAATGAATGGCACTCCATTCAACAGTTGTTGAGGTATTTCAGTTTGGACCACAATGGTAGATTGACCGACCTGCAACTTTCATCCCTAGAGCCATGCAAATCATTAAAAGTGGACTTTTCACCTCTTTTTGTGAGCGATTTTGTCGGCCATTTATAGTCAGAAATGGAAATACAAAGCATACGTGTGGAAAAATAATGGGAATTTCAGAATGAATTGGCCATTCAACTGTGATGTTTACACCAGTACAGTAGTCTAATTGAAGGTTATTATCTGTGTGTGGGTGTTCTGGATATTAAACAGGTATAAACTGGCATCAGTGTGAGTATCCTGTGTGTGTCTGATCGGTGTCTGCAGTTTGTCATGTTATGATTTGAGCATATTTTGTATGCTAAATGCAGTACCTGTGAGGGTTTCTGGACAATATCAGTCATTGTTTTGTGTTGTTAATTGATTTCCAATAATGAATATATACATACATTTTTATAAAGCAGCATATCTGCCCACTCCCATGTTGATAAGAGTATTAAATACTTGACAAATCACCCTTTAAGGTACATTTTGAAGAGATAACAAATGTGTGATTAATTTGCGATTAACTATAGACAATCATGCGATTAATCGCGATTAAATATTTTAATCGATAGACAGCACTAATTATTTTATACGAATGGGATCCTAGTTCTTTGGCTCCCCATTGTTTCCATAGAGTGTGTCCTGCCATTGTGAATTGCCATATCATGGCAAATTCAGTGTGAGAACTTTGTTTCATGAGACTTTAGTTAGTGGTTGTTTGTATTTTGGAACTCAAAGGGAAATGAAGCAGCATTACTGGAGGAAACTCTGCAGACTCACTGCGCAGTCCTTACCTTGTTATGAACCATCCCGTTCTCCATCTGGCTCAATGTGCAGTCAATCAACCAACCACTTAAATCATTGCATCGTTTCCTGAGACGTTAACGTTTGTATATTGAATATATGCCAATGGATAGTTCCGTCATTTCTTGCTCTATTGGTGGAGATATAGTGTATTTAATGATTTTTGACTTCCCAGCTTCTCTACTTGGTAGATTCAATTTGCTTTTGGATATCTATCAAGTTGTTACATGCATGTGCCTCCCTGTCTCCTCAGCCGTAGATTATTTGGAGACAAAGACATTGAAGAGCTCAGAGACACTGTAACCTGCAGCTCCTACAGGGCAGTCAATACTATCGACTGCAGTCTGGTTGGCCTCAAATTAGGCCTTGATAAATGGGGTCAGCATGTGCACATGCTGTGTGTGTATGTGTGTGGTTAATTGAGTAAAGGAGGTTCCCATTTCCCAACAATGACAAATGGTACCATATAACAAGCACTTGTCCTCCCATGTGCCCTTAGGGACTAAGTGAGAAATATGATTCTCTAGATGCATGGTCGACTGAGTCAGTGGAAGTTCCAACATATTACAAGAGCAGCCGTACACAGACGACGCAAGCATACAGCATTTTCTTCTGTTTTAGCTGCTGTACTATTAATGTTTACTGGTAGCATGCTGGTTTTGCCCTCACTTCCCCTGACATTACTCCACCTTTCTTTTTCTCTTTCTTTATGAAAATAGTTTAAAAAAAATGTTTCACTTTCTTGCCAAAAACAAAGTGTAACATTTTGGGGGATCCATTAGCAGAAATGGAATATAATATTCAGAACTATGTTTTCATTAGTGTATATCACCTGAATCTAAGAATGGTTGTGTTTTAGTGAGCTTATAATGACCCCTTCATGTGTACATAGTAGATAGACACAGTACACAGTTGGTTGCAGTCTGCAACCACACCACTAGATGACACCAAATCCTACATACTGTACCTTTAAATGAAGATTGATACTACTATCATGTCTGTGTGCTGTAGGCAGGGTCTGAAATTAGCACCCGCCACCCGCCAAATGCGGGTAAATAGTTTGCAGTGGCAGATAAAATCATCAGGCCACCCGCCACTTTGGCAGGCAGGGAAAACGCTAAGGACGTCATAAAAAAAATATGATCGGGGAGGATGAAAATTAATTTTGGGACGAATTTCGGACGAGAGTTGAAAGAAAAATAGCCGTTACATTAGAAGGAACGGTGATGAAAATGACTGCACGTTTTGTGTAGCGCACCGTTATTATTGAACCTACATGACACATGCATACACACTGTATGCGCCCGATCCGTCCCGCACGTACACACACACAAATAACATATACCGCCGGCCTCTGATGTGAGGACAGCTGCAGCATCAACGGGGAATTATTCCCAAGTCAATGAGGTAAACTTTCTAGTATTAACGTTAGACTGTTCGATGTTAACGGTAACGTTACCAGTTAACGCTCGCTAACGAGTCAGCAGCCGACGTTTGTAATTACTATGAGTGAGATGACGATAATGTTACGTTAACTATGAGGAGTCAAAACTCTGCAACAGCTCAGATCATGTTACTGGTGTTATCCACTTATTTACCTACTTACTCCTCTCTTTGTCTCCTTTGGGTAACAAGGCTGCAATAAATTAATTTAGTCCGTACCAACATGCTGCGTCTCTCCTCATGACAGCAGCATCTCCAGCAGCTCCTCCAACTCTAGGAGCAGCTAGCAGGGCCGGTTCCAGCTAGTGGGACCGGTTCCTGCTAGCAGGGCCGGTTCCAGTTAGCAGGACCGGTTCCAGTTAGCGGGGCCGGTTCCAGCTAGCAGGGCCGGAGCTAGCAGAACCGGTTCCAGCTAGCGGGGCCGGTTCCAGCTAGCAGGGCCGGAGCTAGCAGGGCCGGTTCCAGCAAGCTGGGCCGGTTCCAGCTAGCAGGGCCGCAGCTAGCAGGGCCGGTTCCAGCTAGCGGGGCCGGTTCCAGCTAGCAGGGCCGGAGATAGCAGGGCCGGTTCCAGCTAGCAGGGCCTGTCCTAACTTTTTGGGGGCCCTATGCGAAATCTTGTTTTTCAACCAAATGCTATTTTTTTCACAGCAATATAAAAAGATAATAAAAAGGGAATTATGACCTGATTATAAATATTATATTTAAATAATCCTAATCTTTTGAATTGTGTGTTTTTATGCAAATAACCACTACAGATGGCAATAACAAAGTACAGTACAGTACTGTGTAGGCTACAGTACCCTCCCACCCCCCAGAAACAGGGCTCCGCCAAAAGCTATGGTGTAATTTGAACACTGTAATTTACCATGTATAGAATGTTTTTCATGTAAAATATATCGGACATTGAATGACAACAGATCTAAATTGTTTTTCCTTCATTTAGCGCAGAGATTTCAAAAGTGGCAGATGAAATTTCTGAGTGGCAGACAAAAAAAAATATTTACCTGCCACAGTGGCAGGAAGTGAAAAAAGTTATTTTCAGACCCTGGCTGTAGGCTACTGTGTGAGCTAGAGCCAAGAGGCGATTAGCTTAGCATAAAGGAGGAAAGGTTACATGGCACTTTTGTACACCTCTAACTCTCACTAAGTAACATTTTTGAATTTTAAAAAGAACCAAGCAAGCCGTTTACCTCTGTTCCCAGTCTATATGCTAACCTAGGCTAACTGCCTCCTGGCTCTAGCTTCATATTTAGCACACAGACATGAACTCTCATGTCTATATGTATATATATATATACGTATATATATATGTAAAGATCTTCTCATCTAACTCTTGGTAAGAAAGCAAATAAGCGTCAAAGGTCAAACTTAGACTTAGTATAAAAATGGACGACATGACAGCTCCCCCAAAGTGAAGCCAAAATGTCCCGATCTCCCCCTAGTGGCTGACTGCAGTATAGCTCATAAATCCCGCCCCCTCCCTTATATAGCGGATGCAATATGGGCCAAAATAAAAAGTCAAAGTATACGACTAATAATTTTTCCCCAAGATGTTTTTGCCATTTTAGGTCGTTCTTATCGTGCTGATGTATGTTTAAGTTTTTTTTTTTTGATATGTTTGGTGTTGATTAGTTATTTGATGCTATATAAAGGGGGGTGAGACGTCATGATTGACAGCTGTGATTGACAGCTGCTCTGAGTGAAGTAGTTGCGGAGTCGGGGGTTCGGGAATTGTACGAGAGAAGAGATGTCACTTTAACTTTCCATAACTGTCAAGAGTCTGTGCAATAGAACAGTTGATCAATTTGATCATACATCATGTATATTTAGAGAGATGGTTAGTAGTTGTGTCTTTCTAGCCAAACAGCTACCATGGTGCTAGCGCATACTTGTCAACATTGAGACCTCAAAAATAGGGAGGCAGGGGGTCCTCCCCCAGAAAAAAAACGAGATTCAGAGACTTTGTTTCCTGCATTCTGGTGACTTTTAATGAATGAAAATAACAAAACTAGAAGTGTACTCGGAGAGCGCAGACCTCCGCCAAGGCAGGTTTCATGTTTCGTGATTGTTGGAAAAGAGTAACGACGACGGTTTAGGTGACTTTTACTTTGTTTCTGTCCAGTTTGAATGAAGTGTTTTACGATGCTCTGCTACGAACAGCTGATCTCAACATAAACTAAAATACACGTGGATGATGGCGCACGCTGAACAGAGAGGGGGGGGGGGGCAATCATACTCGCTTGGCGGAGGTCTGCGCTCTCAGAGTGCCATTCTAGTTTCCAAATGGTTTCACTGCTTCAAGCAAAGCTCAAGGCTGTGTTTGAATAGTCCTTTTTTGCTCAGGAAGGTTCCTAACGGAGTGAAATGACCCTCTCAGTATCTCAGTAGCAGCCATGATAAGAGCTGTTTGAATTCCCTAAATGTTGAGGAAAGGAGCTTCAATGCTTCCTTTATTATCTCCTTTAGCAGAGGATACACTGGAGCATCCTTTACCAAAGGAAAGGAGATAATGCTGTCCCACAATTCCTCGCGGCCGCAACATTTAAATCGATGCACCATTCTGTCGTTCATGATAACAAACTATATGCTTATCATGCATATCATTTTCATACGCTCTTATACTAATTGGGGTTGATAAATATGAGTTGACAGTGACAACCATTTCTTTTCACTTTATTTCTTTTACCTATTTCAAACAGTAACAAATAAGTAAAAAACAAAACCAAAATAACAAATAAAATGCACAGTAAAGGTATAGCAAACAAACAATCCACTTAAATAAATATTATTAGTAGGAAGAAATATATATTTAATGGTTCTACCCCATGATAACTAAAAAAATAACTTAATATTTATCATATAAACTTTTGTGGTAGCCTGTAGTTTATTCCTTTTTTATTTCAATTCCAACCTTGGTAATGAGGTGATATTTTTCACCGGTTGTCCACGTTAGGTCAGATCATCCTTTATTATCTGTTGATAGAGTGTTCCAGCAGCAGGAGGACCTGTGGTATCTCTCTTTAACTCACCGTGGGTGAAGCAGTCTGTCATTGAAAGACCTATTTAAGAACACACAGGGGGGAGCAGCGCCGTTTGTAGTCCATCTTCAGAACATTGTAGTTTCACCACGGCAGACTGACGTCACTAACATCCGCCGCCGTCGCATCATAATGACGGAGTCTAGTGAAAGAGCAGTCAGATTCTCTGAACACCACGGTTGTCTTTTCCTGAGTCCTTCTGAATTCTCCTTCTCATCTTTCCCTGACCTCATGACGTTTTCCATCCAGGTCAAGGAGAAGTGGTTAGGAAAAGACGTTAGGACGTCATTTTTTTACTTTTCGACCGCAGCCCAACTTTGGGTGCTGCACGTTATGTCGCGAGCATCTCTTCCACCTGGTGTAGCTCAATTGTCGACCGGCAAACAGTAGGATCCCCGATCACTACCGCACAGACTCTGGCTCCAAATGAGGTCAAACTCTCAAGATGGCAGCTCCCGTATTCGGGATATTTTGGCTCCACTTTCTTATAGTGGGAGGAAGTGGAGACGCGTTGCCAACAGTCTGTGGTCTAAACATCAACGTGAGTTTTTTCCATCGACCTTATCTTTCTCCCACCATTTAGCTCTGTGAAAAACTCTGAATGTTTAGCTTTCTGTTTTAATTTATTTAAGACAATTCCAAGTGATTTTTATCAGGTGGTTTGGGATTATCATGGTTTCAGTGTGCTTACGGTAATTACATTCACATTTCTGAATGAATGTGGTGAAGAATGTGGATAAGATGTTTAGGATCAGTGAGCGTATTTGTTAGAAGGAAACTTTTCATATGCTATACATCCCACTCTTTTCTTAGCTACTTTGGTACAAATGCCTTGTTTTAGTACAAAACATTAGATGCCCAGTTAGATTAATGAGATACCCATTCATCAGACAGGGCCACTTGCAACAAATGAGGAAGACTTTTACACTTTCTTTAAAAGCTGCAACATAGCCATTCTTTATACGGCCTTTCTATTCGTCTCACTCCATTCTTTACTGAGAGTTATGAAGGATCCTTTAGCCTAACCTGATTCTGCCAGGGTTTATTCATCTGTACAGCTAAAGTTCAGCCTTGGCACTGATTTATTTACTTCCACCATGTTCAGCCAGGCAGATATATCGTCCTGTTGATTGGCCCTTGTAAAACGAGATCTCCGATGTTTAAGTGAGCTGAACAAACTCTCCTGCCTGCTTTTTGTCCTCATACTATAGTACTGAGTCAACTCATTTCAGTTCTTTTGTTATTCAGATGTTATTATTAAAATAGATAAATAATATTACAAAACAATTACAGCCATCTAAAGTTGTATTTAGACCACAAACCTCACTCTACAGTGCATACAGTATTTGTACAGCTGTGGGTAGGAGAATCTTTAAAAATGAAAAGAAGTTGATATTAGGGCTGTCAATCGATTAAGATATTTATTTGTGATTAATCGCAAATTAAATCTGTTCAAAATGAACCTTAAAGGGAAATTTGTCAAGTATTTAATACTCTTATCAATATTGAGGAACCAGTACACTACAACCTAAAAATCTCAAGTTGCATTAATGCGTTAAAGAAGTTAGTGGCGTTAAAAGAAATTATGGCATAGACTGTATATAGCTATTGTGTTGTACATGAGGATGGTTGGTAGTATGAGTGGGAAGAATGGACCAGCATGCAGGCATTGATTTTCCAGAAATAAATATTCAGACCAGCCCCAAAAAGGGAGAAACATAAACCTGTTCATTAGGTTTATCACCCTTGCAGGCAATTAATGAGAAAATACCTTCCGGTACACAAAACACTGGCCTTCCAAGAAAAACACAGACCAACCAGTTAGCTGTCTTCCATGTCCTACAGTATATGGACAGTGGATGACTTGACTGGAGAATCTTCTTCTGGAGATGTGTTTTGCAGTTCCTATGCATTGTGTTTGTTAAGGCAAAAGGCCAAAATGTTAAGTTAAGTAATTTTTTATTTTAATTTTCATATCTAAGTTGCTCTTTAAATATCATGTGTGTTAGTAGGTCAATAATTAAATAATTCACAAGAGGGCAGCGCTAAGCAGCTGAGTTCACCTGAGATGTAGGAGGAGATGCCAGGTTAATTGATTGCAATTCACACTTCCAGGGATCCAGGTGGGAATCTCTAAACAGGATTCAGACCTGCTGGGGCTCTTTGGTGTGAAACTTGGTAGACATTTCTGCAGGGGAAATGTGTAAAGCCGCAGGAAAATAGGGTTTGCATCAGCATATAGATGACCTCAGAGACGCTATTGGTATGTATAAGAGTGATAATGATAGTTTGTAGTCAGTGATGTTTGGAAGCGCTGCGTGCTTGTATGGTATATGCGCCGATAAATGATTTAATTTATTCCTCGGTATTTGACGCCCTCAGAATGAGAACGTGCTGAATGCACAGAGGTGAAACATCATACGGACAAAGGCTGTTCCAAATTGAGAGTGAATCTGTGTTTGGCTTTCACCCGCCGGTGAGCACCATAACCCTCGTTGAGCTGGGGAGGAGGGGCCAACTTTGAATGTTGTGTTTACAAACTGCAACCTGCGACAAATCCTACTCATTGTGCCTTTAAACACTTTCAAGAAGCCATGCACAGGCATATACACACACTCCCTGAGGGAAGGAGGATTTAGAAAGAGAGCAGAGAGATCGAGTTAGACTGAGCCTGTGATTATTAAAGACACAGCGAGAGAGAGGCTCGTAGATAAAGCCTCGCTGCTCCTGAGGGAGAGAAGGTGCTGCTAGTATTATAATTGGAGAAGATGGACTGTCCACGCTCTCTCTGTGCTTTATTGGAGCGCTTTAGAGCACCTTTCTAATTTCATTGGCCGAGCACAAGTGACCATAATCCTGACCGCAGGCTTGATTTGAGTGCTCAGAAGAGAGTAGCGAGTGAGCGGCACCCTATAGTCTGAGAACTTAAGTGTGCAGCATGAGTGAGTGTGAGTGTGTGTGTGTGTGTGATGGGAGGAAGATATCACATTATCTGCAGAAAGCTGAAGGGTTTGTCAGAGTGCCTGTCTGTTTGTGTACGTCGGTGTGTATTCCTGTACTTGTTGCCAAAAATTCATACGTGTGTTACACCTCTGAGACATCGTGCCGCACATCATTAACGCCAGAGGCTCAAAGTAACACCGATGATGCCGTGTCAGAGGTGGATTCTGCCTCAGCAACTCGCATGATGAATCAACTCATCACAGAGTCAGAATGTCACAGGTCCTGGTCAACTCTGCCTGTGTGTGTGTGCGTGCGTGCGTGCGTGCGTGCGTGCGTGCGTGCGTGCGTGCGTGCGTGCGTCCATATAGACTGACTCCAATTAATCTCAATCAGCATCAGAGGGAACACATATTGATGTCGAAGTGATACAATGATTTTCCAATATAACCGGTACATCTGACCTTTAACTAGGCTTTCTATCTAATTGGTTGCTTCTGACAAAGACTAAGTACAAAATCACTAACATTCTGTGTATTAATCACTGATTGGACAGAATGCATTAAGACATCAGATAGTTGTATTAACCTGCTTGGCAACTGTTAACCGTTAAAACATAAAGCTGCTGTATTCAGAGTAGCAAGAGAGAGACTTTTTGTTCTATTAGACGATCTGTAATTGAATTTATTGACTTATTTGCAGCTGGAACCACAAACGCCAATTGCTATTTTCTTTTAAAATCCCCTGTTGCGATTAAGTATCCAAAATTGGGAGCGTATCTATGTTCCCAGGATCCTATGTTTCCAAGGTTTCCAATGTCCTATGTTCCCCAGTTCAATATTCTGTAAACACTAGGGCTGTCAATCGATTAAAATGTTCAATCACAAATTAATCGTATATTTTGTATCTGTTCAACATGTACCTTAAAGGGAGATTTGTCAAGTATTTAATACTTTTATAAACATGGGAGTGGGCAAATGGCCTTGCTTCATGCAAATGTATATATAGCATGTATTTATTACTGGAAAACAATGACAAATATTGTCCAGTAACTCTCACAGGTACTGCATTTTGCATAAACAATATGCTCAAATCATAACATGGCAAACTGCAGCCCAACAGGCAACAATAGCTGTCAGTGTGTCAGTGTGCTGACTTGACTATGACTTGTCCCAAAACTGCATGTGATTAACATAAAGCATGTCTGCAAAGAGGAGACTCGTGGGTACCCATAGAACCCATAAACATTCACATATCTTGAGGTCAAAGGTCAAGGGACCCCTTTGAAAATGTGTTTTCTAGTTTCATATGACACCAGTATCTTCACTTCTTCTTAAAGCTGAGCCCGCTACAACCTTAAAATCACAATGTGCGTTACCACGTCATCACGTTAACTTTGACAGCCCTAGTTAACACACATTAAGTAAACTTGTCAAAAGGTTTTCTGTTGTCAGGGACTAATTTTCCCAGGGTCCTATGTTGAACTCCATGCTACAGACATGGACAAAATTGTTGGTACCTTTCCGTTAAAGAAAGAAAAACCCACCATGGTCACTGAAATAACTTGAAACTGACAAAAGTAATAATAAATAAAAATGTACTGAAAATTAACTAATGAAAATCAGACATTGCTTTTGAATTGTGGTTCAACAGAATCATTTTAAAAAACAAACTAATGGAACTGGTCTGGACAAAAATGATGGTACCCTTAACTTAATATTTAGTTGCACAATCTTTTGAGGCAATCACTTCAATCGAGTGATTTCTGTAACTCTCAATGAGTCTTCTGCACCTGTCGACAGGTATGTTGGCCCACTCCTCGTGAGCAAACTGCTCTAGCTGTCTCAGGTTTGAAGGGTGCCTTCTCCAGACTGCATGTTTCAGCTCCTTCCACAGATGTTCAATAGGATTTAGATCAGGGCTCATAGAAGGCCACTTCAGAATAGTCCAATGTTTTGTTCTTAGCCATTCTTGGGTGTTTTTAGCTGTGTTTTGGGTCATTATCCTGTTGGAGGACCCATGACCTGCAACTGAGACCAAGCTTTCTGACACTGGGCAGCACATTTCACTCCAGAATGCCTTGATAGTCTTGAGATTTCATTGTACCCTGCACAGATTCAAGACACCCTGTGCCAGATGCAGCAAAGCAGCCCCACAACATAACCGAGCCTCCTCCATGTTTCACATTAGGTACAGTGTTCTTTTCTTTGGATGCTTCATTTTTGCGTCTGTGAACATAGAGCTGATGTGACTTGCCAAAAAGCATTCAAAGACATTCTCCCAGAAGCTTTGTGGCTCGTCAATATGCATTTTGGCAAATTCCAGTCTCGCTTTTTTATGATTCGGTGTCCTCCTTGGTCATCTTCCATTAAGTCCACTTTGGCTCAAACAGTGACGGATGGTGCGATCTGACACTGATGTACCTTGACCTTGGAGTTCATCTCTAATCTCTTTGGAAGTTGTTCTGGGCTCTTTGGTTACCATTCGTATTATCCGTCTCTTCAATTTGTCATCAATTTTCCTCTTGTGGCCATGTCCAGAGAGGTTGGCTACAGTCCCATGGACCTTAAACTTCTTAATAATATGTGCAACTGTAGTCACAGGAACATCAAGCTGCTTGGAGATGGTCTTATAGCCTTTACCTTTAACATACTTGTCTATAATTGTCTTTCTAATCTCCTGAGACAACTCTCTCCTTAGCTTTCTGTGGTCCATGTTCAGTGTGGTACACACCATGATACCAAACAGCACAGTGACTTATTTTGACCCTTTAAATAGGCAGACTGACTGATTAAAAGTTTGAAGATACCTGTGATGCTATTTACAGGACACACCTTAGTTTAACATGTCCCTATGGTCACATTATTTTACATCTTTTCTAGGGGTACCATCATTTTTGTTCAGGCCAGTTTCATTAGTTTGTTTTTTAAAATGATTCTGTTGAACCATAATTCAAAAGCAATGACTGATTTTCATTAGTTCATTTTCAGTAAATTTTTATTTATTATTACTTTTGTCAGTTTCAAGTTATTTCAGTGACCATTATGGGTTTTTCTTTCTTTAACGGAAGGGTACCAACAATTTTGTCCACGTGTGTATGTTCAGCTTGACGAGTTCCCACAATAGCCTGTGTGATACAGTATTAAGCAAATAGAGCTGGGGAACACCTTTTTCAGGGTCCCATTATGTTCCATATAGAGCTGGGGGAACCAGCCCGTTCTCATTCCTAGGTTGTCAAAAACGTACATATTTTAACCCAAACCACGATCTTTTCCTAAACCTAGCCAAGTAGATTGGTTGCCTAGACCAAACGTGATGCCATGGGGTCCTGACCAAACAATGGGTTGGGAATGAGAACGGGTTGGGGAAACATACCTTTGGAACATAGGACCCTGGGAACATAAGACCCATATTTCCATTATGTGCCATATAAATCTGGGAACACAGGAACCTGAGTTGGGAATGAGAATGGGTTGGGGGAAAATAGGACACTGGGAACATAAGACCTTGGGAACAAAGGACCCTGGGAGAGCAGAAATTCAGAACTGGGGAACATACCTTGGGAACATAGGACCCATATTTCCATTATGTGCCATATAAATCTGGGAACATAGGACCCTGAGTTGGCAATGAGAACGGGTTGAGGGAATAGGACCCTGGGAACATAAGACCTTGGGAACAAAGGAACCTGGGAGAGCACAAATTCAGAACTGGGGTACATACCATGGGAACATAAGTACCTGGGAACATAGGAACCTGGGAACATAAGACCTTGGGAACAAAGGACCCTGGGAGAGCACAAATTCAGAACTGGGAAACATACCTTTGGAACATAAGACCTTGGGAACATAGGACCCATATTTCCATTATGTGCCATATAAATCTGGGAACAAAGGACCCTGAGTTGGCAATGAAAACGGGTTGGGGGAATAGGACCCTGGGAACATAAGACCTTGGGAACAAAGGAACCTGGGAGAGCACAAATTCAGAACTGGGGTACATACCATGGGAACATAAGTACCTGGGAACATAGGACCCTGGGAACATAAGACCTTGGGAACAAAGGACCCTGGGAGAGCACAAATTCAGAACTGGGAAACATACCTTTGGAACATAAGACCTTGGGAACATAGGACCCATATTTCCATTATGTGCCATATAAATCTGGGAACAAAGGACCCTGAGTTGGCAATGAAAACGGGTTGGGGGAATAGGACCCTGGGAACATAAGACCTTGGGAACAAAGGAACCTGGGAGAGCACAAATTAAGGGCGTTTTCACATCAGGTACGATTGATCCGTACCGTGCCTGAGTACGATTGCCCCCCCTCTCTGGTCAGCTCTCACATTAGTAAATTTGTTCCGTACCCGAGTACACTTGCGTCATCATTAACGTTTATTTGTTTATGCTGAGATCATCTGTTCTAGTGGAGCATCGTAAAACACTTCATTCAAACTGGACAGAAACAAAATAAAACTCACTCACTCGTCGTTAGTCTTTCCAACAATCACCAACTCTGGTTTGGCCAAAATAAACTCTTATTTCACCGAGTTTGATGTGAAAATATGCCGACTCTACACGTTGTTTACCCACCCACCCCGTCTCTCTCTCTCTGTCCGCTGAGCAGCTGAGCGTCTCTCGTTCTTCGCAGACAGACCATTAAATCAGCTAAATAAAATAACAAACATCACTCAACCCCATCACCTACTATTGTCTATATTTTAATAAACCTCTCACCGGCCTTCCTGCTTTATCATCCACGGCCGTACAGTTCTGAGGATGAGATCGGCGCAAGCTGCGCGCAGATACAGACATAGATATGAAACTGTTTTATATGTATACAGATTTCGGAGACCGGCGACGTTGAAAAAAAGCCTTCCTTTTCAAATCTACTCGCTAACTGCTAACGTTACTCGCGTTAAATAGCGGTCCACTTCCGTGCTTCGGTACGGTTGGCTTTCACACCTGATGTGAACCGTACCTGAGTACACATGATCCGTACTCCAGACCACCTTTTCAAGTGGACTCGGGTACGGATCGACGAACCGTGCCCGAGTACGGTACGGAGCGTTCACACTAATCAATCGAACTGGACTGGATCCGGGCCCGGGTCCCTGATGTGAAAGCACCCTTAGAACTGGGGAACATAGGACTCATATTCCTATTTTGTGCCATATAAATCTGGGGAACATAGGACCCTGGGAACATAGGAATGACACCTCCAAAATGCAGTACAATTTTTGCTCTTTTTACTTCCTGTTTAAGATTTTGTAACAGGGAGCTCCGTGTCAGCCCGAAGTGTGGGAGAAAGCGTAAAACTAGAAATCAGAGTTTCCCCTGTAAGAAACCTTGTGAGGGCTTGTGCCTCACTTTCACACTGTCACACGTTATTTTCAGATGTGTTGATTGGGAAGAGAGCTTGGCATGTGCTTGACTGTGGATGAGTTGTGAAAGCAGGGATATTCTCACAGGAAGACAGGAGTATTTCAACCTGACGGCAGACTCCACAACCACATAAACCCACGGATTTAGTGATGCAACAAATATCCAGAATTAATGAAGACTCATGCTGTTGCTGCATGTTGCAGATGTGAATTAAAAGGAGACCATGTTTTTTTTTTTTTTCTACCGGAGGTGTCACAGGCATGATCCATATCTGAGGTGCAAAGACTTGTGTAACATATTATAATGAGCCTTCTGTGAATCTACCCATTGATTTTCAGGGATTAGACTCAACCGTTACCTCACCTTCACTAAACCTTAGCCTATTTTGATTTAATTGTTTATCTTTAATCCTTAACCAAAGTTGTTTTTCTAAAGCTTAACATTACAAATCAAATAACTGGCGAGCTAAGTGCTTTTGTTTGATGCTAAATGTCACTCATTTTGGCGTTTGGCATCAGGGTGAGGGTTTAGGGCTGTCCCACTATCAAATCGTCAAGTCCTTGAGGGCTTTCTCGTTTTATTGTGAGCCCTTTATGAACACTTTCAATAAGTCTGCATTCCTGAGTTTACCCACAATTCATAGCGTTGTGACGTTAAACACAGGGTTACCACGGTTACCAGGGGTGGCCCGGAGGTGTAAAAAAAAGAAAAGAAAAGCTAAACAAGGAGGACGGCACATAGGTGTTCAGACTGGCATATTCAAATTTACAAAGAAACCTTAACATTAAGGATTTAAGATGGTAGAGAAAAAAACCCACATGAAATCAGAGCAGTACATGTCCATGTTACCGGCACCAGACCTATGGGAAATCTGGACCGGCAGCAAGGGTTACACAGGCTAGGAAGCACTGTGTAGCCATATATATAAATATCGCTTCTGTGGATTAATAGAGAGAGGACCAAAGTTAGCGTCTTAGCTCAAGCCACAGCTTGTTTATTTCTGAACACAATTGCATACAATTCACAGTCACATTATCTTGCTGTCTGACTTAAAAGTGCATATGAGCTCAAATGATTTAACATACTATATTCCCCATAAACAGAAATGAGCTCAACTCAAAATACTAATATATACCAGCATAATATACTGTAACTCAAAACACACATTCACTTTACCCTAATACCTACAGACACTCACATATTAACATATACAGTTCACCTAACACTCATTCAGCATTATCACATTAGACACAAAACCTTCCTACAGCATTCGTACACATTATACTCTCTCACACACTTGCACTTCACAGCAGCGCTTGCTAATATGGTACGACCACGACATGTTAGTAAGTGA
Organism: Sebastes umbrosus; assembly: GCF_015220745.1. Lineage (NCBI taxonomy): Eukaryota > Metazoa > Chordata > Actinopteri > Perciformes > Sebastidae > Sebastes > Sebastes umbrosus. The sequence goes on along the minus strand of NC_051272.1, from coordinate 37,857,903 downwards.
CCGGAGATGTGGAAATAGTTTGAATATGGTATCTTACTCGTCACTGTGTTTACTCACAGCTGGCTGGCTAATACTCTTTCAACAATTGGAATACATTTCTTACACTTACAAAACTACTGTGTAAACTGGAGTTCACGGACAGAACTACTCCACATGGCGAGCTTCGTCGGAACAATTAGCTACGAAGTGGAGCTTGCTACGCTTCCCCAACATGTCAAAATCATGTTACAACATTACCAAACGATTCATATTACATTCACATTTGATGCTGATGCAAACTAAAGATCTAAAAATTAGTTTTTCCGTACCTGTGGATTAATAGAGAGAGGACCAAAGTTAGCGTCTTAGCTCAAGCCACAGCTTGTTTATTTCTGAACTGCGCATGAGCAGAGCACGTAGCTACAGTCTCCCTCATTGATCCACAGCAGCACCACAGCGCCATCTACTGATGAGAAGGTGTAATACCTTGAACTAAGGACTGTGTCAAAACTGTTAGAATAGTTCAATTATTAACAAAAAATAGAGGGGGTGTCTGTTTAAATAAAAACTAAACATGTAGCATTTCCAACCTACTACATCCACAGTACACGTGTTTTATCGCGAGGGATCGCCTCGCTTCCCAGCATTGGACACTTGATGGGCTGCCACTAAACACAAGGCGTAGGGTTGAATCGGAACCAACATGCCGGCTCATTTGGAAAAAACGTAAAATAAAACCCCACAATTGGCATCGTCAGGATAATGGGATATGTCACCGCAAAGTGCCGTCCCATTCATATTTAAAGCATTTCAAGCTCTTGCAGCCTCTCACACTCTACCATTTACCAGGTGATGTCAGTCAAGTCCCTGAGGGTTCAGAGTTTAAGGCCTTAGTGGGGACATTGGGATTGGGCCAATGAGTTTATTGCTTCTTTTTGACCACTGGTAATGCTATGGAGTGATGTTTTTGCGAGCAGGTCTGTGATTTCTTTGTATTTCATGCAAGCATGCACATGTATATGCACGAGTGCACGGCCACGAAATACACTTTACTACCGTCAGTTTCTATTCCACCGATCTGCAGTTGTTGCTGGTAATGTGCCAACAAAAGGAAAGGGAGAAAGAAGACTGCCAGTTAGCAACATGGATGTAACCATGGGTGTATTGAGAGAGCTGCATGGTGCTGCCATTCAGCCTTGCTGCCCCAGTGGCCAACTATGCTGCAACTTATAAAACCCACTGCAGCCCAAAAAAACATTTTCCCCATAGACCACGATTAACGAGACTCGGTCAAAGCGGTGTAGTATGTGGCAGGATTGTGTCTGGTCAGTCTCTGAATTCGTGGCTGAATTGTTATACAGATAGTTAGTGGTCATGTCTATAGTGTTGAATCCAGCGGTACATGTCCAGGTGCGGCGAGGACACTAGGGGACGTGCTGCTCCACTCGACTGGCCGTCCAAGCGGTGACGTACCCTCTCCTGAAATGTACATGATTGGTCCTTGCCGTTTCAAACAGGAAACAACATGGCGGCCTGCTCGTAAACTTTCTGTTATTCCGTCTAAACAATCCACCAAAATCTACTTCTGAAAACATTTTTTAGATATGCCACAGCTGAATCTCATTTCATTTTAGATCTAGATTGCCTAGTTTCACAGCTTGGTCCAAGTTCCGGACGCGTCACGCTGGACGGGCTCATTTGCATAAAGGACTGTTCCCGCCTTTTCCATTTGATAGAGCAACTAAGGAAACTCCAACACTCGGTAGACTAATCGTGTAACTTCATCACTCAGTCAGTCACTCAGCGACAGACTTGCGTTTTTAGGGCTGGCCCTCTGCGGTCCAGTCAAAAAAGAGGCATCACTTCAAGTCTTTAAAATGTCAAGAATAGGAGAACAAACAGTGCTAATATAAAAATGTGATATATTTCTTTACAGGACAATGTGGACCTAGGAGAGCTGATGTTCTCATTGTGCTATCTCCCCACGGCCGGCAGGCTCACCATCACCATGATCAAAGCCAGAAATCTCAAAGCCATGGACATCACTGGAGCTTCAGGTGGGTGCTGACTGATATGTTTCCACTGCGAGGTGGTGTAGTCAAATATACACATGAGGTATTCAAGTGCTTTATTATTGTTAGATCATATTTTGTGTAATCCCATGCAAGACATTTTGGCATCCTTATTGACTTGACCACATATTATCTTTCTCCAGATCCATACGTGAAAGTGTCCCTGATGTGTGAAGGCCGGAGGCTAAAGAAGAGGAAGACGTCAACCAAGCGTAACACTCTGAACCCAGTGTACAATGAAGCCATTGTGTTTGATGTTCCTCCTGAGAACATCGACCAGATCAGCCTGCTCATAGCTGTCATGGACTATGATCGGTTAGTTGGGTTACCTACATACAGGGCCTTTTTTAGGTGGAACAAATGGTGGGGCAACAACTACTTTAGACAGATGCATATTCTCCACAATTTTCTGTCATACGGCTTTATTACCCATTTGTATGGGCTGTCTATTTGGGTAGGTATGTTTGCTCGGCAGAGTAATCCCAATTTCACCACGTTTTCCAAAGGGGACTCCCTGAAAACTTGGTGTTTCACCCGGGGGCGGTGCTTTACATACTGCGTCACACAGAGTGTTGTGTGCCTTATGAACGTTCTCATTGGCTCACATTGGGCCGTCTCATCACTTTTTGGATAAGCTACCAAAATCGTAACCTAAAATTTTTTTAATTAACCTTATCTTTGCAGTAACCCCAATATTAAACCTTCAGGAGCCCTCATGCCTAATTGTAACTTCGAACTGAGAGGATTTTTTATTTTTTTCGGCACATTTATGGGGCACATGTTATGACATTCTAATGTTAGCATGACTGGATATTGAAATTTCCCTAGTGACGATATTGCTTTAAGAAAAAAGACGATATACAATATTATCGTCCAATTAAAGCTGAAGAGAGATATCTATCTATATATCTATACGTAGATATAAATATCTATGGACTGGAGACGCATACATTGCAATACATAAGTGGCCACAAAGTATAGACAGTTAGCGCTATTTTATACAAGGACATGCTGAGATCAATAAGGGAGTCGGTGGCAGACTGGCGTATTCTGGATGGAGAGTTTTAAGATGGGAGCGGAGATTTGTGGCGTTTCCATCTTTAGTCCCGACTTGTTTATCGCACAGTTTACAAATAACTTCGTTCACGTTCTCTGGCTCTCCTTTTTCGTTTGGTTTAAAACCAAAGAATCACCAACGACTCCCCCTTCTCCCCCTCAAACAGGCATGCAGGAGACCAGAGAGAAAGACGTTGTGTGTTCAGCTCTCGGTACTTTTATAGCTTCTAACTGAATCTCTGACTTCACTGTTGGTACCTTCAGATGTCTGATTTATTTTACCGTTTCGCTTTTCAGCCTCATAGAGTCGTGTTAAGTTGCTGCTGATGAAAACCCAACATTTCCTGATTTTGCTGCTTCAGAATAAAAGCTTTTGAATAACAAAATAACGGGGGACTTTTATTGTGAAGAATATAGGAAATTAAATGTGTTTATCACCTTTTTAGAACCGCCTCTGTCACTCCGTCACACTCCCTCGCTCTCTCTCTCTCTGTCTCTCTCTTGACCGCAAACACCGACACTCGCTACCATTAAGCTCACAACCTACACACTGAGTTATTCCTTAAAGGAGTTCGCTACTTGTATAACACATTTTAGTTTAAAAAACATCAGAAAAAAAATAATTCCCCGATGCTTTGCCCCGGCGGGGAGTCATCTCAGGACCGCCAGGCTTGCAATATACTGGAAGAATCCCTGTATCCAACTTAATTGAACACCGTTCTGTTATCGTGGACACGTGAGGACCATTATCGTGGCCAATCAATATCATGTTTAACGATAATCTCGACCAAGCCTAGACTGGATAGTGCAAATTAAAAGTGTGTAGGTTTTGAGCTTAATGTTAGTGAGTGTCGGTGTTAGCGGTCAAGAGAGAGACAGAGACAGAGAGAGAGAGAGAGAGCGCGTGTGTGTGACGGAGTGACAGAAGCGGTTCATTTCATTTCTTATATTCTTCACAATAAGTCCCCCATTATGTTGTTATTTAAAAGCTTTTATTCTGAAGCAGCAAAATCAGGAAGTGTTGGGTTTTCATCAGCAGCAATTTAACTCCTATGCAGCTGAAAAGCGAAACGGTAAAATAAATCAGACATCTGAAGGTACAAACAATGAAGTCGGAGATTCAGTTAGAAGCTACAAAAACAACCTCTCAAGAGCTGGAAACACCACTGCTCCAAACCTCATCATCGATGGCTTCTCCGTTCCGTTCTCCACCCACGTCAAGAGCCTTGGGGTCACCCTAGACAGCACCCTCTCCTTTGCACCCCACATAAAAAATGTCACCCAGACTGCTTTCTTTCACCTCCACAACATCTCCAGACTCCGTCCATCCCCGTCTCACTCCAGCACAGAAATCTTGGTCCACGCATTTGTCACATCCTGGATTGATTACTGCAACGCTGTCCTCTCTGGCGTTCCCACCAAACTGCTCAACAGACTTCAAATCATTCAGAACTCTGCCGCCCGGATCATCACCCGCACCAGATCCTCCGACCACATCACCCCCATTCTCAACCAACTACACTGGCTCCCTGTTCAATACCGGATTGACTTCAAAAACCTTCTGCTCACCTACAAAGCCCTCCACACCCTGGCCCCCACCTACCTCACTGACCTCCTTTAGGAGTACACCCCCTCCCGTTCCCTCCGTTCATCATCAGCTGGTCTTCTGACCACCCCCACCTCACGCCTCAGCACCATGGGAGCCAGGGAGTTCAGCTGCACTGCTCCCAGGCTCTGGAACTCCCTCCCTCCTCACATCCGGCAGTCTGACACTATCACATCATTCAGATCCCTCCTCAAAACTCACTTGTTCAAACTGGCCTATTCACTGTAGTGTCCATCGCCAAAGGCTTTGAGCATGCGTATTGTAGTTTTCCCACGAGCACTTGATATTGCGAGCATGGGGCTATCACCACATAGCTGCCTCTCAAGCCATAAGAATTAAAACATCACTTTACAACTATTCTATCCAGCCACTGACCTTAAGTCATTGAATAATAATAAATATCATTCATTCATCCAGACTAATATTCATTTCTAAGGTACTCTAAGTGGCCTCTACCTACGTACATCAGTTTCATCTACAGTACATTAACTGATGCAACATTTTGGAGTCTCCATGAGTTGTTCTTTCTGTCTTTCAGGGTCGGACACAACGAAGTGATCGGGGTATGCAGGGTGGGCAACGAGGCAGAGAGCCTGGGCCGAGACCACTGGAGTGAGATGCTGACATATCCACGGAAACCCATCGCACACTGGCACCCACTCATAGAGGTATGGGCCACATTGTGTATCGGTACAATACATTTCTGTGAATGTTTTGAATTGGGATTTAAAAATAACAAAGTAATGATCAATTTCATGCAATCACCTTAACCCTCCTGTTACCTTCAAATTTACTAACATCTTTTATCCTTGGGGTCAATTTGACCCCAGCAATTTAAACCTCCAGAAAATGATAATAATTAAAATTGTTACCCAAGTTTATGTGTCAGGTACTTTATGTTTGTTTGTTGACTACCTAAATAGCCCTTTAAATAAAATCAATATCTTCACAGGAACCATATTTTTGCCGCCCCCAAAGCGTGGGGAAATATCAAAGTTCTCGCGAGAATGATGTTTCACCTCCCCCATGTCCTGTGAACTATCAGTGGTTCTCGCACTACTACAGTTATGGTTATGTTAGGTTAGGGCCCTAAAGCTTTTTGAAGATTATAAAGTTGCATGTTATAGTGACCTCAATATCATCCAAAACAAATGTGTGTAAAATGTTGATATTTCTTATATGTTTTATACAGCTAAAACAGCCTGGGGTCAAATTGACCCCAAAGAACACCGATGCGTACAGCATGTGTACAAGACATTGAAAACATATCATCATTTTAATTTTATGTTTATCCAGTTGTCCCCATTAAATTAGTAAAAGTCATTAAATATGAAGCAAAAAAATGATGTCAATCATTTATTTAACATTGAATGGGGTCAAATTGACCCCAAAGATAATAGGAGGGTTAAGAGCCTACAGCCATGCTAGCGTCTTTGTGAGGATTTACTTTTGCGCAGCGGTGCTTTCAGATAACACGCTAACATGCTCAAAATGATGGCGCTAACACGCTGATGTTTAGCAGGTACAATGTTTATCATGTTCAGTATCTTAGTTTAGCATGACAGCATGCAAGCATTTGCTTATTGACACAAAGTCCAGGTGAGGCTGATGGGGATGTCACTAGTTTAGCTGGTATTTGGTCATAAAACAAAGTATTGGCCAAATGATGGTGCTCAGGCGCTGTATAAAAAGTGAGAGATTATCAAAGTGATTATAATTCATCCTGAAGGGAAGCTGAATGTCTTATCCAAATTCAGTAGTAATCTATCAAATAGTTATCCAGATATTTCACCGAAATGTCAACCTGTCAACATGGTGGTGGCACAAAAATCAGGGGATCAGCAAGGTCAGTAGGATTCATCCTCTGGGGACTATGATTGTATGTTAAAGGTCCCATATTATAAAAAAGTGAGATTTTCATGTTTTTTTATTATAAAGCAGGCTTAAGTTCTATATAAATACTGTGAAAGTATCGAAACACTCAATCCACAGGGAAATACACACAGCCCGTATTCAGAAACTCTGCATTTGAAACAAGCTGTCAGGATTTCTGCCCATTCGTGATGTCATGAATAAACAATATTTAGACCCTTGACACAATTTTAAACGTAAACATTCTAAATGTGTCCCAGTTTATTCCTGGTTGCAGTGTATGTGAATGTCATCAGCTGACAGGAAGTACACATGGACCCAAGCTGTTGCCTAGCAACGCAATTCTGTTGCAATTCCGTCAAAATTTGCTAAAACGGAGCGTTTCAGAAAGAGGGTAAATACAGGCATATTCAGGCCGACAGGCTAAGAAAAGGGAATATTCAAGTAAAAACATTAGGGCTGTCAAAGTTCAAGTAACAATAACATGTTAACGCAAATTCGTTTTAATGGCACTAATTTCTTCAACGCATTAACACAATCAATCTTTCAGAGGTTGGAAAACCTCAGGAATCCATCGGTGCCAACCATGTCATACTAGCTTGTCGCGAAAAAGAGGTTAAATAATGCTCCAAACTTATGCTAAATTTTGGCGAGGAAAAACTGACATGAACATTTTCAAAGGGGTCCCTTGACCTCTGACCTCCAGATCAGTGAATGTAAATGGGTTTTATGGGTACCCACGAGTCTCCCCTTTACAGACATGCCCACTTTATGATAATCACATGCAGTTTGGGGCAAGTCATAGTCAAGTCAGCACACTGACACACTGACAGCTGTTGTTGCCTGTTGGGCTGCAGTTTGCCATGTTATGATTGGAGCATATTGTTTTATTCTAAATGCAGTACCTGTGAGGGTTTCTGGATCAATATATGTCATTATTTTGTGTTGTTAATTGATTTCCAATAATATATATATACGTATATTTGCATAAAGCAAGCATATTTGTCCACTCCCATGTTGATTTGATTTGAGTATTAAATACTTGACTCTTTAAGGTTCATTTTGAAAAGATAAAAAATGTGCGATTAATTTGTGATTGTTCACAAATTAATCATGGACAATCACGCGATTAATCGCAATTGAATATTTCAATCGATTGACAGCCCTGAAAACATACTTGTGTAGGAATATTTAAAGAATACATTCACCAGAGGTTCAAGTGAAACTGTCATTTTATTGAGGCTCTTGTGCACAACATACAGTAGAGTGTACAAAAGCTTCTCTAAACTAAAGAGTCAAGACAGGAAAAAAAAAGACTTCAGAATGACAAATGAATGGACTCTAAACGAGGCTCATATTTCATATTGCCGTGTTGTGTATTTTAGGCACAGGAAAAAAAAGAAATAAAAGAATTACATAATAAAAATACTGCATAACCCCTCTGTATACTTGACTTGTTTTGCTGGGATTGCCACAACAGAGGCACCTAGCTTACAGAGAGAGAGAGGCACAGAGAGGTGGCTACATTCACTGAGCTGCTTCTATTTCTGAATTCCCCTGCCCACACTCATTAAAAAAACAGAGCAGGCTAAAACAGATGCTGGAATGATTCATGCAAATTCACGTTGAGTTGTCAAAGCTAAATCTATTCAGCTGAAGGAGTCAAAAGATAAAACGCTTCAAAAATGGATTGCTGTCCGGGTCAATGTAACGCCTATCATCAGCTGTGACCCGCATTAGCTTCTGCAGGCTCATACGTGTCTTCTCTATTGAAGAATCTAAAGATTCACTTCAGCTTTATTAAGCAATGTGTTGGCATGTTTAGCATGACACTGGCTAGCTTGTTAGTTGTAAACACAGGTCGCCATGAAGACTGCTGACGTAGACCCTCTCTCGACATAATTATTTTTACCAGAGGAGGTCTGACGATGCTCGTTATGAGAGAGGCTAAGGACCCCAGGAATTTGACTCCATCTCTAATGAACATGTCTGATTTGCTTCACCTACCCTAATGACATTTCCATCTTAAATCAGGCCAACTAACGTATAATGAGTATCTATTTGGATGATTTTTACCAATCACATGACTTACTTAAGCTATGTGTGCTGCTTTCCCCAAGTGATACTAATGCTTCACAATGATGACTGCCGGAGATTGAAGCACAGGTGGTTATACCTGCTGGGCATTTCTGCCTGTCACACCTCCGACGGTGCCATTGGGCCGGCTGCAGGGTCGTCAGCCGGGAGCCACCCTTCACTGATGTTTCGCTCCATTAATCCCGGAACATCTCAAGGTGGTGGAGCAGCGACAGGGACGTCTCCCTGCCGCCCCCTGCAGCCAGCCTTAGGACCCTCCTTTTCCCCACGCCTTGTCCTTTCTACGAAGCCAGAGCCAGAAGCTCCCTTGCTCAGCCTCCTCCGCAAGTTCTTTGAGCGCCGTTCTAAGCTTGGAGCCTGTGATCCCCAGGGACCTCAGGAGCCGCTGGGTGGATGTTCCAGCATAGCCTCTGCACCCGACTTCTACTGGACGGGTGACCGCCCTCCATCCTGCTTGAGTGCACTCAGCTGCCAGCTCTGAGTACTTTTCCTTCTTTCTCTCGAAGGCAGCCTCTATCCCCTCTTCCCATGGGACAGTCAGCTCCGCCATGATAACCGTCCTTGTAGAGGTGGACCAGAGCACAATATCTGGCCAAAGGGATGTTAGTGTTATTTCATGCGGGAACTTTAACTGCCGGTCAAGGTCAGCTCTCATATTCCACTCGCCTCCAAGACACAGGAGAGACCGCCCCCTCGCACTGCTGCTCTGGCCTTTGCCCCCTTGCTGAACAAACTGGATCAGCCGCTGAGATGTTGCTGGGCTGGCCTTGTTTACCTCCAGCCTGCGTGTCTCCAGGATTTCGGCTAGCTTACGCAGCACCCGGTCGTGGCGCCATCTGTACCGGCCCTGCATTAGCGCTGCCTTGCATCCAGAGAGGATGTGCCGCAAGGTGGGGTCTTTGGATTTGCAGAGTTGGCAGGTCTCCTCTGTGCCATACCAGAGGTGAAGATTCCGGGGACTGGGAAGGGTGTCATATGTGGCCCTGATCAGGAAACTCAGCCTTGCTTGGGGCATCTTCCACATGTCTGCCCACGTGATGGTTCGGTTTATCACCGCCTCCCAGGTTGTCCATCTGCCTTGCTGTTGTTGGCTGATTGCTCTGATTTTGTAGCCCTCTTCTTCCATCTTTGTGACTTCGGAGATCACAAGGTCTTTCCTTTCCTTCTTCGATGCTTTGGACCACATCTTGGGTGCTGGTCCCCACCCAAACCCGGCCCTGCCTTGCTGCAGCTGCCCGACAATCTCCTGGTGTTTTAGGCGATTGATGGCCTGGTCGACTGCCTGAGTTACATCCCACTTGCGTCCTGTTCGAATTTGGACCTTGGTGTTTTGGACAGACGGGTCAGGTGAGTCTCTCAGCTCGAAGACAAGTCTCACCTTCTCCTGTCTGTAGCCGAGGTTGATGGATTTCAGTGGGAGCTTCAGGGTGGTTCTCCCAAACAGTGCAGTGTTGGTAAGACATCAAGGAAGGCCCAGCCATTTACGGATGTAATTGTTGGCTTTTTTCCGTCCAACTTCAAAACTGTTGTTGAGGTGATGTCACACAACTTTAGGGGCCACATCAGACGTTGGTATAGGGTGAACTGGTAACACCAGACCTTGAATTTCCCTGGCAGGGGACTTTGGTCGATCTTGCTCAGGCCATCCGTGAGCTGAGCTAATACAGAGGCAGCCATGTGCTTATCGGACAGGTTGGCTGTGTAAAGCCTTCCAAGGCTTCGCACAGGTTGTTCCGCCAACAGCGGGATCTTCTCGCCATCCACTGAGAAGGTGATGTTATCGATCCGGGCTCCTTTCCGGATTGAGAGGCTGCGGGACTTAGCAGGTTTTATCTTCATCCGGGCCCATGATAAGAGCTCCTCAAGCCTTTTTAGGAGTCTGGCAGTGCACGCTGCTGTCTGGAGGAGGGTGGTAACGTCATCCATGTAGCTCCGTAAAGCCGGGAGTCGCAGACCTGTTTGGGATCTGACTCCTCGGACCATCTGTCTGCCCCCAATCAGGATGATCTCAAACGCTGCCGTGAAAAGGATGGGAGAGATGGAACAACCCATTGCTATCCCTTTCTCCAGCTGGTGCCAACCCGTTGAGATCTCCTGGGTTGTGTAGCAGACGCGGAAGTTGTTGAAATAGCTTGTTACTAGGCTCTGGATGCAAGATGGGATGTGGAAGAAGTTGAGGGCGAAGTTGATGAGCTGGTGGGGAACGGAACCATAAGCGTTTGCAAGATCCAGCCAAACCACGTGGAGGTCTGATTTACTCCGCTTCGCTGTCTGGATCTGTTCCCAGATCATAGCAGAGTGCTCCACGCAGCCAGGAAACCCTGGGATGCCTGCCTTCTGACAGCTGGTATCGATGTAGTTGTTTGCCAGAAAGTAGCTGGTCATGCGCTTTGCCATCACCGAGAAGAAGATCTTCCCTTCCACATTCAGCAGCGCAATACCTCTAAATTGGCTAATGTTGTGGGAGTCTTTTTCTTTCGGGATGAAGGTGGTGATCGCTCTGCTCCATGCTGGAGGGATGGATTGGTTCTTCCAGGCAATTCCCATCAGTCTCCACAAGAGCTTCAGGATCATGGGACAGCTCTTATATACCCTATAGGGTACTCCGTTTAGTCCTGGTGCTGATGCAGCTCTCGCTCGTTCTACCACTTGCTGGACTTCGGACCATCTGGGGGGAGTGGTGTCAAACTGGGAAGAGGGCTCGGGTGGGATTCCTTTTGGCTATCACTGAGCTGGTCTTTGATGTATTCCTCCAGTTCCTGCTCGGTAGTCTGCAGTTTCCCCGTTTTCTTCTCCTCCAGCAAGCCTCGGGCATACTTGAAAGGGTCACGGAAGAAACTCGCCCTTGCTTTCTCCTTGCGGCTTCTACGTTTCCTGATCCTCTCAGCTCGCCTCAGGTGGTTGAGTCTGGTTCTAATCTGGTTCCACAGGTTCTGCAAGCCCTCTTTCTCCTCGTTCTCGGCTCTTCTTCATGCTTTCCGCAATAGCCGCCGCTCCTTTACCAGCTGGAGGATTTCTCTCTCCCGTCTCCCAGTCTGCCTGGGGACGATCCTCCTCTGTGGCATCTCTCCAAATCTACCCGTGCCTTCTTCGTAGATGATATGGGCAAAGATGTTCAGTTTGGATGTTGTGCTGCCTCTTAGTGTGTTCTGAAGGGTGATGTGTATGCTCTCATCGAAGCTTCTCCATGCCTCCTTATCGCTGGCTTTTGGCCACTTGACCTTGGGTTTCCGGGCTGGTTTCTCAGAAGTCTCTATTGTGGGTTCTCTCCTTGGTGTCTCGCTCTGGAGCTCCTGCTCGGGGCCATGCTGGTGTTGTTGCAAAACCTGTTGAGAAGGCTGGAGTTGCTCTCTCTCACCAGCTGCAATGGTAGGATCAATAGCACTGTGGTGCTCAACCTGGCTATGATTCCTCCTTGTCTGACCTGCTTGCGCAGTGCAAGTTTGCAGTGCTCAACCTGGCTATGATTCCTCCTTGTCTGACCTGCTTGCGCAGTGCAAGTTTGCATCTGGTTGCTGCTGCCGCATCTTGCCTTTCCCTGGTGGATTCGCAGGCCCCGGTAGGTTGTTACTTTGGACCACCCGCAGCCACATTTTCTGAGGATCCTTTGATCGTTTGTCGTTGTCGTTCCGGTCGTTACCATGTTATCTGTCCTGGTTGGTCCATCTTCCATCCATGGCCTTGTTTACCTCAAGCCTGCCCAAAGTGTTTCATTTACAATAGACATTTGAACTCATGCTACGTGAAATTTCTTGTGAAAAAAAAAAAAACTAAAAATTAAAGCTGCAAGCAGCGATGATCGGGCCCTCGCCCACGCGCGCACGTCGGGGGAACGCGCACGTCGGGGCACGTACATGTCTTCAGGGCAAGACTCTTATAAAACATGTAAAATTTGGGGAAGATTGGACAATGTATAGCCAATTTACAACAACTTCCTGTTTCCTGTAGGGGGCGCTATGACTATCATGCATAATACCACATATATGTCTTCAGGCCTGGTCCATTATCCAGCTTGTGAAGTTTGGAGCAGATTGGACTATGTAAAGTCAAGTAACAACAGCCTCCTGTTTTTTGGCGAAGAAGCTTTTTCGCCGCCACGCCACGGCAACATGGTTCGATAACTTTTTGATCTTTTGATAAGTTTTCATCCCAAAGGTCTTAAGATACTACTGACCAAGTTTCACGTAGATGTGATTGATTTCTGAGGCAGAGTACATCAATGTGTAAAACATGATATTTCCTGTTACCACTAGGTGGCGCTATGACTGTGAGTCAAAATTTGCATATGGATGTCGTCAGACAGGGACCTTTATCAGGCATGAGAAATTTGGAGCATATAGGTTAATGTACGTCAAAGTTACAACAACTTCCTGTTTCTTGGCGAAAGGCGCTTTTTCGCCGCCACGCCACGGCAACATAGTTCGATAACTTTTTGATCTTTGAGTAACTTTTCATCCCAAAGGTCTTAAGATACTACTGACCAAATTTGAAGTTGATCGGGTTAAATCTCTAGGAGGAGTTCGTTAAAGTACAGCGCCTGGAAATGGTAAAAAAACGCCATAAAATCCAATATGGCCGACTTCCGGTTGGGTTTATGGTATACCTCCAAGAGGGTTTTATTTACGTCTCGTCATGGTACATATACCTACCAAATTTCGTAAATTTAGGGGAAACGTGTCGTCGGGGCTACTCAATAGGGGGCGCTAGCGAGCCAATTTGCCACACCCGAGCACGAAACCCATATCAGATATTTATTTCACGTACGTTTTATCTTGCATGAGAAATTTGGAGCAGATTGGTTACTATACGCCAAAGTTACAACAACTTCCTGTTTTTTGGCGATGAAGCTTTTTCGCCGCCACGCCACGGCAACATGGTTCGATAACTTTTTGATCTTTTGATAAGTTTTCTTCCCAAAGGTCTTAAGATACTACTGACCAAGTTTCAGGTAGATGTGATTAATTTCTGAGGCAGAGTACATCAATGTGTAAAACATGATATTTCCTGTTACCACTAGGTGGCGCTATGACTGTGAGTCAAAATTTGCATATGGATGTCGTCAGACAGGGACCTTTATCAGGCATGAGAAATTTGGAGCATATAGGTTAATGTACGACAAAGTTACAACAACTTCCTGTTTCTTGGCGAAAGGCGCTTTTTTGCCGCCACGCCACGGCAACATAGTTCGATAACTTTTTGATCTTTGAGTAACTTTTCATCCCAAAGGTCTTAAGATACTACTGACCAAATTTGAAGTTGATCGGGTTAAATCTCTAGGAGGAGTTCGTTAAAGTACAGCGCCTGGATATGGTAAAAAAACGCCATAAAATCCAATATGGCCGACTTCCGGTTGGGTTTACGGTATACCTCCAAGAGGGTTTTATTTACGTCTCATCATGGTACATATACCTACCAAATTTCGTAAATTTAGGAGAAACGTGTCGTCGGGGCTACTCAATAGGGGGCGCTAGCGAGCCAATTTGCCACACCCGAGCACGAAACCCATATCAGATATTCATTTCACGCACGTCTGACACGTGTGCAAAATTTCAAAAAAAGTTCATTATCCCAAGCACCTCGTTTTCACGCTCAAAGACATAATAGAATAATAAGAATAAGAATAATAATCATTTGAAATACAATAGGTCCTCGGACCGACTTTGTCGGTGCTCGGGCCCTAATAATCATTTGAATTACAATAGGTCCTCGGACCGACTTTGTCGGTGCTCGGGCCCTAATAATAATAATAAGAATAATTAAAGCTGCAAGCAGCGATGATCGGGCCCTCGCCCACGCGCGCACGTCGGGGGAACGCGCACGTCGGGGCACGTACATGTCTTCAGGGCAAGACTCTTATAAAACATGTCAAATTTGGGGAAGATTGGACAATGTACAGCCAATTTACAACAACTTCCTGTTTCCTGTAGGGGGCGCTCTGACTATCACGCATAATACCACATATATGTCTTCAGGCCTGGTCCATTATCCAGCTTGTGAAGTTTGGAGCAGATTGGACTATGTAAAGTCAAGTAACAACAGCCTCCTGTTTCTTGGCGAAGAAGCTTTTTCGCCGCCACGCCACGGCAACATGGTTCGATAACTTTTTGATCTTTTAATATCAAATCTAATATGTGTCCTTGTCGTGATGTGTTTTTACTATACATATTACAATTAACGTCATGACATTAACTTTTATATAACTTAACATTGTATATATTATATATATATATATATATATATACATATATATATATATATATATAAAATATATATATATATATGTATATATATATATGGAAAAGTTAGAAGGAAAAGTTTTAAACTTATTATTTTTTGGGGTGATTTTTGAAGTATTTTATTGATAGGACAGTGGATAGAGTGTTGGAAAGGGGGAGAGAGAGAAATGACATGCGGAAAAGATTACAGGCCGGATTCGAACCCGGGTCCACCGCTGCTAGGGCGCTCGCTCTACCGACTGAGCTAAACCTGAGCTAACCAGCCGCCGAAGGAAAAGTTTTGTTTCATCATTGGAGGTTACAAGATTTGTATTTCTTCATATGTTCTTAGTATTTTTCTCACGGATTAACCCACAAGAAAAGATTATATTCATTTTTAATTGTATTTTTATGTAGAGTTTTTCCCAGACAGTGTTTTGTTTCAATTTAGGAGAGGGTTGGTTGCAGTATACAACCATTTCCGGTGTCCTGTAGGGGGCGCTATGACTATCACGCATAATACCACATATATGTCTTCAGGCCTGGTCCATTATCCAGCTTGTGAAGTTTGGAGCAGATTGGACTATGTAAAGTCAAGTAATAACAGCCTCCTGTTTTTTAGCGAAGAAGCTCTTTCGCCGCCACGCCACGGCAACACGGTTCGATAACTTTTTGATCTTTTGATAAGTTTTCATCCCAAAGGTCTTAAGATAATACTGACCAAGTTTCAGGTAGATGTGATTAATTTCTGAGGCAGAGTACATCAATGTGTACAACATGATATTTCCTGTTACCACTAGGTGGCGCTATGACTGTGAGTCAAAATTTGCATATGGATGTTGTCAGACAGGGACCTTTATCAGGCATGAGACATTTGGAGCATATAGGTTAATGTACGACAAAGTTACAACAACTTCCTGTTTCTTGGCGAAAGGCGCTTTTTCGCCGCCACGCCACGGCAACATGGTTCGATAACTTTTTGATCTTTTGATAAGTTTTCATCCCAAAGGTCTTAAGATACTACTGACCAAGTTTGAGGTAGATGTGATTAATTTCTGAGGCATAGTACATCAATGTGTAAAACATGATATTTCATGTTACCACTAGGTGGCGCTATGACTACGAGTCAAAATTTGCATATGGATGTTGTCAGACAGGGACCTTTATCAGGCATGAGAAATTTGGAGCATATAGGTTAATGTATGACAAAGTTACAACAACTTCCTGTTTCTTGGCGAAAGGCGCTTTTTCGCCGCCACGCCACGGCAACATAGTTCCATAACTTTTTGATCTTTGAGTAACTTTTCATCCCAAAGGTCTTAAGATACTACTGACCAAATTTGAAGTTGATCGGGTTAAATCTCGAGGAGGAGTTCGTTAAAGTACAGCGCCTGGATATGGTAAAAAAACGCCATAAAATCCAATATGGCCGACTTCCGGTTGGGTTTACGGTATACCTCCAAGAGGGTTTTATTTACGTCTCATCATGGTACATATACCTACTAAATTTCGTAAATTTAGGAGAAACGTGTCGTCGGGGCTACTCAATAGGGGGCGCTAGCGAGCCAATTTGCCACACCCGAGCACGAAACCCATATCAGATATTCATTTCACGCACGTCTGACACGTGTGCAAAATTTCAAAAAAAGTTCATTATCCCAAGCACCTCGTTTTCACGCTCAAAGACATAATAGAATAATAATAATAAGAATAATTAAAGCTGCAAGCAGCGATGATCGGGCCCTCGCCCACGCGCGCACGTCGGGGGAACGCGCACGTCGGGGCACGTACATGTCTTCAGGGCAAGACTCTTATAAAACATGTCAAATTTGGGGAAGATTGGACAATGTATAGCCAATTTACAACAGCTTCCTGTTTCCTGTAGGGGGCGCTATGACTATCATGCATAATACCACATATATGTCTTCAGGCCTGGTCCATTATCCAGCTTGTGAAGTTTGGAGCAGATTGGACTATGTAAAGTCAAGTAACAACAGCCTCCTGTTTTTTGGCGAAGAAGCTTTTTCGCCGCCACGCCACGGCAACATGGTTCGATAACTTTTTGATCTTTTGATAAGTTTTCATCCCAAAGGTCTTAAGATACTACTGACCAAGTTTCACGTAGATGTGATTAATTTCTGAGGCAGAGTACATCAATGTGTAAAACATGATATTTCCTGTTACCACTAGGTGGCGCTATGACTGTGAGTCAAAATTTGCATATGGATGTCGTCAGACAGGGACCTTTATCAGGCATGAGAAATTTGGAGCATATAGGTTAATGTACGTCAAAGTTACAACAACTTCCTGTTTCTTGGCGAAAGGCGCTTTTTCGCCGCCACGCCACGGCAACATAGTTCGATAACTTTTTGATCTTTGAGTAACTTTTCATCCCAAAGGTCTTAAGATACTACTGACCAAATTTGAAGTTGATCGGGTTAAATCTCTAGGAGGAGTTCGTTAAAGTACAGCGCCTGGAAATGGTAAAAAAACGCCATAAAATCCAATATGGCCGACTTCCGGTTGGGTTTACGGTATACCTCCAAGAGGGTTTTATTTACGTCTCGTCATGGTACATATACCTACCAAATTTCGTAAATTTAGGGGAAACGTGTCGTCGGGGCTACTCAATAGGGGGCGCTAGCGAGCCAATTTGCCACACCCGAGCACGAAACCCATATCAGATATTTATTTCACGTACGTTTTATCTTGCATGAGAAATTTGGAGCAGATTGGTTACTATACGCCAAAGTTACAACAACTTCCTGTTTTTTGGCGATGAAGCTTTTTCGCCGCCACGCCACGGCAACATGGTTCGATAACTTTTTGATCTTTTGATAAGTTTTCTTCCCAAAGGTCTTAAGATACTACTGACCAAGTTTCAGGTAGATGTGATTAATTTCTGAGGCAGAGTACATCAATGTGTAAAACATGATATTTCCTGTTACCACTAGGTGGCGCTATGACTGTGAGTCAAAATTTGCATATGGATGTCGTCAGACAGGGACCTTTATCAGGCATGAGAAATTTGGAGCATATAGGTTAATGTACGACAAAGTTACAACAACTTCCTGTTTCTTGGCGAAAGGCGCTTTTTCGCCGCCACGCCACGGCAACATAGTTCGATAACTTTTTGATCTTTGAGTAACTTTTCATCCCAAAGGTCTTAAGATACTACTGACCAAATTTGAAGTTGATCGGGTTAAATCTCTAGGAGGAGTTCGTTAAAGTACAGCGCCTGGAAATGGTAAAAAAACGCCATAAAATCCAATATGGCCGACTTCCGGTTGGGTTTACGGTATACCTCCAAGAGGGTTTTATTTACGTCTCGTCATGGTACATATACCTACCAAATTTCGTAAATTTAGGGGAAACGTGTCGTCGGGGCTACTCAATAGGGGGCGCTAGCGAGCCAATTTGCCACACCCGAGCACGAAACCCATATCAGATATTTATTTCACGTATGTTTTATCTTGCATGAGAAATTTGGAGCAGATTGGTTACTATACGCCAAAGTTACAACAACTTCCTGTTTTTTGGCGATGAAGCTTTTTCGCCGCCACGCCACGGCAACATGGTTCGATAACTTTTTGATCTTTTGATAAGTTTTCTTCCCAAAGGTCTTAAGATACTACTGACCAAGTTTCAGGTAGATGTGATTAATTTCTGAGGCAGAGTACATCAATGTGTAAAACATGATATTTCCTGTTACCACTAGGTGGCGCTATGACTGTGAGTCAAAATTTGCATATGGATGTCGTCAGACAGGGACCTTTATCAGGCATGAGAAATTTGGAGCATATAGGTTAATGTACGACAAAGTTACAACAACTTCCTGTTTCTTGGCGAAAGGCGCTTTTTCGCCGCCACGCCACGGCAACATAGTTCGATAACTTTTTGATCTTTGAGTAACTTTTCATCCCAAAGGTCTTAAGATACTACTGACCAAATTTGAAGTTGATCGGGTTAAATCTCTAGGAGGAGTTCGTTAAAGTACAGCGCCTGGAAATGGTAAAAAAACGCCATAAAATCCAATATGGCCGACTTCCGGTTGGGTTTACGGTATACCTCCAAGAGGGTTTTATTTACGTCTCGTCATGGTACATATACCTACCAAATTTCGTAAATTTAGGGGAAACGTGTCGTCGGGGCTACTCAATAGGGGGCGCTAGCGAGCCAATTTGCCACACCCGAGCACGAAACCCATATCAGATATTTATTTCACGTATGTTTTATCTTGCATGAGAAATTTGGAGCAGATTGGTTACTATACGCCAAAGTTACAACAACTTCCTGTTTTTTGGCGATGAAGCTTTTTCGCCGCCACGCCACGGCAACATGGTTCGATAACTTTTTGATCTTTTGATAAGTTTTCTTCCCAAAGGTCTTAAGATACTACTGACCAAGTTTCAGGTAGATGTGATTAATTTCTGAGGCAGAGTACATCAATGTGTAAAACATGATATTTCCTGTTACCACTAGGTGGCGCTATGACTGTGAGTCAAAATTTGCATATGGATGTCGTCAGACAGGGACCTTTATCAGGCATGAGAAATTTGGAGCATATAGGTTAATGTACGACAAAGTTACAACAACTTCCTGTTTCTTGGCGAAAGGCGCTTTTTCGCCGCCACGCCACGGCAACATAGTTCGATAACTTTTTGATCTTTGAGTAACTTTTCATCCCAAAGGTCTTAAGATACTACTGACCAAATTTGAAGTTGATCGGGTTAAATCTCTAGGAGGAGTTCGTTAAAGTACAGCGCCTGGAAATGGTAAAAAAACGCCATAAAATCCAATATGGCCGACTTCCGGTTGGGTTTACGGTATACCTCCAAGAGGGTTTTATTTACGTCTCGTCATGGTACATATACCTACCAAATTTCGTAAATTTAGGGGAAACGTGTCGTCGGGGCTACTCAATAGGGGGCGCTAGCGAGCCAATTTGCCACACCCGAGCACGAAACCCATATCAGATATTCATTTCACGCACGTCTGACACGTGTGCAAAATTTCAAAAAAAGTTCATTATCCCAAGCACCTCGTTTTCACGCTCAAAGACATAATAGAATAATAATAAGAATTAAAGCTGCAAGCAGCGATGATCTGGCCCTCGCCCACGCGGGCACGTCGGGGGAACGCGCACGTCGGGGCACGTACATGTCTTCAGGGCAAGACTCTTATAAAACATGTCAAATTTGGGGAAGATTGGACAATGTACAGCCAATTTACAACAACTTCCTGTTTCCTGTAGGGGGCGCTATGACTATCACGCATAATACCACATATATGTCTTCAGGCCTGGTCCATTATCCAGCTTGTGAAGTTTGGAGCAGATTGGACTATGTAAAGTCAAGTAACAACAGCCTCCTGTTCCTTGGCGAAAGGCGCTTTTTCGCCGCCACGCCACGGCAACATAGTTCGATAACTTTTTGATCTTTTGATAAGTTTTCATCCCAAAGGTCTTAAGATACTACTGACCAAGTTTCACGTAGATGTGATTAATTTCTGAGGCAGAGTACATCAATGTGTAAAACATGATATTTCCTGTTACCACTAGGTGGCGCTATGACTGTGAGTCAAAATTTGCATATGGATGTCGTCAGACAGGGACCTTTATCAGGCATGAGAAATTTGGAGCATATAGGTTAATGTACGTCAAAGTTACAACAACTTCCTGTTTCTTGGCGAAAGGTGCTTTTTCGCCGCCACGCCACGGCAACATAGTTCGATAACTTTTTGATCTTTGAGTAACTTTTCATCCCAAAGGTCTTAAGATACTACTGACCAAATTTGAAGTTGATCGGGTTAAATCTCTAGGAGGAGTTCGTTAAAGTACAGCGCCTGGAAATGGTAAAAAAACGCCATAAAATCCAATATGGCCGACTTCCGGTTGGGTTTACGGTATACCTCCAAGAGGGTTTTATTTACGTCTCGTCATGGTACATATACCTACCAAATTTCGTAAATTTAGGGGAAACGTGTCGTCGGGGCTACTCAATAGGGGGCGCTAGCGAGCCAATTTGCCACACCCGAGCACGAAACCCATATCAGATATTTATTTCACGTACGTTTTATCTTGCATGAGAAATTTGGAGCAGATTGGTTACTATACGCCAAAGTTACAACAACTTCCTGTTTCTTGGCGATGAAGCTTTTTCGCCGCCACGCCACGGCAATATGGTTCGATAACTTTTTGATCTTTTGATAAGTTTTCATCCCAAAGGTCTTAAGATACTACTGACCAAGTTTGAGGTAGATGTGATTAATTTCTGAGGCAGAGTACATCAATGTGTAAAACATGATATTTCCTGTTACCACTAGGTGGCGCTATGACTGTGAGTCAAAATTTGCATATGGATGTTGTCAGACAGGGACCTTTATCAGGCATGAGACATTTGGAGCATATAGGTTAATGTACGACAAAGTTACAACAACTTCCTGTTTCTAGGCGAAAGGCGCTTTTTCGCCGCCACGCCACGGCAACATAGTTCGATAACTTTTTGATCTTTGAGTAACTTTTCATCCCAAAGGTCTTAAGATACTACTGACCAAATTTGAAGTTGATCGGGTTAAATCTCTAGGAGGAGTTCGTTAAAGTACAGCGCCTGGATATGGTAAAAAAACGCCATAAAATCCAATATGGCCGACTTCCGGTTGGGTTTACGGTATACCTCCAAGAGGGTTTTATTTACGTCTCATCATGGTACATATACCTACCAAATTTCGTAAATTTAGGAGAAACGTGTCGTCGGGGCTACTCAATAGGGGTCGCTAGCGAGCCAATTTGCCACACCCGAGCACGAAACCCATATCAGATATTCATTTCACGCACGTCTGACACGTGTGCAAAATTTCAAAAAAAGTTCATTATCCCAAGCACCTCGTTTTCACGCTCAAAGACATAATAGAATAATAATAAGAATTAAAGCTGCAAGCAGCGATGATCGGGCCCTCGCCCACGCGCGCACGTCGGGGGAACGCGCACGTCGGGGCACATACATGTCTTCAGGGCAAGACTCTTATAAAACATGTCAAATTTGGGGAAGATTGGACAATGTACAGCCAATTTACAACAACTTCCTGTTTCCTGTAGGGGGCGCTATGACTATCACGCATAATACCACATATATGTCTTCAGGCCTGGTCCATTATCCAGCTTGTGAAGTTTGGAGCAGATTGGACTATGTAAAGTCAAATAACAACAGCCTCCTGTTTTTTGGCGAAGAAGCTTTTTCGCCGCCACGCCACGGCAACATGGTTCGATAACTTTTTGATCTTTTGATAACTTTTCATCCCAAAGGTCTTAAGATACTACTGACCAAATTTGAGGTAGATGTGATTCATTTCTGAGGCAGAGTACATCAACGTGTAAAACATGATATTTCCTGTTACCACTAGGTGGCGCTATGACTGCGAGTAAAAATTTGCATATGGATGGTGTCAGACTGGGACTTTTATCAGGCATGAGAAATTTTGAGCATATAGGTTAATGTACGACAAAGTTACAACAACTTCCTGTTTCTTGGCGAAGGCGCTTTTTCGCCGCCACGCCACGGCAATATGGTTCGATAACTTTTTGATCTTTTGATAAGTTTTCATCCCAAAGGTCTTAAGATACTACTGACCAAGTTTGAGGTAGATGTGATTAATTTCTGAGGCAGAGTACATCAATGTGTAAAACATGATATTTCCTGTTACCACTAGGTGGCGCTATGACTGCGAGTCAAAATTTGCATATGGATGTTGTCAGACAGGGACCTTTATCAGGCATGAGAAATTTGGAGCATATAGGTTAATGTACGACAAAGTTACAACAACTTCCTGTTTCTTGGCGAAAGGCGCTTTTTCGCCGCCACGCCACGGCAACATAGTTCGATAACTTTTTGATCTTTGAGTAACTTTTCATCCCAAAGGTCTTAAGATACTACTGACCAAATTTGAAGTTGATCGGGTTAAATCTCTAGGAGGAGTTCGTTAAAGTACAGCGCCTGGAAATGGTAAAAAAACGCCATAAAATCCAATATGGCCGACTTCCGGTTGGGTTTACGGTATACCTCCAAGAGGGTTTTATTTACGTCTCGTCATGGTACATATACCTACCAAATTTCGTAAATTTAGGGGAAACGTGTCGTCGGGGCTACTCAATAGGGGGCGCTACCGAGCCAATTTGCCACACCCAAGCACGAAACCCATATCAGATATTTATTTCACGTACGTTTTATCTTGCATGAGAAATTTGGAGCAGATTGGTTACTATACGCCAAAGTTACAACAACTTCCTGTTTTTTGGCGAAGAAGCTTTTTCGCCGCCACGCCACGGCAACATGGTTTGATAACTTTTTGATCTTTTGGTAACTTTTCATCACAAAAGTCTTAAGATACTACTGACCAAGTTTCAGGTAGATGTGATTAATTTCTGAGGCAGAGTACATCAATGTGTAAAACATGATATTTCCTGTTACCACTAGGTGGCGCTATGACTGCGAGTCAAAATTTGCATATGGATGTTGTCAGACAGGGACCTTTATCAGGCATGAGAAATTTGGAGCATATAGGTTAATGTACGACAAAGTTACAACAACTTCCTGTTTCTTGGCGAAAGGCGCTTTTTCGCCGCCACGCCACGGCAACATAGTTCGATAACTTTTTGATCTTTGAGTAACTTTTCATCCCAAAGGTCTTAAGATACTACTGACCAAATTTGAAGTTGATCGGGTTAAATCTCTAGGAGGAGTTCGTTAAAGTACAGCGCCTGGATATGGTAAAAAAACGCCATAAAATCCAATATGGCCGACTTCCGGTTGGGTTTACGGTATACCTCCAAGAGGGTTTTATTTACGTCTCGTCATGGTACATATACCTACCAAATTTCGTAAATTTAGGGGAAACGTGTCGTCGGGGCTACTCAATAGGGGGCGCTACCGAGCCAATTTGCCACACCCGAGCACGAAACCCATATCAGATATTCATTTCACGCACGTCTGACACGTGTGCAAAATTTCAAAAAAAGTTCATTATCCCAAGCACCTCGTTTTCACGCTCAAAGACATAATAGAAGAATAATAAGAATAATAATCATTTGAATTACAATAGGTCCTCGGACCGACTTTGTCGGTGCTCGGGCCCTAATAATTAAAGCTGCAAGCAGCGATGATCGGGCCCTCGCCCACGCGCGCACGTCGGGGGAACGCGCACGTCGGGGCACGTACATGTCTTCAGGGCAAGACTCATATAAAACATGTCAAATTTGGGGAAGACTGGACAATGTACAGCCAATTTACAACAACTTCCTGTTTCCTGTAGGGGGCGCTATGACTATCACGCATAATACCACATATATGTCTTCAGGCCTGGTCCATTATCCAGCTTGTGATGTTTGGAGCAGATTGGACTATGTAAAGTCAAGTAACAACAGCCTCCTGTTTTTTGGCGAAGAAGCTTTTTCGCCGCCACGCCATGGCAACACGGTTCGATAACTTTTTGATCTTTTGATAACTTTTCATCCCAAAGGTCTTAAGATACTACTGACCAAATTTGAGGTAGATGTGATTCATTTCTGAGGCAGAGTACATCAACGTGTAAAACATGATATTTCCTGTTACCACTAGGTGGCGCTATGACTGCGAGTAAAAATTTGCATGTGGATGGTGTCAGACTGGGACTTTTATCAGGCATGAGAAATTTTGAGCATATAGGTTAATGTACGACAAAGTTACAACAACTTCCTGTTTCTTGGCGAAGGCGCTTTTTCGCCGCCACGCCACGGCAATATGGTTTGATAACTTTTTGATCTTTTGATAAGTTTTCATCCCAAAGGTCTTAAGATACTACTGACCAAGTTTGAGGTAGATGTGATTAATTTCTGAGGCAGAGTACATCAATGTGTAAAACATGATATTTCCTGTTACCACTAGGTGGCGCTATGACTGCGAGTCAAAATTTGCATATGGATGTTGTCAGACAGGGACCTTTATCAGGCATGAGAAATTTGGAGCATATAGGTTAATGTACGACAAAGTTACAACAACTTCCTGTTTCTTGGCGAAAGGCGCTTTTTCGCCGCCACGCCACGGCAACATAGTTCGATAACTTTTTGATCTTTGAGTAACTTTTCATCCCAAAGGTCTTAAGATACTACTGACCAAATTTGAAGTTGATCGGGTTAAATCTCTAGGAGGAGTTCGTTAAAGTACAGCGCCTGGATATGGTAAAAAAACGCCATAAAATCCAATATGGCCGACTTCCGGTTGGGTTTACGGTATACCTCCAAGAGGGTTTTATTTACGTCTCGTCATGGTACATATACCTACCAAATTTCGTAAATTTAGGGGAAACGTGTCGTCGGGGCTACTCAATAGGGGGCGCTAGCGAGCCAATTTGCCACACCCGAGCACGAAACCCATATCAGATATTTATTTCACGTACGTTTTATCTTGCATGAGAAATTTGGAGCAGATTGGTTACTATACGCCAAAGTTACAACAACTTCCTGTTTTTTGGCGATGAAGCTTTTTCGCCGCCACGCCACGGCAACATGGTTCGATAACTTTTTGATCTTTTGATAAGTTTTCTTCCCAAAGGTCTTAAGATACTACTGACCAAGTTTCAGGTAGATGTGATTAATTTCTGAGGCAGAGTACATCAATGTGTAAAACATGATATTTCCTGTTACCACTAGGTGGCGCTATGACTGTGAGTCAAAATTTGCATATGGATGTCGTCAGACAGGGACCTTTATCAGGCATGAGAAATTTGGAGCATATAGGTTAATGTACGACAAAGTTACAACAACTTCCTGTTTCTTGGCGAAAGGCGCTTTTTCGCCGCCACGCCACGGCAACATAGTTCGATAACTTTTTGATCTTTGAGTAACTTTTCATCCCAAGGGTCTTAAGATACTACTGACCAAATTTGAAGTTGATCGGGTTAAATCTCTAGGAGGAGTTCGTTAAAGTACAGCGCCTGGAAATGGTAAAAAAACGCCATAAAATCCAATATGGCCGACTTCCGGTTGGGTTTACGGTATACCTCCAAGAGGGTTTTATTTACATCTCGTCATGGTACATATACCTACCAAATTTCGTAAATTTAGGGGAAACGTGTCGTCGGGGCTACTCAATAGGGGGCGCTAGCGAGCCAATTTGCCACACCCGAGCACGAAACCCATATCAGATATTCATTTCACGCACGTCTGACACGTGTGCAAAATTTCAAAAAAAGTTCATTATCCCAAGCACCTCGTTTTCACGCTCAAAGACATAATAGAATAATAATAATAAGAATAATAATAAGAATAATAATAAGAATAATAATCATTTGAATTACAATAGGTCCTCGGACCGACTTTGTCGGTGCTCGGGCCCTAATAATAATAAGAATAATAATCATTTGAAATACAATAGGTCCTCGGACCGACTTTGTCGGTGCTCGGGCCCTAATAATAATCATTTGAAATACAATAGGTCCTCGGACCGACTTTGTCGGTGCTCGGGCCCTAATAATAATCATTTGAAATACAATAGGTCCTCGGACCGACTTTGTCGGTGCTCGGGCCCTAATAATCATTTGAAATACAATAGGTCCTCGGACCGACTTTGTCGGTGCTCGGGCCCTAATAATAATAATAATAAGAATTAAAGCTGCAAGCAGCGATGATCGGGCCCTCGCCCACGCGCGCACGTCGGGGGAACGCGCACGTCGGGGCACATACATGTCTTCAGGGCAAGACTCTTATAAAACATGTCAAATTTGGGGAAGATTGGACAATGTACAGCCAATTTACAACAACTTCCTGTTTCCTGTAGGGGGCGCTATGACTATCACGCATAATACCACATATATGTCTTCAGGCCTGGTCCATTATCCAGCTTGTGAAGTTTGGAGCAGATTGGACTATGTAAAGTCAAATAACAACAGCCTCCTGTTTTTTGGCGAAGAAGCTTTTTCGCCGCCACGCCACGGCAACATGGTTCGATAACTTTTTGATCTTTTAATATCAAATCTAATATGTGTCCTTGTCGTGATGTGTTTTTACTATACATATTACAATTGACGTCATGACATTAACTTTTATATAACTTAACATTGTATATATTATATATATATTATATATATATATACATATATATATATATATATATAAAATATATATATATATATGTATATATATATATGGAAAAGTTAGAAGGAAAAGTTTTAAAGTTATTATTTTTTGGGGTGATTTTTGAAGTATTTTATTGATAGGACAGTGGATAGAGTGTTGGAAAGGGGGAGAGAGAGAAATGACATGCGGAAAGGATTACAGGCCGGATTCGAACCCGGGTCCACCGCTGCTAGGGCGCTCGCTCTACCGACTGAGCTAAACCTGAGCTAACCAGCCGCCGAAGGAAAAGTTTTGTTTCATCATTGGAGGTTACAAGATTTGTATTTCTTCATATGTTCTTAGTATTTTTCTCACGGATTAACCCACAAGAAAAGATTATATTCATTTTTAATTGTATTTTTATGTAGAGTTTTTCCCAGACAGTGTTTTGTTTCAATTTAGGAGAGGGTTTGTTGCAGTATACAACCATTTCCGGTTTCCTGTAGGGGGCGCTATGACTATCACGCATAATACCACATATATGTCTTCAGGCCTGGTCCATTATCCAGCTTGTGAAGTTTGGAGCAGATTGGACTATGTAAAGTCAAGTAACAACAGCCTCCTGTTTTTTGGCGAAGAAGCTTTTTCGCCGCCACGCCACGGCAACACGGTTCGATAACTTTTTGATCTTTTGATAAGTTTTCATCCCAAAGGTCTTAAGATACTACTGACCAAGTTTCAGGTAGATGTGATTAATTTCTGAGGCAGAGTACATCAATGTGTACAACATGATATTTCCTGTTACCACTAGGTGGCGCTATGACTGTGAGTCAAAATTTGCATATGGATGTTGTCAGACAGGGACCTTTATCAGGCATGAGACATTTGGAGCATATAGGTTAACGTACGACAAAGTTACAACAACTTCCTGTTTCTTGGCGAAAGGCGCTTTTTCGCCGCCACGCCACGGCAACATGGTTCGATAACTTTTTGATCTTTTGATAAGTTTTCATCCCAAAGGTCTTAAGATACTACTGACCAAGTTTGAGGTAGATGTGATTAATTTCTGAGGCAGAGTACATCAATGTGTAAAACATGATATTTCCTGTTACCACTAGGTGGCGCTATGACTGTGAGTCAAAATTTGCATATGGATGTCGTCAGACAGGGACCTTTATCAGGCATGAGAAATTTGGAGCATATAGGTTAATGTACGACAAAGTTACAACAACTTCCTGTTTCTTGGCGAAAGGCGCTTTTTCGCCGCCACGCCACGGCAACATAGTTCGATAACTTTTTGATCTTTGAGTAACTTTTCATCCCAAAGGTCTTAAGATACTACTGACCAAATTTGAAGTTGATCGGGTTAAATCTCTAGGAGGAGTTCGTTAAAGTACAGCGCCTGGATATGGTAAAAAAACGCCATAAAATCCAATATGGCCGACTTCCGGTTGGGTTTACGGTATACCTCCAAGAGGGTTTTATTTACGTCTCATCATGGTACATATACCTACCAAATTTCGTAAATTTAGGAGAAACGTGTCGTCGGGGCTACTCAATAGGGGGCGCTAGCGAGCCAATTTGCCACACCCGAGCACGAAACCCATATCAGATATTCATTTCACGCACGTCTGACACGTGTGCAAAATTTCAAAACGCGTTCATTATCCCAAGCACCTCATTTTTACGCGCAAAGACATAATAGAATAATAATAATAATTAAAGCTGCAAGCAGCGATGATCGGGCCCTCGCCCACGCGCGCACGTCGGGGGAACGCGCACGTCGGGGCACATACATGTCTTCAGGGCAAGACTCTTATAAAACATGTCAAATTTGGGGAAGATTGGACAATGTACAGCCAATTTACAACAACTTCCTGTTTCCTGTAGGGGGCGCTATGACTATCACGCATAATACCACATATATGTCTTCAGGCCTGGTCCATTATCCAGCTTGTGAAGTTTGGAGCAGATTGGACTATGTAAAGTCAAATAACAACAGCCTCCTGTTTTTTGGCGAAGAAGCTTTTTCGCCGCCACGCCACGGCAACATGGTTCAATAACTTTTTGATCTTTTAATATCAAATCTAATATGTGTCCTTGTCGTGATGTGTTTTTACTATACATATTACAATTAACGTCATGACATTAACTTTTATATAACTTAACATTGTATATATTATATATATATATATATATATATACATATATATATATATATAAAATATATATATATATATGTATATATATATATGGAAAAGTTAGAAGGAAAAGTTTTAAAGTTATTATTTTTTGGGGTGATTTTTGAAGTATTTTATTGATAGGACAGTGGATAGAGTGTTGGAAAGGGGGAGAGAGAGAAATGACATGCGGAAAGGATTACAGGCCGGATTCGAACCCGGGTCCACCGCAGCTAGGGCGCTCGCTCTACCGACTGAGCTAAACCTGAGCTAACCAGCCGCCGAAGGAAAAGTTTTGTTTCATCATTGGAGGTTACAAGATTTGTATTTCTTCATATGTTCTTAGTATATTTCTCACGGATTAACCCACAAGAAAAGATTATATTCATTTTTAATTGTATTTTTATGTAGAGTTTTTCCCAGACAGTGTTTTGTTTCAATTTAGGAGAGGGTTGGTTGCAGTATACAACCATTTCCGGTTTCCTGTAGGGTGCGCTATGACTATCACGCATAATACCACATATATGTCTTCAGGCCTGGTCCATTATCCAGCTTGTGAAGTTTGGAGCAGATTGGACTATGTAAAGTCAAGTAACAACAGCCTCCTGTTTTTTGGCGAAGAAGCTTTTTCGCCGCCACGCCACGGCAACACGGTTCGATAACTTTTTGATCTTTTGATAAGTTTTCATCCCAAAGGTCTTAAGATACTACTGACCAAGTTTCAGGTAGATGTGATTAATTTCTGAGGCAGAGTACATCAATGTGTACAACATGATATTTCCTGTTACCACTAGGTGGCGCTATGACTGTGAGTCAAAATTTGCATATGGATGTTGTCAGACAGGGACCTTTATCAGGCATGAGACATTTGGAGCATATAGGTTAACGTACGACAAAGTTACAACAACTTCCTGTTTCTTGGCGAAAGGCGCTTTTTCGCCGCCACGCCACGGCAACATGGTTCGATAACTTTTTGATCTTTTGATAAGTTTTCATCCCAAAGGTCTTAAGATACTACTGACCAAGTTTCAGGTAGATGTGATTAATTTCTGAGGCAGAGTACATCAATGTGTAAAACATGATATTTCCTGTTACCACTAGGTGGCGCTATGACTGCGAGCCAAAATTTGCATATGGATGGTGTCAGAGAGGGACTTTTATCAGGCATGAGAAATTTGGAGCATATAGGTTAATGTACGACAAAGTTACAACAACTTCCTGTTTCTTGGCGAAAGGCGCTTTTTCGCCGCCACGCCACGGCAACATAGTTCGATAACTTTTTTATCTTTGAGTAACTTTTCATCCCAAAGGTCGTAAGATACTACTGACCAAATTTGAAGTTGATCGGGTTAAATCTCTAGGAGGAGTTCGTTAAAGTACAGCGCCTGGATATGGTAAAAAAACGCCATAAAATCCAATATGGCCGACTTCCGGTTGGGTTTACGGTATACCTCCAAGAGGGTTTTATTTACGTCTCATCATGGTACATATACCTACCAAATTTCGTAAATTTAGGAGAAACGTGTCGTCGGGGCTACTCAATAGGGGGCGCTAGCGAGCCAATTTGCCACACCCGAGCACGAAACCCATATCAGATATTCATTTCACGCACGTCTGACACGTGTGCAAAATTTCAAAACGCGTTCATTATCCCAAGCACCTCGTTTTCACGCGCAAAGACAAGGAAGAATAATAATAATAATAATTAAAGCTGCAAGCAGCGATGATCGGGCCCTCGCCCACGCGCGCACGTCGGGGGAACGCGCACGTCGGGGCACGTACATGTCTTCAGGGCAAGACTCTTATAAAACATGTCAAATTTGGGGAAGACTGGACAATGTACAGCCAATTTACAACAACTTCCTGTTTCCTGTAGGGGGCGCTATGACTATCACGCATAATACCACATATATGTCTTCAGGCCTGGTCCATTATCCAGCTTGTGAAGTTTGGAGCAGATTGGACTATGTAAAGTCAAGTAACAACAGCCTCCTGTTTCTTGGCGAAAGGCGCTTTTTCGCCGCCACGCCACGGCAACATAGTTCGATAACTTTTTGATCTTTTGATAAGTTTTCATCCCAAAGGTCTTAAGATACTACTGACCAAGTTTCACGTAGATGTGATTAATTTCTGAGGCAGAGTACATCAATGTGTAAAACATGATATTTCCTGTTACCACTAGGTGGCGCTATGACTGTGAGTCAAAATTTGCATATGGATGTCGTCAGACAGGGACCTTTATCAGGCATGAGAAATTTGGAGCATATAGGTTAATGTACGTCAAAGTTACAACAACTTCCTGTTTCTTGGCGAAAGGCGCTTTTTCGCCGCCACGCCACGGCAACATAGTTCGATAACTTTTTGATCTTTGAGTAACTTTTCATCCCAAAGGTCTTAAGATACTACTGACCAAATTTGAAGTTGATCGGGTTAAATCTCTAGGAGGAGTTCGTTAAAGTACAGCGCCTGGAAATGGTAAAAAAACGCCATAAAATCCAATATGGCCGACTTCCGGTTGAGTTTACGGTATACCTCCAAGAGGGTTTTATTTACGTCTCGTCATGGTACATATACCTACCAAATTTCGTAAATTTAGGGGAAACGTGTCGTCGGGGCTACTCAATAGGGGGCGCTAGCGAGCCAATTTGCCACACCCGAGCACGAAACCCATATCAGATATTTATTTCACGTACGTTTTATCTTGCATGAGAAATTTGGAGCAGATTGGTTACTATACGCCAAAGTTACAACAACTTCCTGTTTCTTGGCGATGAAGCTTTTTCGCCGCCACGCCACGGCAATATGGTTCGATAACTTTTTGATCTTTTGATAAGTTTTCATCCCAAAGGTCTTAAGATACTACTGACCAAGTTTCAGGTAGATGTGATTAATTTCTGAGGCAGAGTACATCAATGTGTAAAACATGATATTTCCTGTTACCACTAGGTGGCGCTATGACTGTGAGTCAAAATTTGCATATGGATGTTGTCAGACAGGGACCTTTATCAGGCATGAGACATTTGGAGCATATAGGTTAATGTACGACAAAGTTACAACAACTTCCTGTTTCTAGGCGAAAGGCGCTTTTTCGCCGCCACGCCACGGCAACATAGTTCGATAACTTTTTGATCTTTGAGTAACTTTTCATCCCAAAAGTCTTAAGATACTACTGACCAAATTTGAAGTTGATCGGGTTAAATCTCTAGGAGGAGTTCGTTAAAGTACAGCGCCTGGATATGGTAAAAAAAACGCCATAAAATCCAATATGGCCGACTTCCGGTTGGGTTTACGGTATACCTCCAAGAGGGTTTTATTTACGTCTCATCATGGTACATATACCTACCAAATTTCGTAAATTTAGGAGAAACGTGTCGTCGGGGCTACTCAATAGGGGGCGCTAGCGAGCCAATTTGCCACACCCGAGCACGAAACCCATATCAGATATTCATTTCACGCACGTCTGACACGTGTGCAAAATTTCAAAAAAAGTTCATTATCCCAAGCACCTCGTTTTCACGCTCAAAGACATAATAGAATAATAATAATAAGAATTAAAGCTGCAAGCAGCGATGATCGGGCCCTCGCCCACGCGCGCACGTCGGGGGAACGCGCACGTCGGGGCACGTACATGTCTTCAGGGCAAGACTCTTATAAAACATGTCAAATTTGGGGAAGATTGGACAATGTACAGCCAAGTTACAACAACTTCCTGTTTCCTGTAGGGGGCGCTATGACTATCACGCATAATACCACATATATGTCTTCAGGCCTGGTCCATTATCCAGCTTGTGAAGTTTGGAGCAGATTGGACTATGTAAAGTCAAGTAACAACAGCCTCCTGTTTCTTGGCGAAAGGCGCTTTTTCGCCGCCACGCCACGGCAACATAGTTCGATAACTTTTTGATCTTTTGATAAGTTTTCATCCCAAAGGTCTTAAGATACTACTGACCAAGTTTCACGTAGATGTGATTAATTTCTGAGGCAGAGTACATCAATGTGTAAAACATGATATTTCCTGTTACCACTAGGTGGCGCTATGACTGTGAGTCAAAATTTGCATATGGATGTCGTCAGACAGGGACCTTTATCAGGCATGAGAAATTTGGAGCATATAGGTTAATGTACGTCAAAGTTACAACAACTTCCTGTTTCTTGGCGAAAGGCGCTTTTTCGCCGCCACGCCACGGCAACATAGTTCGATAACTTTTTGATCTTTGAGTAACTTTTCATCCCAAAGGTCTTAAGATACTACTGACCAAATTTGAAGTTGATCGGGTTAAATCTCTAGGAGGAGTTCGTTAAAGTACAGCGCCTGGAAATGGTAAAAAAACGCCATAAAATCCAATATGGCCGACTTCCGGTTGGGTTTACGGTATACCTCCAAGAGGGTTTTATTTACGTCTCGTCATGGTACATATACCTACCAAATTTCGTAAATTTAGGGGAAACGTGTCGTCGGGGCTACTCAATAGGGGGCGCTAGCGAGCCAATTTGCCACACCCGAGCACGAAACCCATATCAGATATTTATTTCACGTACGTTTTATCTTGCATGAGAAATTTGGAGCAGATTGGTTACTATACGCCAAAGTTACAACAACTTCCTGTTTTTTGGCGATGAAGCTTTTTCGCCGCCACGCCACGGCAACATGGTTCGATAACTTTTTGATCTTTTGATAAGTTTTCATCCCAAAGGTCTTAAGATACTACTGACCAAGTTTCAGGTAGATGTGATTAATTTCTGAGGCAGAGTACATCAATGTGTAAAACATGATATTTCCTGTTACCACTAGGTGGCGCTATGACTGTGAGTCAAAATTTGCATATGGATGTCGTCAGACAGGGACCTTTATCAGGCATGAGAAATTTGGAGCATATAGGTTAATGTACGACAAAGTTACAACAACTTCCTGTTTCTTGGCGAAAGGCGCTTTTTCGCCGCCACGCCACGGTAACATAGTTCGATAACTTTTTGATCTTTGAGTAACTTTTCATCCCAAAGGTCTTAAGATACTACTGACCAAATTTGAAGTTGATCGGGTTAAATCTCTAGGAGGAGTTCGTTAAAGTACAGCGCCTGGAAATGGTAAAAAAACGCCATAAAATCCAATATGGCCGACTTCCGGTTGGGTTTACGGTATACCTCCAAGAGGGTTTTATTTACGTCTCGTCATGGTACATATACCTACCAAATTTCGTAAATTTAGGGGAAACGTGTCGTCGGGGCTACTCAATAGGGGGCGCTAGCGAGCCAATTTGCCACACCCGAGCACGAAACCCATATCAGATATTTATTTCACGTACGTTTTATCTTGCATGAGAAATTTGGAGCAGATTGGTTACTATACGCCAAAGTTACAACAACTTCCTGTTTTTTGGCGATGAAGCTTTTTCGCCGCCACGCCACGGCAACATGGTTCGATAACTTTTTGATCTTTTGATAAGTTTTCTTCCCAAAGGTCTTAAGATACTACTGACCAAGTTTCAGGTAGATGTGATTAATTTCTGAGGCAGAGTACATCAATGTGTAAAACATGATATTTCCTGTTACCACTAGGTGGCGCTATGACTGTGAGTCAAAATTTGCATATGGATGTCGTCAGACAGGGACCTTTATCAGGCATGAGAAATTTGGAGCATATAGGTTAATGTACGACAAAGTTACAACAACTTCCTGTTTCTTGGCGAAAGGCGCTTTTTCGCCGCCACGCCACGGCAACATAGTTCGATAACTTTTTGATCTTTGAGTAACTTTTCATCCCAAAGGTCTTAAGATACTACTGACCAAATTTGAAGTTGATCGGGTTAAATCTCTAGGAGGAGTTCGTTAAAGTACAGCGCCTGGATATGGTAAAAAAACGCCATAAAATCCAATATGGCCGACTTCCGGTTGGGTTTATGGTATACCTCCAAGAGGGTTTTATTTACGTCTCATCATGGTACATATACCTACCAAATTTCGTAAATTTAGGAGAAACGTGTCGTCGGGGCTACTCAATAGGGGGCGCTAGCGAGCCAATTTGCCACACCCGAGCACGAAACCCATATCAGATATTCATTTCACTCACGTCTGACACGTGTGCAAAATTTCAAAAAAAGTTCATTATCCCAAGCACCTCGTTTTCACGCTCAAAGACATAATAGAATAATAATAATAAGAATTAAAGCTGCAAGCAGCGATGATCGGGCCCTCGCCCACGCGCGCACGTCGGGGGAACGCGCACGTCGGGGCACGTACATGTCTTCAGGGCAAGACTCTTATAAAACATGTCAAATTTGGGGAAGATTGGACAATGTACAGCCAATTCACAACAACTTCCTGTTTCCTGTAGGGGGCGCTATGACTATCACGCATAATACCATATATATGTCTTCAGGCCTGGTCCATTATCCAGCTTGTGAAGTTTGGAGCAGATTGGACTATGTAAAGTCAAGTAACAACAGCCTCCTGTTTCTTGGCGAAAGGCGCTTTTTCGCCGCCACGCCACGGCAACATAGTTCGATAACTTTTTGATCTTTTGATAAGTTTTCATCCCAAAGGTCTTAAGATACTACTGACCAAGTTTCACGTAGATGTGATTAATTTCTGAGGCAGAGTACATCAATGTGTAAAACATGATATTTCCTGTTACCACTAGGTGGCGCTATGACTGTGAGTCAAAATTTGCATATGGATGTCGTCAGACAGGGACCTTTATCAGGCATGAGAAATTTGGAGCATATAGGTTAATGTACGTCAAAGTTACAACAACTTCCTGTTTCTTGGCGAAAGGCGCTTTTTCGCCGCCACGCCACGGCAACATAGCTCGATAACTTTTTGATCTTTGAGTAACTTTTCATCCCAAAGGTCTTAAGATACTACTGACCAAATTTGAAGTTGATCGGCTTAAATCTCTAGGAGGAGTTCGTTAAAGTACAGCGCCTGGAAATGGTAAAAAAACGCCATAAAATCCAATATGGCCGACTTCCGGATGGGTTTACGGTATACCTCCAAGAGGGTTTTATTTACGTCTCGTCATGGTACATATACCTACCAAATTTCGTAAATTTAGGGGAAACGTGTCGTCGGGGCTACTCAATAGGGGGCGCTAGCGAGCCAATTTGCCACACCCGAGCACGAAACCCATATCAGATATTTATTTCACGTACGTTTTATCTTGCATGAGAAATTTGGAGCAGATTGGTTACTATACGCCAAAGTTACAACAACTTCCTGTTTTTTGGCGATGAAGCTTTTTCGCCGCCACGCCACGGCAACATGGTTCGATAACTTTTTGATCTTTTGATAAGTTTTCTTCCCAAAGGTCTTAAGATACTACTGACCAAGTTTCAGGTAGATGTGATTAATTTCTGAGGCAGAGTACATCAATGTGTAAAACATGATATTTCCTGTTACCACTAGGTGGCGCTATGACTGCGAGCCAAAATTTGCATATGGATGGTGTCAGAGAGGGACTTTTATCAGGCATGAGAAATTTGGAGCATATAGGTTAATGTACGACAAAGTTACAACAACTTCCTGTTTCTTGGCGAAAGGCGCTTTTTCGCCGCCACGCCACGGCAACATAGTTCGATAACTTTTTGATCTTTGAGTAACTTTTCATCCCAAAGGTCTTAAGATACTACTGACCAAATTTGAAGTTGATCGGGTTAAATCTCTAGGAGGAGTTCGTTAAAGTACAGCGCCTGGATATGGAGAAAAACGCCATAAAATCCAATATGGCCGACTTCCGGTTGGGTTTACGGTATACCTCCAAGAGGGTTTAATTTACGTCTCATCATGGTACATATACCTACCAAATTTCGTAAATTTAGGAGAAACGTGTCGTCGGGGCTACTCAATAGGGGGCGCTAGCGAGCCAATTTGCCACACCCGAGCACGAAACCCATATCAGATATTCATTTCACGCACGTCTGACACGTGTGCAAAATTTCAAAAAAAGTTCATTATCCCAAGCACCTCGTTTTCACGCTCAAAGACATAATAGAATAATAATAATAAGAATAATTAAAGCTGCAAGCAGCGATGATCGGGCCCTCGCCCACGCGCGCACGTCGGGGGAACGCGCACGTCGGGGCACGTACATGTCTTCAGGGCAAGACTCTTATAAAACATGTCAAATTTGGGGAAGATTGGACAATGTACAGCCAATTTACAACAACTTCCTGTTTCCTGTAGGGGGCGCTATGACTATCACGCATAATACCACATATATGTCTTCAGGCCTGGTCCATTATCCAGCTTGTGAAGTTTGGAGCAGATTGGACTATGTAAAGTCAAGTAACAACAGCCTCCTGTTTCTTGGCGAAAGGCGCTTTTTCGCCGCCACGCCACGGCAACATAGTTCGATAACTTTTTGATCTTTTGATAAGTTTTCATCCCAAAGGTCTTAAGATACTACTGACCAAGTTTCACGTAGATGTGATTAATTTCTGAGGCAGAGTACATCAATGTGTAAAACATGATATTTCCTGTTACCACTAGGTGGCGCTATGACTGTGAGTCAAAATTTGCATATGGATGTCGTCAGACAGGGACCTTTATCAGGCATGAGAAATTTGGAGCATATAGGTTAATGTACGTCAAAGTTACAACAACTTCCTGTTTCTTGGCGAAAGGCGCTTTTTCGCCGCCACGCCACGGCAACATAGTTCGATAACTTTTTGATCTTTGAGTAACTTTTCATCCCAAAGGTCTTAAGATACTACTGACCAAATTTGAAGTTGATCGGGTTAAATCTCTAGGAGGAGTTCGTTAAAGTACAGCGCCTGGATATGGTAAAAAAATGCCATAAAATCCAATATGGCCGACTTCCGGTTGGGTTTACGGTATACCTCCAAGAGGCTTTTATTTACGTCTCATCATGGTACATATACCTACCAAATTTCGTAAATTTAGGAGAAACGTGTCGTCGGGGCTACTCAATAGGGGGCGCTAGCGAGCCAATTTGCCACACCCGAGCACGAAACCCATATCAGATATTTATTTCACGTACGTTTTATCTTGCATGAGAAATTTGGAGCAGATTGGTTACTATACGCCAAAGTTACAACAACTTCCTGTTTTTTGGCGATGAAGCTTTTTCGCCGCCACGCCACGGCAACATGGTTCGATAACTTTTTGATCTTTTGATAAGTTTTCTTCCCAAAGGTCTTAAGATACTACTGACCAAGTTTCAGGTAGATGTGATTAATTTCTGAGGCAGAGTACATCAATGTGTAAAACATGATATTTCCTGTTACCACTAGGTGGCGCTATGATTGTGAGTCGAAATTTGCATATGGATGTCGTCAGACAGGGACCTTTATCAGGCATGAGACATTTGGAGCATATAGGTTAATGTACGACAAAGTTACAACAACTTCCTGTTTCTTGGCGAAAGGCGCTTTTTCGCCGCCACGCCACGGCAACATAGTTCGATAACTTTTTGATCTTTGAGTAACTTTTCATCCCAAAGGTCTTAAGATACAACTGACCAAATTTGAAGTTGATCGGGTTAAATCTCTAGGAGGAGTTCGTTAAAGTACAGCGCCTGGATATGGTAAAAAAACGCCATAAAATCCAATATGGCCGACTTCCGGTTGGGTTTACGGTATACCTCCAAGAGGGTTTTATTTACGTCTCATCATGGTACATATACCTACCAAATTTCGTAAATTTAGGAGAAACGTGTCGTCGGGGCTACTCAATAGGGGGCGCTAGCGAGCCAATTTGCCACACCCGAGCACGAAACCCATATCAGATATTCATTTCACGCACGTCTGACACGTGTGCAAAATTTCAAAAAAAGTTCATTATCCCAAGCACCTCGTTTTTACGCGCAAAGACATAATAGAATAATAATAATAAGAATAATAATAATCATTTGAAATACAATAGGTCCTCGGACCGACTTTGTCGGTGCTCGGGCCCTAATAATAATAATCCTTTGAAATACAATAGGTCCTCGGACCGACTTTGTCGGTGCTCGGGCCCTAATTAAAGCTGCAAGCAGCGATGATCGGGCCCTCGCCCACGCGCGCACGTCGGGGGAACGCGCACGTCGGGGCACGTACATGTCTTCAGGGCAAGACTCTTATAAAACATGTCAAATTTGGGGAAGATTGGACAATGTACAGCCAATTTACAACAACTTCCTGTTTCCTGTAGGGGGCGCTATGACTATCACGCATAATACCACATATATGTCTTCAGGCCTGGTCCATTATCCAGCTTGTGAAGTTTGGAGCAGATTGGACTATGTAAAGTCAAGTAACAACAGCCTCCTGTTTCTTGGCGAAAGGCGCTTTTTCGCCGCCATGCCACGGCAACATAGTTCGATAACTTTTTGATCTTTTGATAAGTTTTCATCCCAAAGGTCTTAAGATACTACTGACCAAGTTTCACGTAGATGTGATTAATTTCTGAGGCAGAGTACATCAATGTGTAAAACATGATATTTCCTGTTACCACTAGGTGGCGCTATGACTGTGAGTCAAAATTTGCATATGGATGTTGTCAGACAGGGACCTTTATCAGGCATGAGACATTTGGAGCATATAGGTTAATGTACGACAAAGTTACAACAACTTCCTGTTTCTAGGCGAAAGGCGCTTTTTCGCCGCCACGCCACGGCAACATAGTTCGATAACTTTTTGATCTTTGAGTAACTTTTCATCCCAAAGGTCTTAAGATACTACTGACCAAATTTGAAGTTGATCGGGTTAAATCTCTAGGAGGAGTTCGTTAAAGTACAGCGCCTGGAAATGGTAAAAAAACGCCATAAAATCCAATATGGCCGACTTCCGGTTGGGTTTACGGTATACCTCCAAGAGGGTTTTATTTACGTCTCGTCATGGTACATATACCTACCAAATTTCGTAAATTTAGGGGAAACGTGTCGTCGGGGCTACTCAATAGGGGGCGCTAGCGAGCCAATTTGCCACACCCGAGCACGAAACCCATATCAGATATTTATTTCACGTACGTTTTATCTTGCATGAGAAATTTGGAGCAGATTGGTTACTATACGCCAAAGTTACAACAACTTCCTGTTTTTTGGCGATGAAGCTTTTTCGCCGCCACGCCACGGCAACATGGTTCGATAACTTTTTGATCTTTTGATAAGTTTTCTTCCCAAAGGTCTTAAGATACTACTGACCAAGTTTCAGGTAGATGTGATTAATTTCTGAGGCAGAGTACATCAATGTGTAAAACATGATATTTCCTGTTACCACTAGGTGGCGCTATGACTGTGAGTCAAAATTTGCATATGGATGTCGTCAGACAGGGACCTTTATCAGGCATGAGAAATTTGGAGCATATAGGTTAATGTACGACAAAGTTACAACAACTTCCTGTTTCTTGGCGAAAGGCGCTTTTTCGCCGCCACGCCACGGCAACATAGTTCGATAACTTTTTGATCTTTGAGTAACTTTTCATCCCAAAGGTCTTAAGATACTACTGACCAAATTTGAAGTTGATCGGGTTAAATCTCTAGGAGGAGTTCGTTAAAGTACAGCGCCTGGATATGGTAAAAAAACACCATAAAATCCAATATGGCCGACTTCCGGTTGGGTTTACGGTATACCTCCAAGAGGGTTTTATTTACGTCTCATCATGGTACATATACCTACCAAATTTCGTAAATTTAGGAGAAACGTGTAGTCGGGGCTACTCAATAGGGGGCGCTAGCGAGCCAATTTGCCACACCCGAGCACGAAACCCATATCAGATATTCATTTCACGCACGTCTGACACGTGTGCAAAATTTCAAAAAAAGTTCATTATCCCAAGCACCTCATTTTCACGCTCAAAGACATAATAGAATAATAATAATAAGAATTAAAGCTGCAAGCAGCGATGATCGGGCCCTCGCCCACGCGCGCACGTCGGGGGAACGCGCACGTCGGGGCACGTACATGTCTTCAGGGCAAGACTCTTATAAAACATGTCAAATTTGGGGAAGATTGGACAATGTACAGCCAATTTACAACAACTTCCTGTTTCCTGTAGGGGGCGCTATGACTATCACGCATAATACCACATATATGTCTTCAGGCCTGGTCCATTATCCAGCTTGTGAAGTTTGGAGCAGATTGGACTATGTAAAGTCAAGTAACAACAGCCTCCTGTTTCTTGGCGAAAGGCGCTTTTTCGCCGCCACGCCACGGCAACATAGTTCGATAACTTTTTGATCTTTTGATAAGTTTTCATCCCAAAGGTCTTAAGATACTACTGACCAAGTTTCACGTAGATGTGATTAATTTCTGAGGCAGAGTACATCAATGTGTAAAACATGATATTTCCTGTTACCACTAGGTGGCGCTATGACTGTGAGTCAAAATTTGCATATGGATGCCGTCAGACAGGGACCTTTATCAGGCATGAGAAATTTGGAGCATATAGGTTAATTTACGTCAAAGTTACAACAACTTCCTGTTTCTTGGCGAAAGGCGCTTTTTCGCCGCCACGCCACGGCAACATAGTTCGATAACTTTTTGATCTTTGAGTAACTTTTCATCCCAAAGGTCTTAAGATACTACTGACCAAATTTGAAGTTGATCGGGTTAAATCTCTAGGAGGAGTTCGTTAAAGTACAGCGCCTGGAAATGGTAAAAAAACGCCATAAAATCCAATATGGCCGACTTCCGGTTGGGTTTACGGTATACCTCCAAGAGGGTTTTATTTACATCTCGTCATGGTACATATACCTACCAAATTTCGTAAATTTAGGGGAAACGTGTCGTCGGGGCTACTCAATAGGGGGCGCTAGCGAGCCAATTTGCCACACCCGAGCACGAAACCCATATCAGATATTTATTTCACGTACGTTTTATCTTGCATGAGAAATTTGGAGCAGATTGGTTACTATACGCCAAAGTTACAACAACTTCCTGTTTTTTGGCGATGAAGCTTTTTCGCCGCCACGCCACGGCAACATGGTTCGATAACTTTTTGCTCTTTTGATAAGTTTTCATCCCAAAGGTCTTAAGATACTACTGACCAAGTTTCAGGTAGATGTGATTAATTTCTGAGGCAGAGTACATCAATGTGTAAAACATGATATTTCCTGTTACCACTAGGTGGCGCTATGACTGCGAGCCAAAATTTGCATATGGATGGTGTCAGAGAGGGACTTTTATCAGGCATGAGAAATTTGGAGCATATAGGTTAATGTACGACAAAGTTACAACAACTTCCTGTTTCTTGGCGAAAGGCGCTTTTTCGCCGCCACGCCACGGCAACATAGTTCGATAACTTTTTGATCTTTGAGTAACTTTTCATCCCAAAGGTCTTAAGATACTACTGACCAAATTTGAAGTTGATCGGGTTAAATCTCTAGGAGGAGTTCGTTAATGTACAGCGCCTGGATATGGTAAAAAAACGCCATAAAATCCAATATGGCCGACTTCCGGTTGGGTTTACGGTATACCTCCAAGAGGGTTTTATTTACGTCTCATCATGGTACATATACCTACCAAATTTCGTAAATTTAGGAGAAACGTGTCGTCGGGGCTACTCAATAGGGGGCGCTAGCGAGCCAATTTGCCACACCCGAGCACGAAACCCATATCAGATATTCATTTCACGCACGTCTGACACGTGTGCAAAATTTCAAAAAAAGTTCATTATCCCAAGCACCTCATTTTTACGCGCGAAGACATAATAGAATAATAATAATAAGAATAATAATAATCATTTGAAATACAATAGGTCCTCGGACCGACTTTGTCGGTGCTCGGGCCCTAATAATTAAAGCTGCAAGCAGCGATGATCGGGCCCTCGCCCACGCGTGCACGTCGGGGGAATGCGCACGTCGGGACACGTACATGTCTTCAGGGCAAGACTCTTATAAAACATGTCAAATTTGGGGAAGATTGGACAATGTATAGCCAATTTACAACAACTTCCTGTTTCCTGTAGGGGGCGCTATGACTATCACGCATAATACCACATATATGTCTTCAGGCCTGGTCCATTATCCAGCTTGTGAAGTTTGGAGCAGATTGGACTATGTAAAGTCAAGTAACAACAGCCTCCTGTTTTTTGGCGAAGAAGCTTTTTCGCCGCCACGCCACGGCAACATGGTTCGATAACTTTCTGATCTTTTGATAAGTTTTCATCCCAAAGGTCTTAAGATGCTACTGACCAAGTTTGAGGTAGATGTGATTAATTTCTGAGGCAGAGTACATCAATGTGTAAAACATGATATTTCCTGTTACCACTAGGTGGCGCTATGACTGTGAGTCAAAATTTGCATATGGATGTTGTCAGACAGGGACCTTTATCAGGCATGAGAAATTTGGAGCATGTAGGTTAATGTACGACAAAGTTACAACAACTTCCTGTTTCTTGGCGAAAGGCGCTTTTTCGCCGCCACGCCACGGCAACATAGTTCGATAACTTTTTGATCTTTGAGTAACTTTTCATCCCAAAGGTCTTAAGATACTACTGACCAAATTTGAAGTTGATCGGATTAAATCTCTAGGAGGAGTTCGTTAAAGTACAGCGCCTGGATATGGTAAAAAAACGCCATAAAATCCAATATGGCCGACTTCCGGTTGGGTTTACGGTATACCTCCAAGAGGCTTTTATTTACGTCTCATCATGGTACATATACCTACCAAATTTCATAAATGTAGGTGAAACGTGTCGTCGGGGCTACTCAATAGGGGGCGCTAGCGAGCCAATTTGCCACACCCGAGCACGAAACCCATATCAGATATTTATTTCACGCACGTTTTATCTTGCATGAGAAATTTGGAGCAGATTGGTTACTATACGCCAAAGTTACAACAACTTCCTGTTTTTTTGGCGAAGAAGCTTTTTCGCCGCCACGCCACGGCAACATGGTTCGATAACTTTTTGATCTTTTGATAAGTTTTCATCCCAAAGGTCTTAAGATACTACTGACCAAGTTTCAGGTAGATGTGATTAATTTCTGAGGCAGAGTACATCAATGTGTGAAACATGATATTTCCTGTTACCACTAGGTGGCGCTATGACTGTGAGTCAAAATTTGCATATGGATGTTGTCAGACAGGGACCTTTATCAGGCATGAGACATTTGGAGCATATAGGTTAATGTACGACAAAGTTACAACAACTTCCTGTTTCTTGGCGAAAGGCGCTTTTTCGCCGCCACGCCACGGCAACATGGTTCGATAACTTTTTGATCTTTTGATAAGTTTTCATCCCAAAGGTCTTAAGATACTACTGACCAAGTTTGAGGTAGATGTGATTAATTTCTGAGGCATAGTACATCAATGTGTAAAACATGATATTTCATGTTACCACTAGGTGGCGCTATGACTACGAGTCAAAATTTGCATATGGATGTTGTCAGACAGGGACCTTTATCAGGCATGAGAAATTTGGAGCATATAGGTTAATGTATGACAAAGTTACAACAACTTCCTGTTTCTTGGCGAAAGGCGCTTTTTTCGCCGCCACGCCACGGCAACATAGTTCCATAACTTTTTGATCTTTGAGTAACTTTTCATCCCAAAGGTCTTAAGATACTACTGACCAAATTTGAAGTTGATCGGGTTAAATCTCGAGGAGGAGTTCGTTAAAGTACAGCGCCT
The DNA here is from genome assembly GCF_015220745.1 of Sebastes umbrosus. Taxonomy (NCBI): domain Eukaryota; kingdom Metazoa; phylum Chordata; class Actinopteri; order Perciformes; family Sebastidae; genus Sebastes; species Sebastes umbrosus. The sequence goes on along the minus strand of NC_051272.1, from coordinate 37,813,172 downwards.
GGATATGGTAAAAAAACGCCATAAAATCCAATATGGCCGACTTCCGGTTGGGTTTACGGTATACCTCCAAGAGGGTTTTATTTACGTCTCATCATGGTACATATACCTACTAAATTTCGTAAATTTAGGAGAAACGTGTCGTCGGGGCTACTCAATAGGGGGCGCTAGCGAGCCAATTTGCCACACCCGAGCACGAAACCCATATCAGATATTCATTTCACGCACGTCTGACACGTGTGCAAAATTTCAAAAAAAGTTCATTATCCCAAGCACCTCGTTTTCACGCTCAAAGACATAATAGAATAATAATAATAAGAATAATTAAAGCTGCAAGCAGCGATGATCGGGCCCTCGCCCACGCGCGCACGTCGGGGGAACGCGCACATCGGGGCACGTACATGTCTTCAGGGCAAGACTCTTATAAAACATGTCAAATTTGGGGAAGATTGGACAATGTATAGCCAATTTACAACAGCTTCCTGTTTCCTGTAGGGGGCGCTATGACTATCATGCATAATACCACATATATGTCTTCAGGCCTGGTCCATTATCCAGCTTGTGAAGTTTGGAGCAGATTGGACTATGTAAAGTCAAGTAACAACAGCCTCCTGTTTTTTGGCGAAGAAGCTTTTTCGCCGCCACGCCACGGCAACATGGTTCGATAACTTTTTGATCTTTTGATAAGTTTTCATCCCAAAGGTCTTAAGATACTACTGACCAAGTTTCACGTAGATGTGATTAATTTCTGAGGCAGAGTACATCAATGTGTAAAACATGATATTTCCTGTTACCACTAGGTGGCGCTATGACTGTGAGTCAAAATTTGCATATGGATGTCGTCAGACAGGGACCTTTATCAGGCATGAGAAATTTGGAGCATATAGGTTAATGTACGTCAAAGTTACAACAACTTCCTGTTTCTTGGCGAAAGGCGCTTTTTCGCCGCCACGCCACGGCAACATAGTTCGATAACTTTTTGATCTTTGAGTAACTTTTCATCCCAAAGGTCTTAAGATACTACTGACCAAATTTGAAGTTGATCGGGTTAAATCTCTAGGAGGAGTTCGTTAAAGTACAGCGCCTGGAAATGGTAAAAAAACGCCATAAAATCCAATATGGCCGACTTCCGGTTGGGTTTACGGTATACCTCCAAGAGGGTTTTATTTACGTCTCGTCATGGTACATATACCTACCAAATTTCGTAAATTTAGGGGAAACGTGTCGTCGGGGCTACTCAATAGGGGGCGCTAGCGAGCCAATTTGCCACACCCGAGCACGAAACCCATATCAGATATTTATTTCACGTACGTTTTATCTTGCATGAGAAATTTGGAGCAGATTGGTTACTATACGCCAAAGTTACAACAACTTCCTGTTTTTTGGCGATGAAGCTTTTTCGCCGCCACGCCACGGCAACATGGTTCGATAACTTTTTGATCTTTTGATAAGTTTTCTTCCCAAAGGTCTTAAGATACTACTGACCAAGTTTCAGGTAGATGTGATTAATTTCTGAGGCAGAGTACATCAATGTGTAAAACATGATATTTCCTGTTACCACTAGGTGGCGCTATGACTGTGAGTCAAAATTTGCATATGGATGTCGTCAGACAGGGACCTTTATCAGGCATGAGAAATTTGGAGCATATAGGTTAATGTACGACAAAGTTACAACAACTTCCTGTTTCTTGGCGAAAGGCGCTTTTTCGCCGCCACGCCACGGCAACATAGTTCGATAACTTTTTGATCTTTGAGTAACTTTTCATCCCAAAGGTCTTAAGATACTACTGACCAAATTTGAAGTTGATCGGGTTAAATCTCTAGGAGGAGTTCGTTAAAGTACAGCGCCTGGAAATGGTAAAAAAACGCCATAAAATCCAATATGGCCGACTTCCGGTTGGGTTTACGGTATACCTCCAAGAGGGTTTTATTTACGTCTCGTCATGGTACATATACCTACCAAATTTCGTAAATTTAGGGGAAACGTGTCGTCGGGGCTACTCAATAGGGGGCGCTAGCGAGCCAATTTGCCACACCCGAGCACGAAACCCATATCAGATATTTATTTCACGTATGTTTTATCTTGCATGAGAAATTTGGAGCAGATTGGTTACTATACGCCAAAGTTACAACAACTTCCTGTTTTTTGGCGATGAAGCTTTTTCGCCGCCACGCCACGGCAACATGGTTCGATAACTTTTTGATCTTTTGATAAGTTTTCTTCCCAAAGGTCTTAAGATACTACTGACCAAGTTTCAGGTAGATGTGATTAATTTCTGAGGCAGAGTACATCAATGTGTAAAACATGATATTTCCTGTTACCACTAGGTGGCGCTATGACTGTGAGTCAAAATTTGCATATGGATGTCGTCAGACAGGGACCTTTATCAGGCATGAGAAATTTGGAGCATATAGGTTAATGTACGACAAAGTTACAACAACTTCCTGTTTCTTGGCGAAAGGCGCTTTTTCGCCGCCACGCCACGGCAACATAGTTCGATAACTTTTTGATCTTTGAGTAACTTTTCATCCCAAAGGTCTTAAGATACTACTGACCAAATTTGAAGTTGATCGGGTTAAATCTCTAGGAGGAGTTCGTTAAAGTACAGCGCCTGGAAATGGTAAAAAAACGCCATAAAATCCAATATGGCCGACTTCCGGTTGGGTTTACGGTATACCTCCAAGAGGGTTTTATTTACGTCTCGTCATGGTACATATACCTACCAAATTTCGTAAATTTAGGGGAAACGTGTCGTCGGGGCTACTCAATAGGGGGCGCTAGCGAGCCAATTTGCCACACCCGAGCACGAAACCCATATCAGATATTTATTTCACGTATGTTTTATCTTGCATGAGAAATTTGGAGCAGATTGGTTACTATACGCCAAAGTTACAACAACTTCCTGTTTTTTGGCGATGAAGCTTTTTCGCCGCCACGCCACGGCAACATGGTTCGATAACTTTTTGATCTTTTGATAAGTTTTCTTCCCAAAGGTCTTAAGATACTACTGACCAAGTTTCAGGTAGATGTGATTAATTTCTGAGGCAGAGTACATCAATGTGTAAAACATGATATTTCCTGTTACCACTAGGTGGCGCTATGACTGTGAGTCAAAATTTGCATATGGATGTCGTCAGACAGGGACCTTTATCAGGCATGAGAAATTTGGAGCATATAGGTTAATGTACGACAAAGTTACAACAACTTCCTGTTTCTTGGCGAAAGGCGCTTTTTTCGCCGCCACGCCACGGCAACATAGTTCGATAACTTTTTGATCTTTGAGTAACTTTTCATCCCAAAGGTCTTAAGATACTACTGACCAAATTTGAAGTTGATCGGGTTAAATCTCTAGGAGGAGTTCGTTAAAGTACAGCGCCTGGAAATGGTAAAAAAACGCCATAAAATCCAATATGGCCGACTTCCGGTTGGGTTTACGGTATACCTCCAAGAGGGTTTTATTTACGTCTCGTCATGGTACATATACCTACCAAATTTCGTAAATTTAGGGGAAACGTGTCGTCGGGGCTACTCAATAGGGGGCGCTAGCGAGCCAATTTGCCACACCCGAGCACGAAACCCATATCAGATATTTATTTCACGTATGTTTTATCTTGCATGAGAAATTTGGAGCAGATTGGTTACTATACGCCAAAGTTACAACAACTTCCTGTTTTTTGGCGATGAAGCTTTTTCGCCGCCACGCCACGGCAACATGGTTCGATAACTTTTTGATCTTTTGATAAGTTTTCTTCCCAAAGGTCTTAAGATACTACTGACCAAGTTTCAGGTAGATGTGATTAATTTCTGAGGCAGAGTACATCAATGTGTAAAACATGATATTTCCTGTTACCACTAGGTGGCGCTATGACTGTGAGTCAAAATTTGCATATGGATGTCGTCAGACAGGGACCTTTATCAGGCATGAGAAATTTGGAGCATATAGGTTAATGTACGACAAAGTTACAACAACTTCCTGTTTCTTGGCGAAAGGCGCTTTTTCGCCGCCACGCCACGGCAACATAGTTCGATAACTTTTTGATCTTTGAGTAACTTTTCATCCCAAAGGTCTTAAGATACTACTGACCAAATTTGAAGTTGATCGGGTTAAATCTCTAGGAGGAGTTCGTTAAAGTACAGCGCCTGGAAATGGTAAAAAAACGCCATAAAATCCAATATGGCCGACTTCCGGTTGGGTTTACGGTATACCTCCAAGAGGGTTTTATTTACGTCTCGTCATGGTACATATACCTACCAAATTTCGTAAATTTAGGGGAAACGTGTCGTCGGGGCTACTCAATAGGGGGCGCTAGCGAGCCAATTTGCCACACCCGAGCACGAAACCCATATCAGATATTCATTTCACGCACGTCTGACACGTGTGCAAAATTTCAAAAAAAGTTCATTATCCCAAGCACCTCGTTTTCACGCTCAAAGACATAATAGAATAATAATAAGAATTAAAGCTGCAAGCAGCGATGATCGGGCCCTCGCCCACGCGCGCACGTCGGGGGAACGCGCACGTCGGGGCACGTACATGTCTTCAGGGCAAGACTCTTATAAAACATGTCAAATTTGGGGAAGATTGGACAATGTACAGCCAATTTACAACAACTTCCTGTTTCCTGTAGGGGGCGCTATGACTATCACGCATAATACCACATATATGTCTTCAGGCCTGGTCCATTATCCAGCTTGTGAAGTTTGGAGCAGATTGGACTATGTAAAGTCAAGTAACAACAGCCTCCTATTTTTTGGCGAAGAAGCTTTTTCGCCGCCATGCCACGGCAACACGGTTCGATAACTTTTTGATCTTTTGATAAGTTTTCATCCCAAAGGTCTTAAGATACTACTGACCAAGTTTCAGGTAGATGTGATTAATTTCTGAGGCAGAGTACATCAATGTGTACAACATGATATTTCCTGTTACCACTAGGTGGCGCTATGACTGTGAGTCAAAATTTGCATATGGATGTTGTCAGACAGGGACCTTTATCAGGCATGAGACATTTGGAGCATATAGGTTAACGTACGACAAAGTTACAACAACTTCCTGTTTGTTGGCGAAAGGCGCTCTTTCGCCGCCACGCCACGGCAACATGGTTCGATAACTTTTTGATCTTTTGATAAGTTTTCATCCCAAAGGTCTTAAGATACTACTGACCAAGTTTCAGGTAGATGTGATTAATTTCTGAGGCAGAGTACATCAATGTGTAAAACATGATATTTCCTGTTACCACTAGGTGGCGCTATGACTGCGAGTCAAAATTTGCATATGGATGTTGTCAGACAGGGACCTTTATCAGGCATGAGAAATTTGGAGCATATAGGTTAATGTACGACAAAGTTACAACAACTTCCTGTTTCTTGGCGAAAGGCGCTTTTTCGCCGCCACGCCACGGCAACATAGTTCGATAACTTTTTGATCTTTGAGTAACTTTTCATCCCAAAGGTCTTAAGATACTACTGACCAAATTTGAAGTTGATCGGGTTAAATCTCTAGGAGGAGTTCGTTAAAGTACAGCGCCTGGAAATGGTAAAAAAACGCCATAAAATCCAATATGGCCGACTTCCGGTTGGGTTTACGGTATACCTCCAAGAGGGTTTTATTTACGTCTCGTCATGGTACATATACCTACCAAATTTCGTAAATTTAGGGGAAACGTGTCGTCGGGGCTACTCAATAGGGGGCGCTAGCGAGCCAATTTGCCACACCCGAGCACGAAACCCATATCAGATATTCATTTCACGCACGTCTGACACGTGTGCAAAATTTCAAAAAAAGTTCATTATCCCAAGCACCTCGTTTTCACGCTCAAAGACATAATAGAATAATAATAAGAATTAAAGCTGCAAGCAGCGATGATCGGGCCCTCGCCCACGCGCGCACGTCGGGGGAACGCGCACGTCGGGGCACGTACATGTCTTCAGGGCAAGACTCTTATAAAACATGTCAAATTTGGGGAAGATTGGACAATGTACAGCCAATTTACAACAACTTCCTGTTTCCTGTAGGGGGCGCTATGACTATCACGCATAATACCACATATATGTCTTCAGGCCTGGTCCATTATCCAGCTTGTGAAGTTTGGAGCAGATTGGACTATGTAAAGTCAAGTAACAACAGCCTCCTATTTTTTGGCGAAGAAGCTTTTTCGCCGCCATGCCACGGCAACACGGTTCGATAACTTTTTGATCTTTTGATAAGTTTTCATCCCAAAGGTCTTAAGATACTACTGACCAAGTTTCAGGTAGATGTGATTAATTTCTGAGGCAGAGTACATCAATGTGTACAACATGATATTTCCTGTTACCACTAGGTGGCGCTATGACTGTGAGTCAAAATTTGCATATGGATGTTGTCAGACAGGGACCTTTATCAGGCATGAGATATTTGGAGCATATAGGTTAACGTACGACAAAGTTACAACAACTTCCTGTTTGTTGGCGAAAGGCGCTCTTTCGCCGCCACGCCACGGCAACATGGTTCGATAACTTTTTGATCTTTTGATAAGTTTTCATCCCAAAGGTCTTAAGATACTACTGACCAAGTTTCAGGTAGATGTGATTAATTTCTGAGGCAGAGTACATCAATGTGTAAAACATGATATTTCCTGTTACCACTAGGTGGCGCTATGACTGCGAGTCAAAATTTGCATATGGATGTTGTCAGACAGGGACCTTTATCAGGCATGAGAAATTTGGAGCATATAGGTTAATGTACGACAAAGTTACAACAACTTCCTGTTTCTTGGCGAAAGGCGCTTTTTCGCCGCCACGCCACGGCAACATAGTTCGATAACTTTTTGATCTTTGAGTAACTTTTCATCCCAAAGGTCTTAAGATACTACTGACCAAATTTGAAGTTGATCGGGTTAAATCTCTAGGAGGAGTTCGTTAAAGTACAGCGCCTGGAAATGGTAAAAAAACGCCATAAAATCCAATATGGCCGACTTCCGGTTGGGTTTACGGTATACCTCCAAGAGGGTTTTATTTACGTCTCGTCATGGTACATATACCTACCAAATTTCGTAAATTTAGGGGAAACGTGTCGTCGGGGCTACTCAATAGGGGGCGCTAGCGAGCCAATTTGCCACACCCGAGCACGAAACCCATATCAGATATTCATTTCACGCACGTCTGACACGTGTGCAAAATTTCAAAAAAAGTTCATTATCCCAAGCACCTCGTTTTCACGCTCAAAGACATAATAGAATAATAATAATAAGAATAATAATAATAATAATAATAAGAATAATAATCATTTGAATTACAATAGGTCCTCGGACCGACTTTGTCGGTGCTCGGGCCCTAATTAAAGCTGCAAGCAGCGATGATCTGGCCCTCGCCCACGCGCGCACGTCGGGGGAACGCGCACGTCGGGGCACGTACATGTCTTCAGGGCAAGACTCTTATAAAACATGTCAAATTTGGGGAAGATTGGACAATGTACAGCCAATTTACAACAACTTCCTGTTTCCTGTAGGGGGCGCTATGACTATCACGCATAATACCACATATATGTCTTCAGGCCTGGTCCATTATCCAGCTTGTGAAGTTTGGAGCAGATTGGACTATGTAAAGTCAAGTAACAACAGCCTCCTGTTCCTTGGCGAAAGGCGCTTTTTCGCCGCCACGCCACGGCAACATAGTTCGATAACTTTTTGATCTTTTGATAAGTTTTCATCCCAAAGGTCTTAAGATACTACTGACCAAGTTTCACGTAGATGTGATTAATTTCTGAGGCAGAGTACATCAATGTGTAAAACATGATATTTCCTGTTACCACTAGGTGGCGCTATGACTGTGAGTCAAAATTTGCATATGGATGTCGTCAGACAGGGACCTTTATCAGGCATGAGAAATTTGGAGCATATAGGTTAATGTACGACAAAGTTACAACAACTTCCTGTTTCTTGGCGAAAGGCGCTTTTTCGCCGCCACGCCACGGCAACATAGTTCGATAACTTTTTGATCTTTGAGTAACTTTTCATCCCAAAGGTCTTAAGATACTACTGACCAAATTTGAAGTTGATCGGGTTAAATCTCTAGGAGGAGTTCGTTAAAGTACAGCGCCTGGATATGGTAAAAAAACGCCATAAAATCCAATATGGCCGACTTCCGGTTGGGTTTATGGTATACCTCCAAGAGGGTTTTATTTACGTCTCATCATGGTACATATACCTACCAAATTTCGTAAATTTAGGAGAAACGTGTCGTCGGGGCTACTCAATAGGGGGCGCTAGCGAGCCAATTTGCCACACCCGAGCACGAAACCCATATCAGATATTCATTTCACGCACGTCTGACACGTGTGCAAAATTTCAAAAAAAGTTCATTATCCCAAGCACCTCGTTTTCAAGCGCAAAGACAAGGAAGAATAATAATAATTAAAGCTGCAAGCAGCGATGATCGGGCCCTCGCCCACGCGCGCACGTCGGGGGAACGCGCACGTCGGGGCACGTACATGTCTTCAGGGCAAGACTCTTATAAAACATGTCAAATTTGGGGAAGATTGGACAATGTACAGCCAATTTACAACAACTTCCTGTTTCCTGTAGGGGGCGCTATGACTATCACGCATAATACCACATATATGTCTTCAGGCCTGGTCCATTATCCAGCTTGTGAAGTTTGGAGCAGATTGGACTATGTAAAGTCAAGTAACAACAGCCTCCTGTTTCTTGGCGAAAGGCGCTTTTTCGCCGCCACGCCACGGCAACATAGTTCGATAACTTTTTGATCTTTTGATAAGTTTTCATCCCAAAGGTCTTAAGATACTACTGACCAAGTTTCACGTAGATGTGATTAATTTCTGAGGCAGAGTACATCAATGTGTAAAACATGATATTTCCTGTTACCACTAGGTGGCGCTATGACTGTGAGTCAAAATTTGCATATGGATGTCGTCAGACAGGGACCTTTATCAGGCATGAGAAATTTGGAGCATATAGGTTAATGTACGTCAAAGTTACAACAACTTCCTGTTTCTTGGCGAAAGGCGCTTTTTCGCCGCCACGCCACGGCAACATAGTTCGATAACTTTTTGATCTTTGAGTAACTTTTCATCCCAAAGGTCTTAAGATACTACTGACCAAATTTGAAGTTGATCGGGTTAAATCTCTAGGAGGAGTTCGTTAAAGTACAGCGCCTGGAAATGGTAAAAAAACGCCATAAAATCCAATATGGCCGACTTCCGGTTGGGTTTACGGTATACCTCCAAGA